>NW_015440947.1:1522338-1523293 GCF_000150705.2 Paracoccidioides lutzii | reverse complement strand
TATTTTCAATAAATAAATGCTTTTAAAATAAATTTTATATTTAATTATTATATTATTTTTAAAAAAATAGTATTTAAGTTGTATAATATATTATTAATTTTATTCTTTCAAAGAAAAGTAAAAATTAAATGATTAACTAACTACTATAAAGAAGATTAACCATACTCTCAATAAATGCTAACAGCAGAAGTTCATTCATGCAGTTGCATGATTGAAAAGATTTCTTGTTTTTCAAGGGCAGCCGCAATTGCAAGTTCAACAAGCTTTCCCAACCTCCCTCCCCCTCCCCTTCCTCTCTCTCTCTCTCCATAGAATTTCATGATTCTTCAGCTGCAAATTCAAGGCATTATCGCGGCCGAGAGGAATAATTGGACATTTTTTTTTTTTTTTTTGATTTTGGTGGCCAACATGGCCTAGGCATTAGTTGTCATCAACCAGCGCCATAGCAATTATTTTACCAAGGTTCACAACATGATGGTAAACTCCAGGAACCGGAACCGTCGACCGGAGTTTGGGAGGTGCGCGGTTACCGTAGTTTTTTATTATTCTTGATTTCTGCGGCATTCTCCACTGCCACTGCTGTTGCAGCAGCAGCAGCAGCAGTAAGGTAGGTGTTGAAGGGGAAGACACAAGAGAGCGACAGACAGTCAAACTATCCTGAACCCCTGGCTAGAGTCTTGGGGTGTTGTAGCGCCGGCTGGAGAGTAGTGCACAAGAATAGTAGTTCATGCGGCCATACCACACCGTTCTAATTATCGATCTTTCTCTTCTCCTTCTTCCTCTCCTGTCTGCTGCTCTTTTTCTGCAAATAATAATGCAGCGTCCAAGTTTTCTGGGCCCGCCCACTCCGACTGGCTGGCTCCTCTGAACCCACCGGACTAGAGTGGAGCCGGTTAACGCCAAATACCAGGCAAGGCTGATGCTAATAATAATCCTCTCACCACCCAATCCACTC
>NW_015440947.1:1497221-1521910 GCF_000150705.2 Paracoccidioides lutzii | reverse complement strand
TCTTTCCTACACCTTTTTCGCCCTTCCCATTTTCTAATATTTCCTCTTTTCTCTTTTTCTTTTTAACAGGATTATTTTGCCGTCTTTTTTTCAGTTCCACGCACATACACATACACATATATACACACCCACACACCCACACCCCCATACACAAGAACACACACCCTCACACACACACACACACACACAGACACACACACACATAAACACACACACATCCACACACACACACACACACACACACACACACACACACCCACACACGCACACATCCACACACGCACACATCCGCATACACATACGCACACACTCACACTCATCCCCGCCCATTCACTCACAGCCAGTCCCGTCGAGTTTCTATCCGGAAAAGAGAAAATATTCAACAGAGACAAAATACAACATTTCATTAATCGGGCAGGGCCCCCTTAACACCAATATTTGCTTCTACATCAGCTGCTTCCTTGCTTCTCGCTTCTCCGTTCTCGACAGGATTCGCATCACCAGGCTCCGAGATCCCATTGAGGCTGGTCCCTCGAACTTCCATCCGCCATCTTTTCAAACATTTTTACGATCGTTTCCCCTTCCCGCTTCGTTTTTTTTTTTTTTTTTTTTTTTTTATTTTCATTAAAATTACTACTATTTTGTTCACCTTCTGTTTCTTCACTTCGCGTGGCTGGTGCCGATTGCAACGTCGTTCTTGTTTTGCTGGGTTTTCTTTGGCGACTTCCGACACGGTTGGTTTTTCCCTCCGCTATTGTGAACTGCCCTATTCTCTCATACATACATACATACATATATCTAGGTGTATGGAGAAAGAGACCTATTTGTTTCGTGTTGTCGTCTGCGAGAAAACACCTGGTGTGACTAACCCTGTCACAGAGAGAAATAGTTAAAGACCCCCCCGCCTTATCACGATGTATTCTCAGCATGGTGCTTCCATGGCACCACCGCAGAAACCAGAAACCTTCATGCTCTCCAATGAGGCACAGCAAAGCCTCCCACAGGATGCACAGGTTGCCCTGCAACAAGTTGATAATTGTGAGTTGAATTCCGCCGCCCGAGTCCATTACCCCCCAAAAAGGTAACACGTCTGTTTGCTGACTCCTGACGACAAACAGTAAAATACTTTCTTATATCTGCACCAGTTGACTGGAGTCCAGATCAACTCATCAGACGATTTTTGCTGCCCACAGGCGACTATGTTTCCTGTGTTTTATGGTATGTTCAAGGACTGGTTGTAGAGTGGAGTGATGAAGAAGACCACATCTAATGACACCGTAGGAATAACCTCTTTCACATTTCCGGAACGGATATCGTACGCTGCTTATCTTTCCGATTCCAAGCCTTTGGCCGACCAGTGAAAAACACAAAAAAGTTCGAGGAGGGAATCTTCTCTGATCTTCGCAATCTCAAATCTGGCACTGATGCCTCCCTCGAAGAACCCAAAAGCGCCTTCCTAGACTTTTTATACAAGAACAACTGTATCAGAACACAGAAAAAACAAAAGGTCTTCTACTGGTACAGCGTGCCCCATGACAGACTCTTCCTCGATGCCCTGGAACGGGATTTGAAACGGGAAAAGATGGGTCAGGAGGCAACCACTGTCGCTGTTAATGAGCCAGCCTTGTCGTTTGAATTTGACTCGTCGCAGAGTCTCTTTGAGCAACTTACGAAGGCGCAACAGGCGAATTCTTCATCTTTCTCTGCTCATGCTAACACAGCGGCGGCTTATGCGACGCACTCTGCGTCGCCCATGGGTGGTGGTCGAGCTACTGATTCCATGCCACCACCCCAGATCCCGCAACCAGCCATGTCCGTTGGGCCAGAGGACAACAGCAGCAACAACCAGCAGGGCATGTACCATAATTCCGTCTCCATGTCCAACACCCAGATCATGAACAATAACACCACCATGATCAAACCTGAACAAGAACTACAATTTACCTATGACCGTAACGGCCTACCCATCTCCCGCATTCACACACGGCACACCTCCATGCCAACTTTCATGGAGTACTCGCCAGCACCCTCCTTCGTCTCATCACACTACGACGATTACCCGGGGGCAGCAGGCGCACGAGGCATCTCCTTCGAACCAATTACACCACCCCAACACCCGCTCCACAACCTGGGCCCCGGTCTCGGTGCGGAGTCCGCGTACATCGCCAACGAAGACACGGGGTTGTACACTGCCATCCCGGATTTGGGAAGTAACCACTCTACCTCCTTCACATCGGCGATGATGATGCAACTTCCCCCGTCGAACTTTACTGTGACTGGTGCTGGGCCTGGTGCCGGTGCGGGCGGTCACTTCTCAACCGCGACCAGAATGTTCCCATCCGCGAATGTCTATAGTGTCATTGAGGGTTCTCCTACTTATAAGCAGCGGAGACGTAGATCGTCGATACCGCCCGCTATCAGCAATGCGATTGCAACGGCTGTTGCGGGGAATGGTCAGACCCAATCCCACTCGCATGGTCAGGCACATTCGTACACGCATGCGCACGCTGTTTCCCGACCCAGCGACCTGCGCCGTTCAATGTCCAGCTCCGTTGCGCCCGTGCCTGTCCTGGAGTCTGAGGAGTCATCCTCTAGTCACGACTCGAATTCTCATTCACCTCCTGGTCTGACGAATAGCTACATTTCCTCATCTACTGTGAATACGAAGGATTTACTACATGAGCTGTCGCGTACGGGTACGCCATTGCCTAGTCTTGAGGAGAATGTGCAGGATGATGAGGCTGGGTTGGTCGGGGTGATGAATGCTCACCACCATAACAACGGCCACAGCCAACATGGCCCGCAGGGGCAGAGTGAGGGGGATAACGCTGTGGGTGTTGGAAGGCAGTGTGATCGTCCTGGTCCTGTGCGTCGGGCGAGGAGCGCGACGATGATGGAGCTGGGTCCGTATCCGCAGAAATCACATTCGTGTCCTATTCCGTCGTGTGGGAGGTTGTTTAAGCGGTTGGAGCATTTGAAGAGGTATTGTTTTTTTTGTCTCCCTTTTTTCTAGCATAGTAGAATAACTCGATGTGGGTTATTTTTGGGTGTTGGTTGGTATCATTATGCGTTGTAACCAACCATAACCAGCCACCAACTGCCCAAGTTGAAAGGAAGTTGCTAACTGAGTGTTTAACATAGACATGTGAGAACACATACACAGGAACGCCCGTATCCGTGTCCGTATTGCAATAGGGCCTTTTCGCGATCGGATAATCTTGCGCAGTATGTTTTTATGTTCCCTTTTCCCCCCCCTTTTCAACAGCTTTTTTTTTTCTCTTCGTCTTGTCAAAACATCCACACACACGTGCGGACATAGAAACAAGCCACCATCAAAACTATCTGACTAACCTCATAACCCTATTCACAGGCACCGCCGCATCCACGAAAGCCAGCAACAAGGAGGTGGCCAGCCATCCCTCCTAGCTAACTTCTCCGATGAGGACCATGAGAATGAAAATGAAAACGAACAGGAGCAGGATGATTTCAGCTCCCCATCCTCGGTGGATCTAAATGGCAACAGCAACAATAACAGTAACCATAGTCAGAACCAAAGCCAGAATCCGAACAGCCATAATAACACCAGCAACCCCAACGCCAGCAACGGGAGCGGGAGCGGCAACGGCAGCGGCAACGGCAACGGCAACGGCAACGGGAACGGGAACGGCAACTACATGGTCAACTTGTCCAATGTAACCTCCATGCCCATGTCCATGCCTTCTCTGTCCATGAGCATCCCAATGCCGTCGTCGATGGTGAATCCGCAGGTTATTACGCCGCAGCTGTTGCAGCAGCATATTTAGATATTGCTGAAGGTTTCTTTTTGGGTTTTCTTCTTGTTTCGTGATTTGGTTTCCTTTGCAAACTCACCCGGGACAGCGGCATGGAACGAGTGATGGTGGTATTGCGGGATGGGTGGTCTGGTAGATATATACATGTTATATGGTAGTGGAAGGTTTTGATTTTGAAGGGATTGAGATTTATGGTTTTTTCTCTACATTTTCCCTCACATTTATACATCTATCTTATGTTTGGGTTTAGTGGGTCTGGTTATCTTTTTTGGTTGTCTTATTTTTGTCAAATCTGTCTTGTCTTGTCTGTCCGTCCACGTCGTCGCTTTCCTAACCTACCCTCCCCTGTCATTGTCATTGCCATTGCCATTTTCATATCTGGCCATCCTGTGGACCCTCTCCCTCCCCTATGGGGGCGCATATCTTTTGCTGTGTATGTGTACAAGATCTCTTTTTCTCCCTCTCTTATCACTTATCTGTTTCTGTCTCTCTCTCTTGCTCTTACATCTTTGTTCTCTCTATTCTTTTCCTCCTTGATTGCAAAAAGTAAATGCAACTACACTCCCTCATGCTGAATCTCTTTTTATCCTTTAACTTTTTGGACTGGCATTCTTTTTCACTTGCTGGTTTTCTTCACTTTTTTTTTTTTTTTTTTTTTTTTTTTTCAATTTTCTTTTTCTTTTGGTATTGGGCTGTGATCTATCTATCATGCTATGTTTACGCTATGCTATGCTACGCTATACAACTATTTCATTTTAAAAGAGTTTCGATGGGTTCTTTGAGAAGGGGTTTTGGGTTTTCCGTTCTTGGATTTCTCTTTTACGTATCTTTTATTTTTGAGTATCCTTCCACTTTTCGCCCTTTTTGCTAAGAAATATAAACAAACCCCCTATAATTAATGGGACACGAATCATAAGCTTTAGTTATTGGAAAATTCATTTTGTCAGAGGCAGGAGCTACGTCATGTGACCCTGCTGTCCCAGACTTCAACCTGCCACTTCGCCTCCACTGTCACAGCAGTCCGGGTTTTCCTTGTTCCGGGCCCTGGAAGCAAACAGAGAGCAAAGAAACTCTCCTCAACCAACCCTGTCTTTATATCCCATATCCCGCGTACAGGATATATAGCTGCCTTTCTCATTACTCCTCTACAGAGAAAGCGAAACGCCATAAGCAAATGTGATTCCGATGATGAGTTAAATTATTTGTTCCAATAGCATTACACCAGTTTACAACCTGATCATTCATCAGCTTCTGTTCCTGTGCATGCCCAGTTAAACCATTATATTTCTGTTCCTCTGAACGCTCATTGCAGTGTTTTTGACGCATTACATCCTCGTTGAGTGGTTGGCGTTTTTAATCCTTGACTTATCCGCTCATTCTCAACGAAGATAGAATATTAGCTTTCCGATTTTGTTCCGTGGAAAGAACTGGGCAATTTGGACCGGGTAGTTTCTATTGTGCTGGTTGAATGTCGATATTCCTTATTTCTACCCTCGATACCGGGCGCTTTGTTGATCAAATATTGAGGAATCGGGTTTCAGTTTTATTCTTTCTTATCGCGGAGGGGTTTTTATGAAGTCTTGTTCTCCTCTCTCTATTCCCTCTCGTTCATACGTTACGTATCCATCGGAATACCCGGCTACGATACCGGTTTTCAGATAGAACGCGATAGCGACCCGTGGTGTGAGGAAAAGTTATTTCGGTTTTCATTGAGGGTCGCTGCAGAACTACATTTGTACTTTGCTCACATATGCACACGGATAAATGCGTTTAGTGTTAGGAGAGGTGCAGGAGATATACAGTATATCCCACCCGCGATAAATACCCACGAAAGAAAGAAAAAAGGAAGGCTGAGCCCTGTGTTTGATCTCCCTTCATATGACCTCGTCATTGCCGGACGGAAGGGAGGATCTTTTCCCGCTGCTTGGCACTGCTGAACAATCATCGCAGGGGCCAGCCACAGCACTCGGGGGTAATGATGCGGAGGAGCTTGCGAAGGAGTCCAGCAAGCATGGGGAGCGAAAGAGCAGTTTGTATCTCTTTCTGCTGACGTTGAGTATTGGCGGGTATGTATCCTGATCTGCGTTTTGAAATTTTTCTTGGCCATGAGCGAAAAGTTATTTGTTTCATATGGTTGGGAATTCAATTGAATTGCTAATTTTATTCCAAATGTGATTCTGTACGATACAGGCTACAAATGGTTTGGTCTGTTGAGCTGTCAAATGGATCTGTATGTTCCTTGGGATATTATTCATTCTCTGTCCCGTCCTCCTTTCTCGTTCTTTAAAAACATAACTAATTTATGTCATACATAGCCTTACTTGCTTTCGCTCGGGATGGACAAATCCCTCCTTGCCTTTGTGTGGATTGCTGGGCCATTAACTGGAACACTTGTCCAGCCCTATGTTGGCATTTGCAGCGACAACTGCCGGATACCATGGGGGAAGAGGAAGCCATTTATGATCGGAGGCGGAATTGCCACGATAATATCCCTTCTTGCACTTGCATGGACCCGCGAGATCGTCGGCGGCGTTTTGGGCATTTTTGGTGTTCCCTTCCGCTCCACGGGCGTTAAGGTTACATCCATCGTCCTGGCGACCATTTTGATGTATTGCCTTGACTTTGCTGTTAATACTGGTGAGAATTTTTTTTATTTTTTAATTTTTTTTTAAATCATTTTTCTCCCAAAATGCGGCTTCCTGTGTTGAGTCCTATATTAATTTTGTTGGATGGTTTTAGTTCAAGCGACAATCCGAGCTTTTATAGTTGATAATGCACCTGCGCATCAACAAGAATCAGCAAATGCATGGGCAAGCAGGCTCACTGGCATTGGAAATATCCTGGGCTATATATTGGGCTATCTCAACCTTCCCAAAATACTCCCCTTTTTTGGAAAGACACAATTCCAAGTCCTCTGCATGATTGCTTCTCTGTCACTGGGCATCACACTCTTGATCAGCTGTCTATACATTAAAGAGCGGGATCCCCAACTCGAAGGGCCTCCATCCTCGGATAATCCGGGAGTTGTTGCCTTTTTTAAGCAAGTCTTTAAATCCATCCGCAGCCTTCCCCCGCAGATACGCAAGGTATGCGAAGTCCAGCTCTTTGCGTGGGTCGGGTGGTTCCCCTTTCTCTTCTACTGCACGACGTATATCGGACAGCTATATGTTAATCCGATATTTGAGAAACACCCACATTTGCCTCCCGAAGAGATCGACGAGGTGTGGGAAGCAGCGACTCGTGTGGGTACCTTCGCATTACTTGTCTACGCGATAGTCTCATTCGTAGCCAGCATGATCCTACCCCTCCTCGTCGTGCCAACATATCGACGATCATCTCAAACCCCAAAATCCGTAGCCCCCGACTCCTCACTGCACCCATACCTTAGCCGCAGAGAATCAACATCAGCCGTATCCATCACCGCATCATCCGGAGCCGTCGTCCTAGCACCGACCAATGAAACCGTTGAACCGGCTGTTACGGGCCCAGATGCAGAGGCACCAACGCCATTCTCCCATCTGCAGATACCAGGATTCACCCTCCACCGCGCCTGGCTCATGTCTCACATCTTGTATAGCGCGTGCATGTTCAGCACGTTTTTCATCCGCACTCCGCAGGGTGGGACGTTCGTTGTGGCTCTTGTTGGCGTATCGTGGGCGCTGACGATGTGGGCGCCCTTTGCGCTTATTTCGGCGGAGGTGGCGAATAGTGATGCTAAGAAGCGGAGGCGGAGATATCGGATGCATCAAGTTAGTTTGGAGGCTGTTGGGGGATCACTTCCTCCGGCTCCGGCTGGGGGGCGGGAACAGGATGGCGTTGCCTCTAATCAGGAAAATAGTCGTGATGGACACGAGGAGAGGGAAGTGCAACAGGATGGGGGTGCTTCCGTTCCTTCTCGTTCCATCCAAGCTTCGTCTGCTTCCACAACCGCACCGTTCCGCGGTAACCATGTCAAACCCAGCTCCGAAGTTGAGAATGAAGACGACGGCAGCAATATCGACGAAGCAGCAGAAGATCAAGACGAAGACGGGAGTGAAGACGAAGAAGAAGACTATGACGAAAACGACACCTCCGACCAAGCGGGAATCATCCTCGGAATCCACAACGTGGCCATATCATGTCCGCAGATTTTCTCTACGCTGGTGAGCAGCGTCATCTTCAATGCGCTGCAGAAGCCTCGCGGGGAGCCCTGGGATGATTCTGTTGGCTGGGTCTTGAGGTTTGGCGGTCTTGCGGCGATTGGTGCCGCGTGGGTTAATAAGGGGCTTGGGGGGGGGAGTGATGGGAAGGCAGGGTCAAGATCTAGGTTGAGGAGGACGAGGGATGTTGTGTAAATGGGAGGGGCAGGTGGGAGAGCAACTGCTATGCGTTGGTTGGCTGCTTTGTTTGCTCTTTCGGTGGGGTTTGGGGAGGTGTCTTTATATTTATTGTGATTTTGTTGTGATTTCCTCTCCCCCTTCGTTCCTTATTTTCGGGGTGGTCAAGCTGTTTAACGTTTAGACAAGCATTTTTTATCTGGGGATTACCTATGGCATTCTTTGTTAACGGCGACTTACTGTGCGGATCTCAATCTTCTCTAAATTAGCTCCGCTACTTTCACACGTTGTATTTTACTGTCATGCATGCAGATACAATTAGGTAGCAGCGTTTTTCAACACTTAACACGTTGACGCTGGGACAGTAAACCGTTAGTTATAGATGAAGAAGCCAGAGGAACCGTAGATCAGGCGTAGATCCGCCCTCTAAAACTCCATATCCTCTCCCGAGTCTCCTCATATCCCTTCCCCCCCCCGTCCCCCACCTGTTCCAGCCCATGAGCTGCTTATCTACAATCGACGCCGTTCGAACATGGGGTGGATATTCGCCCTTAAGGCAGCACCAACCTTCCGCCGAATGGGGAAAGGCGCCATCGCCCCATCCATCTTGTCCGCTCCAACCACAACTTAATTAGGGCTCCATAGTCCTGTTCACTTCATCATCGCAACCATCCACAGCCCCCAGCAGTTCGTTTGTTTACTTCCGCGCTTCTTTTCTCCCTCCAGAGATAGGGATGCGCATACCGCCATAGGACAAAGGCGAACCTCTTTCCAACCACCCCCCCCCCCCCCCCCCTCTGGTTAGCCGACAAGGGGCAGACTGTAAGACGAGCCACTCAACCAACCAACCACCACCAGCGTCATTGTCGTCATCGCTGTCACGAGGTTGAATGCCTCTCTCCTTCTTTTAACTCTACCCGGCCAACTAACTACTTTTGTTACTGTTACCGTTACCGCTACCGCTTCCTCTCCCGCTGCGCATTGTCACCGTCGCAGTTGACCGTTCCTATCAATTTATTATGAATGCTGTCCGCTACACCCCAGTACCGACTTGCCTCCAGAGCTCGTCTTCATCACCATTACGTCCTACCCGAGTCGACTGCTAGCCGGAGAAGCGGAAGCTGAGAGGGTATAAGGGTATAGGTGGAGGAAGAAGGAAGTGCGGAACGGGATTCGCATAGGATAGGATACGATTGGGCTGCTGTTGAGATCGTCGTCACCTGTCACCGTGATGGCGGGGTTTGTAGAAGAGGTTTTGGGTGCCGTTTTACGTGTGTTTCTCTCTCTCCTTTTTTGTTGGGGGGGGGGGGGGGAGGGTTGGGGGAAGCTGGTTAGCTCGCTACTTAGATTTGTTCTCTCTAACTCGTGTGTGTTTTACAGGCAAGAGGGTCGAGGATGATGTTGATCCCGATGGTTCGTCATATCTGTTTCTATATCCTTTTCTCCCAGTGGACCCCACTGCCCCTCTTCCTTGATGTTGCCGTTGTCTATTGCTGTCCACCTTTCCGCCAGTTTCATGTGCACTCGTGCAGAGCGGTCGGGGGGATGGAGCAAGTTGGCTTTGGAAAGGGTTGACTGGCAGGTTTTCTAACCGGGTTGTCTCTTCGATGATACAGAAAGCCCAGAAGCGGGCGAGAAAGAGCTGTTTGCATCATGGGCCCTTTTCATCTTGATTATGCTCTTGATCACGGCGCTCTTTACGAGTTACACCTTGAAGCAGAAAAAAGTTCAAGCGGTGCATGAGACCGTTATATCGATTTTCGCTGGTGAGTTCGGATCTCTGCCTTTCTGTCCGATGACAGTGGTCTTGTTCTTGAAATCGCTAGTAAGCTGACTGACTGTTGCTTCTGCAATGGAGGAATGACCGTTGGTTTGATTATTCGATTAACTCCGGGGAGTCTAATACAATCTTCTGTGACTTTCAATTATCAGTTTTTCTTCAACCTACTTCTTCCGCCCATTATTTTGGCTTCGGGGTATGAATTACACCAGGTATGGTTGGCAGGCAGGTGTATATGAAATGGAGCTTTGGGACCATCTGTTAATTATAGAGAACAGGCCAATTTCTTCAGAAATATAGGAACGATTCTCACCTTCGCTTTTGTGGGTACTTTTATTTCAGCACTGGTTCTGGGCCTTATTTTATACCTGTGGTGTTTGATTCCCCTAGAAGGCTTATCGATATCGTTTGTCGAGGCGTTTGCGGTCGGAGCTACCCTTTCTGCAACAGACCCCGTCACCATCCTTGCCATCTTCAACGTGTACAAGGTCGAACCGAAGCTCTACACAGTGATCTTTGGGGAGTCGATCTTAAACGATGCTATCGCTATTGTCCTTTTCGAAACGGCCCAGAGATATAAGCCAGGGAGCGCAGCTGGATCGCTAACGCTGCTAAGCTTGTTCGAGGCTGTTGGTGTATTCTTGCTTGTGTTTTTCGGAAGCCTGGTGATTGGGGTAGCTGTGGGCATATTTACTGCGCTGGGCTTGAAGTACACCCATGTGCGGCGGGAACCAAAGATTGAGAGCTGCCTTATCGTCTTGATTGCATATGCTAGTTACTTTTTTTCGAATGGAGTTCATTTGTCGGGTAAGTTTTTTATTTCTCACCCTTAAAAACACAAGCTTTTGCTGACTGCAAACAATGCAACAGGAATTGTGTCGCTGCTGTTCTGCGGTATCACATTGAAACACTATGCATATTACAACATGTCGCGACGGACACAGCTTACGACGAAATATATCTTTCAGGTGCTGGCACAACTTTCAGAGAATTTCATATTTATCTATCTTGGCCTGGACTTGTTCACAGAGCCAAATTTGCAGTTCAAACCGCTATTCATCATGATAGCAGTTGTTGGGATTTGTGTTGCAAGATACATGTCTGTTTTCCCCCTTTCAAAGGCCATCAACTGGTTTATTAGATATAGAGCCAAGCGTCGTGGGAAGGAGGTTGCCGATGAGCTCCCCTTTGCCTATCAGGGTATGCTCTTCTGGGCAGGTCTTCGTGGAGCAGTTGGTGTTGCGCTTGCGGCCGGCCTTGAAGGCACCAACGCACCAGCGCTGCGGGCAACAGTTCTCGTTGTCGTCGTCCTGACAGTCATCATATTCGGCGGGACGACAGCACGCATGCTTGAGATCCTGGAGATCCGCACTGGTGTCGTCGAAGAGATCGATTCTGATGACGAATTTGACATCGAAATTACCAATGGAGGAACATACTATAAACGTGGCGGAACTGGATTGGGACATATACCTCGACGCGCCTACCCCGTACCGCTCGACACCATCAACCTAGATCACGAGAACATGGCAGAGGGCTTCTCGAGTGGAAACAACGGTCGCGGTGCCCCCGGCACCCCGCAGTCGTCCCATACATCTGTTGCCGCTAGGAAAAACTCAGGATATAACCAAGGGCGTAAGGATCGGTCCCGTGACCTTGCATCTGCACGAAACCTGCTTGGAAAACACAACACTAGCAACGGCGGAAGTGTCAGTGGTAGCAGTGCTGACGATGGAGATGCAGGCGGATCCGCATCTTTGAGCAGAATTCCCTCCTCCGCCCAGCGGCCTACAACGCGCACCCGCACCGGCGGCACGCATGATAACGACGCGGATATCGACGACTTCGATCTGGATCTTGATACGTTCTCGGACGATGATCTCCCGCCCGCTGCCCCGTCACATCTCCGGGCACAATCGGCTGGCTTGTATCCAGCAGAAACGCAGGCCCCCACGTCTGCGCAACAGCGTCTTTCCCCTGTAAGTGCTACTCCCGGTACCACTGGAGGGTCTTCTGGAAGAGATGGAATAGCGTCGTCGGGCGTCGTGGCTGAGGCGTCACAGGGTACGGGTTCTTCTTCATCTTCAAGACTGGGCGCAACGGCTGTGATTCGAGATTTGTTGTCCGGTGCTGGAAATGGGGACCATGCGGCATGGTTTAAGCAGCTGGATGAGGATTATATCAAGCCGAAGTTGTTGCTGGATCAGGGGCCGGGGCATCATAATCATCACAAGGGTCCTGGAGCGGTATAGATTTTATTATGTATTTTTTTCCCTTGAGTTAGCTTGCCTTGGTACTAAACACTATCTACGGTACACCGACATATTATGTATATCCCCCACTTTTGAGCCCTCTCTCTGTGGATTTTCTGTTGATTTGTTTGCGCGGTTTGGTGGTGTATGTAACTGTTCTTGTATCAACTTATGTCTCGCCCCTTTCAATGTAATTTTTTTTTTTCTTTTTTCCCTCTTGGTTTGTCCACCAGCTCCGGATTTTCTCCTTCGTCTGGAAGCCTAAGGCGACGCCCTGGTGGATGGATGGATGGAAGCGTGCAGCCATATCGGCCTTTGCACCTCACCTGTATGCCTAAGGCTCCCCTCCCTCTTCTCTTACGTATGAACTCTGCTACACACACCTGTATATTCCTATCTTCTTCTTCTTCTTCTTCTTCTTCTTCTTCTTTTCTTCCCTTTTCTTTGTCCCTATGTGTTTTAGGCTGGTCATATTACTTCCTTTCTACCAGCGCCAGGTAGCTGCTGGCACATGGGTTTGATGGAACACAAAACAAAGTACATGGGCAGCGTGGCAACAAACTGCATATCCCACCCCGTCCTCTGCTTTTCCCGTTATCTGCATATTGTCAGAGAATTTGATTTGGGAAGCAAAGTAATTTCAGCCTCAGTTCTTCAGTGCTATTTCAAAATAACTCTTCTTCATCTGAGACTCATACACTGTAGGAGGAGGAGAATTGGCGCTTCCTTTCTATATTTGATTTGAGTTGAGGATCACAGCTTTGTCAGCCACGAACCCCGAACCCCCCCCCCCCCCAACAACGTTTTCCTGTCATCCTCTGCTCCGTCGACCAATCTCTGTATACAACCCCTATATGACAGGATTTCCTCCATTTTTTTTTTTTTTAAAATCTTTCTTATTTTTCTTATTTCTCCCCCCTCTTCCCCCTTCTTTTAAGAACAAATTATAAATATCTAAATCGTACACTTAACTATCAGAAATTTTGAAAATATCAGAGAGGAAGGAGGCTTTGGTGCCACCAGCCCGCCGGTTTGTATTTCCACAAATCCAAGGTTTCATATATCTCCATACAAGTCATGATTTGTCTCCCGTCGAGGATTGCTCCGTCCATCTACTCTGGCATCTTGAGGACGTAGCGGCCTGCAACCTTCCCCTGATCTGTTATCGAGAAGAGACAGACATGTTAGCAATTATCTTAACGGAGGTTATTTTTTTATTTTTTTATTTTATTTTTTTTTCAATTTTTTTAATTTTTAATAGTTGTCTAGTTTTATGCTGAACATCCGTTCAGGAACGATATAGAAATGAAAAAAACTTACCCATCAGCGAAAAAACATTCCCCAGCTCCTGCAATGGCACTGTCTTATATGGCACCTGGATCAAGCCTCTGCAGAAGAAGTCAACCGCCTCCTTCGCGTCCAGCCGGTTACCCACGTAACTGCCCTTGATAGTGATCATCCGCACCACCGTGTCGAATACGGGTGCTTGTAGCCTGGCATGCGCCGGCAAGCCGATGGCGACGATGGTGCCTCTTGGCCGCACGTAGCCTGCCGCCTGCTGGAACGGTAGTTCAGCAGTAGCCATGAGCAACACGGCATGTGGGCCGAGTCCGTCGGGAGAGGCGGCCTTCACGTCGGCAACGAGGTCTTTGGACTTGGAGAAGTCGACGAAGGCCTGTTTATTACATTTCACGAAGATTATTTGCCGTTGTTAGTCTTCCCATGTCCTGTAGCGGGGAGAGGCAAGATGATACCACATCACATTAACAACAAAGGGATAAGGGGGGAGAGAACCCACCGTCGCTCCCATCTTCATACACAACTCTCTCTTCTCATTGCCCGCATCAACGGCAATAGTCTGCAACCCCATTGCCTTGGCATACTGCTGTGCCAACGACCCCAGCCCACCTCCAGCCCCGACAATCGCCACCGCCTGGCCGGGTGCTGCTCTGCTTTCCTTCAGCGCTTTATAAACAGTCACTCCGGCACAGAGAATGGGCGCTACCTGATCCAGCGGCACGTCCTTGGGGATGGGAGTGACATGTGCCGCCTTCCCAATACAGTACTGCTGGAACGTCCCGTCCACCGTGTAACCCGAAAGAATCGCCTTCTGGCACAGGGGTTCGTTTGCACTCTCGCAGAAGTCGCAGGACAGACATGACCCGTTGATCCATTTGATGCCAACATGGTCACCAATTTCGACGTCGGTGACCAGCTGTCCGCGGGCGACGACGACACCAGCCCCTTCGTGTCCACCCACCAGGGGCATTTTCACATCCAGGGGCCAGTCACCCTTCATCGCGTGAAGGTCGGTGTGGCAGACGCCCGAGTATTTTATGTTTACGAGGACTTCATCGGGGCCCGGCTTTGGGACGGCGATTTGTCGATATTGCACCGGCCCGCCGACCTTGTCAGCCACCTGGGCCCATTGCTTTTCGGGAATGGGGATTTGAGGTGCCATTTCTGATTACTTGAGTCTTTTGACGGTTTCCTTGGGGGATGAAATGATTAGGTGGCTTGTTTTGCTAAGAGAGAGGTGGGCGCTATGTATATAAACATATATATAGATGCATATAGAGAGAGATATGTATGTATGTATGTATGTATGTATTGATATTCAGACCGGGATGGAGCGGATCAGGAGATATATGAACGTGGATAAGCAGGAGTGTGATCTCAGGGAACATAGATGGCCTTTTTATAACGCAGCAGCTGGCTAATTGATGATTGCTATCTATAATTGAGACGCGGGACCCCTCCTTCCTCCTTCCTTCCAGCATCCCTTGGTGCGTCGGACCACTGCTACATGTGTCGTGGCTGCGGTTGGCAAGGGAAGCATAAAATTGCAAGCTCCGAACCGATATCAATCGATGATGATTGGCAGGCTTCCAAACGTTCCCATCAGCCATCCCCGTCTGGGTATCACCAAAAACCCCACGCACGATTCCCAGGGAGGAAACCCATGCCATATTCCATGGACAGCAAATCAATGTGGGGATGTTTCCAATGGCTGAACCCCATATTCGGCAAACTCTAACTGGACATCCTCTAGATCATGGCATCATTCCATGCTAACCGAAAGGGCGAGGCTGAGACCAGGTGGTCAGTTGGCGCTGATGGATTACATCAGATGGCGAGACGGGCCCACTTGGAAGGGCTGAAATCTTGATTCCTCGACTCGGGCTTTCATCGTACGACGGGAAGTTCGGCAGTCCGCTGCTAGTGCATGCTTTTCGGACGGGTGGAGAATGCAGCCTGCTGTGTGTTGGAAGAATAACATTTACAGACCGACCCTTCAGACAAGAGACACTCCAGAGATTTCTCATTCTCATGTTGGGGCGAGGGGAAAAATAAAAGCCCGCACACCACGCCCTGCCGAATGGGGTTTAGCGCGATCAGATAAGGCCGAGGTCCCCCAACTCGTTAAACGGCCTGCAAACTAGCTGGCTTAGGTAATACTGGTTGGTTAACTAACTAACTACATCCATCTCCCCTCTTACGTGAAGTTACCCCAAGGTCCTCCCTTCAACCGTCGTCGTCTTTGTTTCCCCTCTTCTTCTCTCGGCCTGGCAGCTACTCTCTCGTCTCTCGCACGCCCGCCTTCACAGCGTCTGAGCATGAATCAAATGGAAAAAGAAAAAGAAAAAGAAAAAAAGGAAAAAAAAAAAAAAACTTAGAAAAAAGGAGTCGGGGAAGGGCGGTTCGGCCCGCCACGTTTCGACGATCTCAGTTCTTCCACCAAGGTCCTATATCTCAGACGAACCTTCATGGGTTCTTCTCTTGTTTTAGCTTCTTTCTAGCGGGTGGGGCAGTGGTGTTTACCAAACAATCGCCTTCGCTGGATTCTGGGGAAGAGGGGGGGGGGGGGAGGGGAGGCAGAATGACAAGAGAGACCTGCCCGAGTGATCTATCTATCGACAGTTGGGGGAATGGCAAGCAGCGGCTGTACCGAAATCCGGCCAGCTAATGCCTTTCCACCTTTGTTGCGTCAGGCTAGCTTGGTCTCTCTGGGCTCAGCAAAAATGCAAAAACCCATTTCCTGAATCCATGGAGCCACCAGCCCGCTGAACCTTGGTGATTGAGAATATATGTATTGTATGTATTCTTTCTTTGCCGCCAAAACGGTGGTTCAAAAAGGTTGGCCGCGCGCGACAGCAATGGTGGAAGAAGGGGTTTTATTGTCATATGGGAACTATGCTTAGTTTCTGAATAGCTGTTGGTTTCTTGAAATGGGTTTTACCTGACAGCTAGCCGTGTCCATGGTCCAGTGCAAGCAGGGTACGCTGCAGAGTTTTGAGCATGGACCTCTCCATTCTTTCCCCACAACTCGATTTGGAAGGTTTTTTTTTTTTATTATTATTATTATAATTATTATTATTTGTTTATTTATCTATCTATCTATCTATCTATCTATTTATTTTATTTTTATTTATTTATTTATATTTTGGCCCATCCCAGCAACATGACAAAAAAGTGGACCTTTGGCGCAATTCTAACCTCAGTTCGACATCGTGCAGGAGTAGGATGTCTGCACGACTCTTAACTAGCAGGTGTCGTGTATCTGGAAAAATTTCCATCCTTTTGAATTCAAAAGGCATCAGGTTCTTGAAATTTTGAAACCCTAGGAATCTACCCCCGGGAGAGAGGGAGGATATAATTATAGTAAAAGAAGTAACACTGGTCATCAACAACCCGATTGTTGCCAGTTCCAGTTCCAGTTTGATAGGTGGGTATTTGCGCTCAGTGAGAGTGAGAAACTTCCCGCCACAGAACAGGCATATCCCGCTGTTGACCCATTCCCAATGGGTATCCTGATTATTCAAATGCGCAATATTTCCGTCCTTGAAGACGATACGCATTCTTCCAAAATGAAAAAATGGCTCAGCTGGTGAGGCCTTGTCAACTTGCATATGCACGAACCAACACTCTGCACTGGAAGGGCCCGCCCAACCCTGCTCGCATGCATTTAAAAGACTTTCAACCCCCCCCCAACGTTTCAATAGCTTCAGGCCGCCAGAGGAAAAAAAAAATTAAACAAAAGAGCTGATGATCTCTGGATGCAACTCCCCGCAAACTCTGATTTCTTAACTTAAACCCTGTTTGTAAATAGGTCCGTTGAAGTGTAGAAGGAGTAAAATTTCCATGGAATGACGACTACATGGTTCGGGAGATAAAAAGATATGTCTAGACTACAATGGCATTTTTCAATCCCAGAGGGGGTCATCTGATCCATGACAAAATCTCAACATTCAAGGGAGAATGTGACTCCAGAGACTGTTCGATCATCAGGCTCTCTGGTTTTTTCTTTTTTCTTTCTTTTCTTTTCTTTTCTTTTTTTTTTAAATCAAAAGGCTATCGTCGGATGTTGAACCCAGTTGATTCATCACGATTCCAACATTACAGTTTCTGGCAAGGTTGAAGTCGAATCACAAGCTGAATTAAGTATCCCCATCTCTCTCTAAACCCAAGCTTTTGTTGTTTTGTCAATCAACTCGGTACAATTCAACGCCCAAAACCGGGTTTGAAGCTCTTATTTTTTGGCTATTGCCACCCCCATTTCTGATGACAACTGCATAGTTAAACTAGGCGATTAGGATGCAATCCGGCATTTTCAAAATATTTAGGCGCCATCGATGATTGTTACAAGCTAGCGGCTGGCTAATCATAGCCCTTTCATTCCGGCCGTGCTCGAAGGTTTTAAGTGCCAGTTTCATTCGGCGCTTCATTTCAATCGTTCAACCTCATGCATTATCAGCTGCCCTCCTCAAAGTAGATATCCAAATTACAGTGAAATAAAAAAGAAATGAATGAGATGTAAAAAAGATCTTTTCAGAACAAAAGCACTAACAATTCCTTCTCTGGCCATTTTCCATCAGTCACGTGCATGCATTGCCAGCCAAATTTCCACGATAATTATGTGCCCAACGCCTCCATATTCCAAAACAACTTATCTGGATTCTCAAATTAAAGCCAAAGCCAAAGCCAAAGCAAAGGTAAAAGCAGCAAAGGCAAAAAGCCAAAATCAAAACCAAAAAGAATTAGAAAGATATCTCTTGCCGCGTCTGATGAAGATCTTTGCCATAGGAACAGAGCTTAACAAAAACCCATTTCTCCACATTCTCGGCTTATAACCCTCAGCCAACCGAAAATCATACTTGAGCAGGATATGGCACAGAGCATGCTTGACCTCATTGGCTGCAAAGAGGCGTCCCGGGCAGGCATGTTTTCCCGAATCCGAATACCAAGTGTTCTGGGGAAGGTGACACTAACTGTGCAGACGTCTCATGGCCAGGCGTCTTGCGGAGCTTCAAGAATCGGTACGAGTCAAAAGGTGGTCGGGCTCTTTTCGGATAGATGTTTGAATCCCACATTTTGTTACAGGCGACAATAACCATCGAGCCCTTAGGCACGATTGTTTTACCGGATAGTACAATGTATCCTTCTGCAAGTGGTCTCATTCAGCCTGTTTGCGTTATATTTAATTTGAAAGGCTGTGAGTTAATGCTTTGGGGACGAGATGATGAAAAGGGGGGTTGCCGCAATTTTTTGGAGCGTCCTTACCAGTTTTAGCTTGTATAACGTAGTCCGCTGCCAACCCTGTGACTGAATAACCGTTACAATCTCATTGCGAAGCTCCTGAACAATCTCCTCACGTCCACTATGGGTCAAGGAGAACTTGCGAGAGCATGTCAGATGTAGTATGAATAGCGGCGTGCGCTACAACGGGATCATAATAGTGGCCTTTGGCAGATTGCTCCAGCCACTGCATCGCATCCATATATCGTTCTGGCTGTTTACCCAGCACGAACTGCGGCTAATTTTGCCATGCGTCTCTCCTCAAGGGCTGGGTTTATGATAGCTCTTGCTTGCTCAATTTCCTGTCGGAGTTTACAGCACGATGGCAAGAAGTTGGCTACCAGCCGGCGCGTCAGCGCGAGCCACTGACGGAGGGCCGTAGCAGCGATAAACGAATCGACAGTGTAGGAGATGGTGATACGAAGCCAGTCTGGGTTGCGACGTATTTTTTCACCTAGGAAGACCTTGGATGACAGCTGGGCCACCATTATGAGAATACTTGTTTTGAGGGGAATATCATGCCAATCTAGCCTTGCGGGTTAGTGATATGCCATTCTGGGGAAGAAAAAGCAGCTTCTGCTCCTACTAACAGGAATTATCTGTCCATTGTGTCTCAAGGACGAGAGCAGTCTCAGAAGAAAGAAGTCCTGTAACGTTTCCTGGTCAAGTGAGCAAACCATCACAAAAAAAAAAAAGGGTTGGGGAACTGGTTGACCGAATAAACAAGTCATTCACCAAGGCTTTGCGTTAGTTTTATCCGGACGGCGTCCTGAAAGATCTCACATGCTGTTGCTCCTTGCTTGAAGGTATCAAATCCAGGGAAATCGGCGTGAAACTCTTTTGATATGGCCGAATTAAAGTTCAATGCAGGGTGGTTGCGGATCTCATCAATGTAAGGCAGCTGAGAGGACGACCCTGGGACCATCATCAGTAATAAGGCGAAAAAGCGCTTGCCTGGATAGATGCGTTAAAAGGTGAGCAGATGGAAGGTTCCCAGTTATTCTATTTAATAATCCTCGTTTACCACAGAGATATACCTTACTAAACCCTTCTTCAATCAAGCTGGCTGCATTTCTCATGAACCGCTTTGCTGCATTGGCAGACCGGAATTCAAAAGGTTTCTTTCCATTGATCAACGGTGAAGAGGGCTTCTCGAAGAGGACTTCTTGGATGAAGTCCGCAGCAAAAATACGGCTGACAATAAAATAACGAGGCTAGTCAAGATGACGGGTTCCAGCCTGACAGTGCAGGAGAGCATCAAAAAGCACTTTTTATGGAAATATCCACCGTCATTCTATGAACAGCTTCGAGCACTAATGTACCCAGTGTATAAACGAGACCGGTAAAACGAAACGCACGACAGTGTTTATAAGGGGTTGAGTTAGAGCGTGTGGCGCGGGAGGGGGTTTATATTCTCCATTCACTGTGGGATTCACACTTTGCTCCGTTTCGTAGGGTTTTCTGCGGTTGGCATGCGATCCTTGCCCATCAATGCACAAAAACGTCGGCCAGGATATTACATCAGCTGCGACATGCTGCGTAGTGGATGTTCCCCATCCACTTGCCTCTTCTGATACAGTGTCTTTGTTGGAGAAATTTGGCCAACTGAGAGCATCCAAACCCGCAGCGGAGCTAGGACCCAGTTGTTTCCACCCAAGTTGGGAGGGATACACGTATCGCCGATCTAGCTAAGCATGTTGTGCAAATATTTGATCTTCATGCCGCCCCCACACCAACCCCTTCTCAATCCCGCTCCCTGCGCTCAATGAGTGCTTCTAGATGGTTGCGGGGGCTCACCAAAATAGGTTTCATCAGTAGCCTGGTATGGAGCCTCAGGGGGTAAGCCGGGATTTCATTGCTGGAGTCGTGGAGATTTTGACAGTCCATCAGAGGGACACCGATCGTTGACTTCTCAGTAGTAGTTAGTTCATGGATCAGGTGGATGGACTGAGATTGCTTTATGCATGCCTCCCTCGGTTTCGGCATTTATTGCTGTTAAGCATAGATTTAATACACAGGTGCTGCTTGTCATTATTGTTCCCCCTCGGGGAGGCATAGTTGCAGGAGTGGGCCAAGTCGCCGCTGGTCAGGGCTTTTGTTCGCCCTGGATCTGTCCAGGCGCTTACTTACGCACCAATTGGCGCGCTAGCAAAGGCAAGTTGTTGTGTAGCTGGTTCTTCCTCCCCACCAGCATCCGTCGCAAGTTGTAACCTCCAACTCTTCCAACATAAACTGGTAAGGAAGCGTACTTCACTGGCTAAATGTGGCTTGACAACGGCTGCAGGGATGGCAAATGGTCTTATGAGACATGTTACAACGCATCCATTCCAGCATAGCAGTGGATAACTACAAGCAGCAATTCATTGTTTGAACTTATTTTATCACCCCTCAGCACACTGTCCGCCGACAGAAGACTTCAAACATTTGCTGCACAGAGCCAACATCCAGTCCTCTTCCTTGAATATTTGCTCGTCATCTCTTCTCGACATAAAGCCCTCAGATTTGAATTTGTGAGATTCGAAAAGCAACCGTCAAATATCCAAAGAGAATCTTGGGAAATGAAGGGAGGGAAAACCCGTACCGTGTGGTTTCCCGATGGCGCCGCTGACAACAGGTCAGACAGAAGATCATATATACTGTCACCCAGATGGCGGAGTGAGAGTGTGAGACTGCTGGCTCTCCCCTGGGTCTAGCGCATACTTCCACGCCGTCTATATTCTGCGCAGCGTACAGAAGAGATATTTCTCTCTGGTTAACTATCTGAACATCTTATGAACCAATCGATCTTACGATCTCACAAAAACCCATTTCCCATTCAGTCATTCTGCTACAGAGGCGTAAATAAAAAGAGAAAACCTGTGGCGGCGTATATACTGCTAACCAGGGAATCAGATTCATGCTTACATTGTCAAGCGCGGGATAGTTTCTCTGCCCATATTCTTCTCGCTCTCGTTCGCGTCAAGACTTTTTAACTCTCTCTTCCCTCAAAATCAACGACAATGGCTCGAGTTAGTCTCTTCTTCTTTTCTCACGAACGATCATACGATCACATTGAAGAATGGCAGGGCATCGCCAACGCTAAGCGTCACTCGAGGACATCATCGCGCCCCAACCATTAGCAACGGGTCAACCCGCCCGGGCGAACCGTAGATCCTTCAGCAATGTCATCCATTTCAGAGCTGCAGAAACATCTGATGCTGTTTATAGCCGCCTTCTACCCATCCACTATCTGTTTGAATATTCCCGCTCCGAGCTGTCACAGGACAATATTTCTATGTGCCTTCTGTCATTTTATGGGCCTAGATATAGCTGCGGAGCATGATCCTGTTTTGGAGAAAGAAGAGAACCAACTGAGCGAGAGCTTAGCTGGCTTCGCAGATTCCTTACTCGACAGGACTTTTCACACCGTCTGTGAGCCCGACCCACTGCCATGTCGACCTCTTCATGTTGCTGCTGGCTCTTATCTTTTATAATCAAGGTTTCTGACAAGCGCATCTCTCAGCAATCCAAAGAAGTTCAAGGGGGAAACCGTGAATATGGAATATCTTCCGACACCAGACCAGATATCAGTTTTTCGAGGTTTCTGCCTCATCCGTGACCACCATCGCTGTGTGATCTAGAGTCAAATTGACCAGAAGGAAGCAATAATTCGTTTGACGCAACAGAGTGACAGTACTCAAGATGATGAAGGCGACCAGCTCAAAGGCAGCCATTCATGTATCTTGAGGTATCTTATATCATTCTACATTCGCTGACACAATCTGACACAGACGGCCAGTTGGTAGGTCACCCTGTCAAGAATATCAGACAGTTTCCTTTCTGTCTCAACACCCTGGCTACAGCGATTCTAAAAAGCCCCTCTCATGGTTCTTAACATGTTCCACTGCGAAGTTTCACTCGCACATCACTTGTGGGTGGTGTCAATGTTGGCTATCCGCTCAATGCTAGGAACCTTACCCACAGTTTCCATACCGAATTTAGGCTATTTCTCAGTCCTCTTCGACCCTGTTCCTGGCCAGGAGCATACCTACCGAATTGATACGTACCTCCCCCCCCCCCCCCGGGGGGCCCTACCAGCACTTCCTCTTACTCGCGCACTCTTATCTCCTCTCTCACCTGCGATCAATCGATAGACCGACCCCCCACCCCCAACCCTTTCCACCACGTCTTTCTCGCTATACACCGGGGCCATTGCTCACATCCTTTCACGTATCTAGGGCAGGTGAATATGTTGACAGGATTCTCCAGGATATGGAGGAAGCGGTGACATGACGAGGGTGGGTCTATGGAGTTCGGTTGGCTAGTGATGTTAGAGGTTGGTGGTTGGTCTGATAGTGCAGTCAGTGTCTAGGAGGTGCTTGCGCAGCTAATATTGGCGATCGATTCACAAACTCTAAAATTGAACCGGTCAGGAATCGAACCCAACCGCTCCACGCCCGTAGCGCGCCCCTCTACCCGTCTCCGCAACCCGTGCTTCCAGAGTCGCCCTTGCAGAGCCGCTCGTCGATGGATACGCTGAAGGATGCCAGATGTGGAAACTGCAGGCTGGCCCGCCCCCCAACCCTATGGGCATGACCGGGATGCAACCACCAGGAAATTGGTGCGGTTACCCGGGAGGAAGAACGTGATAGAACATGATGCCCCGAGCTGGAGGACCCCAATGTGCTCAGAGAGTTCCTTGCTTGATGCTCTAGTTCACTCAGACGGCCTGAGAGATGGCCAGGGAAAAGGCAGGCACTAGATATTGCATCTTTCCGTGCCCCACCCCTCTACAGAAGGCCAGACCCCATCTGGACCGCACAGCAGGAGTGGGACGATGCTGAAATAGACGCCGCCCTGGAAGAAGCCAGGGCGGCAATTGAGCATCCTGGCTCACTGACAAAGCCTCCGGAACCTCATACGTCTGCCTGGACAACGAAGAGGCCGCTATCCGCCTCCCGCCTCTATTCTGAAACTGGTGGGGGGTTTGGTTTCGTTGTTTCGTTGTTTCGCTGTTTCGTTTGTCATCAGCAATTTGAGTTCGTGCGTAGGCTCAATATCCGTCTCCCATTCATGGGAGAAGAAGAATAATATGCTGTGAGGAACGGGTCGACTCTTATAAACGGGAACTTAGCTGATCGTTAATTCTCTGGAAAAAGAAGTCTAATATATATATATATATATATATATATATATATAATACTTTTCATCTTGTATTGACAGGCTAGACTCTCTTGCAGTTGCCAAATCCATATAAAGGCAGAGGTGCTTCCTGCAGGATGACAAGTCAATTTACAGATAACTTTATCAGTTTCAAGCTTTCTTTCATTACAGAGGATGATTGATGCCGTTCATGGGATGGGATGTACTTGTAAGCAAAGTTAATTCTACACAAAGAGTTTCTTTCTCTCGTCAGGATTTATTTATAAGCCCCCCCCAGTCCAGTCTCAGATGAAAAGCAGACATTTCTTCTTGTAGAAACAACATCCTGAAGTAAGTAACTTCCAAAAAACCAATTCTTGATTCTCTTGCAGCTGGCTAGTCTGCAGGTCCAAAACATGTCTACTATGGGGGAGTTGTCTCTTTCGCTATATAGAGGAGCAGACATTACAAGGGAGCCAAATTGAAAGGGGCCTGCAGTTGTTATTACACCATTAGTTAATAGTTTAATAATATACAGTACATAATTATAACCTAGGGACCAAAAAGGGTCGGAAAGACTTTCGTTGGGGCTGTAAGTCTCTGTACGGGTAATACCGACACCAGTGTGGTTTAGCCCAAGAGCAGGAATCGGGCTGCGGGCATCCATACCGGGGCGATACGCTGTATGGGGCGTGACGGGGGGGGGCAGTGACAAGATCTGCGCCCTCGCAGCAGCAGCAGCAGCAGCAGCAGCAGCAGCTTGGGGGAAGGGGAAGCGTTCACCCACACCCACACCCACACACAAACCACACAAACCACACAAACCACCCAGCAGCATCCAACCCAACCCAAC
>NW_015440947.1:1445641-1497083 GCF_000150705.2 Paracoccidioides lutzii | reverse complement strand
CTCCATCTCCACTTCTCTGCTGCTTCTTCCTCTTCTCCCCCCCCCGCGTCATCCTCACGACCATCCTCACGACCATCCTCCATCGCTCTCCCCCCCCCTCTCCACCACCCCCCCACATCTACTCTACAACAACAACCGTGTCCTCCATCTCATATCGCTGCTAGCTACGTCGACTAGCTTGCCACCCAAATCACCCGCCGTTTGCAACCTCTCCTGCTCGTTCCATGCCAGCCCACTGACTCTTCCCAGTCCCTTGGTTTCGTGCTTGGGTGTTAGGGCGAGCGGCCAGAATAGAAAAGAACAACAAACAATAATAAGAAAAATCCTGCCTGGTCTCTTCTTTCAAAGGGTATGATGCTTATTTCCAACTCGGCTTTTCTTCCAACCTTCCAACCCTCCTCCCTCCCCCCATCTTCCATATCGCTTCTCTCTCTCTCTGTCTTTTTTTTTTTTTTTTGTTCCTTCTTCTTTTATTTTTTCTTTCTATATACTTCAACTGGTGAACCTTCCACGCCGCTACTTTTGGCTTATTGCTTGCAACCAGGAATCCTTTTTTATGCCCCCAGCTGACACGTCCCCTTCCAACAGCAACAACAGCAACAACAGCACCAGCCCAGACCAATTCCTAGGCCGGGGCCATTCCTCTCTTCTTGCTTACTTCATGGCTGGCTGTCTCGTACATTCTTTAGTTTTCAAAATACCCCCTTTCTTCCCCTTCTTGACAATTAACTACCCTTAATATCGTTGGCAATCCTAACCCAACCCGCTGGCTTGTCACATCTATCGCTCCAACTCGTGCTTTCCGCCAGCAGAAGGAAAAAGATCTAAAGTAACCGCACTCAAGAGAGACACAGAGGAACAGAGCCAGCCTGGTCGTGATGGCGGGAGGACCCCCTTATACCGTCCACTCTCCAACCCAGCAGCCGCGTTTCGCAAACTACTCCCCTTCCTCCAGAGACAGATCTTCCTACTCCAACAATGACTCTTACCAGGCCCCTCCCCACACTCCCCCGGGCTACCCTCCTGCCTCTCTGGCGCGGAGCCCGCACTTTGGCCACACTGCCTCCCCGATGATGAGTACCACGCTCCCACCCTTGAGTGGATCAGCCCCTTCCCATCCAGACGGCTCTCCCTCATATCCCTCCCATTCGACCTCCGCAACCACCCAGTTCTCCCTCCATGGCCCTTACAGGGCTAGCTCGCACATGTCGTCGTCCGGCCACTCCCCGCCCCCGAGTCACTTTGGCCAGCAGGTCCCGTCGCACACACACCCGTCCGCTGAATCCATGTCCCGATCGCCAAGGCGGGAGGCTGAGACTCTACATGATGTGAGGCCCAATAACGTGGTTTATTCGTCACAGTCGCCCATGATGCAGGATACGAAACCAGCCTCTCCAAAGGAAACTGTACGTGGATGATTTTTTTTTTTCTTTTTTCTTTTTGTTTTCCGTTTTATGTGGATAGACACGCTGTCTATATCTACTTTACTGACTTATATACTCTATAGAAGCCGGCTAGAACAGATCCTATGTCGTTTGCCAGCATTCTTTCCACCCCTGCTGAAGAACGTCCCCCGCGCAAGTCAACCCCGCCACCTCGCGTTACCAAAGTCAGTGAGCCACCCGCCATCGCGCCTGCACCTAAGGTCGAGAAGCCCAGACCTTCTGCCTCAGAAAGACGCCGCCAGCAAGCTCAACTGGAACCATCTTACAACGACAATATATCCCGCCCATCCACAAACGGCGTCTCCGCTACAAGAGCTATTGCTCCTTCAAATTCAAAGTCAAGAAAGTCAATTACTGAACGCGAGAACGAAAAGATTGCAAAGGCGATGGAACGGATTGACTCCATGGACAAACGTGAGCTGGAGGCTCCTGGTTATGAACATGAGTGGGCGCGGTATATCCGGAAGGGGAAGAAGCGTGCTCGTGAGGTGGAAGCTATTGAAGCACGGAAGCGTAGGGTATGTAGTTGCCCCTTTCCTCTTGATAATTGATCTATTTAACTTTTTCCCTTATTCAAAACTAACGACGATTTGTAGCGACGCCAAACCGAATTCTTGAGTGCGCTTGCCAAAGTCTTTGAGAAGCAGGTTCTGAACGGCACTGAGCGGTTTAACCGTAAGCATGAGGCTGCGGTTCAAGTTGAAGTTCAGCAGAAAGAGATCCAGGATGAAAAGGAGCGGAAGAAGGATATGCAGAGAAAACGTCGTCGTGAAAACACCGTCCGTCTTGAGATGCAGAAGATGGATGAAGCTCGCCAGAAAGCCTCTGAGGCTGAAGATGTTGCTGAGAAAGAGCGGCTGATGCGTGAAGTTGAAAAGTCTCGAAAGAAGATCAAGAGTACGAAACGTGCTTTGGAACGAGGAAATGAGCCGGAAGAAATCAGCGAGGTCCCACCGATGGCACCAAATCTCGAGGGAGGCACCACCAGTACATTCCACGTTACTTCGAAATCCCCCCCTCCCAAGAAGAGATCTGGCAAGTCTGGCTCCTCCGCGCGACCAAAGAAATCAAAGGAGAAGAAGCAAGCTGAGAAGGACGCTGCCGAAGCTGCCTATGCAGCTCTGGAGAAAGACGACGAACTCGTCCCTCTCGCGCCAAAGGAGGATCCGAAAAAGGAAGCTCTGAAAAAAGATTCCAAAGCTGCCCGCTCCAAAGAAGCAACTCCTGCGCCTCCCACTACGCCATTCGAATCCAAAGCTTACAACGTGCTCTACGAAGCTATATGGAGAGAAATTGCTCGAAAGGATGTACCCCGGGTCTATCGCATTAAAGCTACATCTTTAAACACTCGCCAGGAGAATCTGCGCAAGACTGCTCAGCTGGCGAGCAAACAGTCTCGGAAATGGCAAGAACGTACCAACAAGAGTATGAAGGATATTCAGGCTCGGGCGAAGAGAACGATGCGGGAGATGATGTCCTTCTGGAAAAGAAATGAGCGTGAAGAGCGTGATTTGCGACGCATGGCAGAGAGACAGGAGTTGGAATTGGCTAAGAAGGCAGAAGCTGATCGCGAAGCTAACCGCCAGAAACGCAAACTGAATTTCCTAATTTCCCAGACGGAGTTGTACTCCCATTTCATCGGCCGGAAGATCAAAACAAGTCAGGCGGAGCAGACTGATGAAACCGGCCCCGTTGACGATGCCTCCTCCATGGCGAAGCCTGACATATCTCTCCCCGATACTGATGGGAAGCCGGCTCCGAAGGTCACCAGTTTCGAAGACCTTGACTTCGACGCTGAAGATGACACTGCTTTACGACAGGCTGCCATGGCCAATGCGCAAAATGCCGTTCAAGAGGCGCAGGAGCGGGCACGCGCGTTCAACAATGACGATAACAAGATTGCTGCCTTCGATGAAGGGGAGATGAATTTCCAGAACCCGACCAGCTTCGGTGACGTTGAGGTTTCGCAGCCTAAAATGCTCACTGCTCAGTTGAAGGAGTATCAGCTCAAGGGACTGAATTGGCTTGTCAATCTGTACGAGCAGGGTATTAACGGTATCCTTGCCGATGAGATGGGGCTGGGTAAAACGGTTCAGTCCATCTCCGTCATGGCGTATCTTGCTGAAGTACATAATATCTGGGGTCCGTTCCTTGTTATTGCGCCGGCATCGACGCTGCATAATTGGCAGCAGGAGATTTCGCGATTCGTGCCGAATATAAAGGTACTCCCTTACTGGGGGTCTGCTAAGGATCGGAAAGTCCTGAGGAAGTTTTGGGATCGGAAGCATATTACGTACACACGGGAGTCTGAGTTCCATGTCCTGGTTACCTCGTACCAGCTCGTTGTGCTGGATGCGCAGTACTTCCAGAAGGTGAAATGGCAATATATGATCCTGGACGAGGCGCAGGCGATTAAGTCCTCGCAGAGTTCCCGCTGGAAAAATCTGCTCGGTTTTCACTGTCGCAACCGGCTTTTGCTCACGGGTACCCCAATCCAAAACAACATGCAGGAGCTATGGGCGCTGCTGCATTTCATCATGCCTACGCTTTTCGATTCGCATGATGAGTTTAGCGAGTGGTTTTCCAAGGACATCGAGAGCCACGCGCAGAGCAACACGAAGTTGAACGAGGATCAGCTCCGGCGATTACATATGATTTTAAAACCGTTTATGCTTCGACGTATCAAGAAGCATGTCCAGAAGGAACTGGGCGATAAGGTGGAGAAGGATGTCTTCTGTGACCTGACCTATCGCCAGCGCGCGTATTATACCAATCTCCGCAATCGGGTTAGTATCATGGACCTGATTGAGAAGGCAGCTATCGGTGATGATTCGGATAGTACCACTTTGATGAATTTGGTTATGCAGTTTCGGAAAGTCTGTAACCATCCTGACCTGTTTGAGCGGGCGGAGACGACGTCTCCGTTCTCTGCGGGTTATTTTGCGGAAACAGCATCGTTCTTGCGAGAGGGGCCCTTCATCGATGTTGCGTATTCAGCGAGGAACCTTATCGAATATGACCTTCCCCGTCTCCTGTGTAGTTCGCCTGGTCGTCTTGATGTTGCAGGACCGGGGAATGAAAGGGCTGGGTTTCGGGGCAAATATCTTGCGCATATGATGAATATCTGGACGCCGGAAAATATCCGTGAGAGTGCGAAGAGGGACAGTGCGTTTTCGTGGTTGCGGTTTGTGGATGTTTCCGTTGGTGAGGCGTGTGAGGTTTCAAGGAAGGGTGTGTTTGAGCGGGCTGTAGGACGTCGTGGGCATTCGAATCGGCTTGCGCGGTTAATGGTCGTATATGACGACGATGACTATAAGAAAAATGGCGCCGGCCCCGATGTCCCCGCCCATTCCTTGTTTAACATCGTGGAGCGCAATGATCGTCGACCCCTGGCTGAAATCACCACTGAAGGACGCTTGAACCAGCTGCTGAATATTTCTAACACAGCATTCAAAAACGAGGGGCTAAACCTGATCGAACCCTGCGCTAAGCCTGGCGCATCTGCATCCCCTATCACAATCTCCTGCTCAAACCAATTCTCCAACTTTGAAACGCGCGACACAATCTTCAATCCATCCCTCCAACACGCCCTATTCGGCACAACAACCCGCGCCATGGATGCAGAGATTCTGGAAAAGAAACTCGATCCACTCCCTTACAGTCTCCCTCCCATGCTCCCCGAACCCCTCTCAGCAAAGGGACGGTACACAAACATCTCCGTCCCCAGCATGCGCCGCTTCGTCACTGACTCTGGCAAACTGGCCAAACTCGACGAACTCCTCCGCGAGCTGAAGAACGGCGGCCACCGCGTCCTCCTCTACTTCCAAATGACCCGCATGATCGACCTGATGGAGGAATACCTCACGTACCGCAATTACAAATACTGCCGACTGGACGGGAGTACGAAGCTCGAAGACCGACGCGACACGGTGCTCGATTTCCAACAGCGGCCTGAGATCTTCGTCTTCCTTCTCTCGACGCGTGCGGGCGGGTTGGGTATCAACCTCACCGCCGCTGATACGGTGATATTCTACGACTCCGACTGGAATCCGACGATCGATTCGCAGGCGATGGATCGGGCGCATCGTCTGGGACAGACGCGGCAGGTTACAGTGTACAGGCTTATTACCCGGGGGACGATTGAGGAGAGGATTCGGAAGAGGGCGCTGCAGAAGGAGGAGGTGCAGAGGGTTGTTATTTCGGGTGGTAGTGGGGGTGGGGTTGATTTTAATACGAGGAGTAGAGAGAATCGGACGAAGGATATTGCGATGTGGTTGGCGGATGATGAGCAGGCGAAGGCTATTGAGCAGATGGAGAAGGAGGCGATGGATAAGGGGGAGGAAGGGGTTGTGGGGGGCAAGAAGGGGGGAAAGAGAGGGGCTGGTGCCGCTGGGAAGAGGAAGCGGGATGTTACGTTGGATGATATGTATCATGAAGGTATGTGTTTTCGACACTCAAAAGTTTAGTCTCTATTATCATCATTTGCATAAAAGCATAAAACACTTGTCCGCGAAGATTACACGTGCTAACTCCATCCCCTCCCCCCACTTCCCCCATTTTACAGGCGAAGGACACTTCGAAGACATCAGTGCCAAACCCTCCGGTGCCGCGACTCCTGTCTCTGCTGGGGATAATGGGGTTCCTGCTGTCGGCGCTGGGGGGAAGGGGAGACGCGGTGGACGTGGTGGTGCTGGCGCCGGCGACGGTGCTGGAGGGGGTGGTAGAAGGTCGAAGAAAGCGAAGACTACGAAGGAGCGGCTGAGGCTGATTGATGGGGATGATTGATGGGATGGAATGGGATGGCGTGGGGTGTGAGTGTGGTGTTTGTGTGTACAGTATGCGTGTGTACTGGACTTGTGTGTTTTCAGAAAAGCATTGCGGGCTGGCAAGAGGGGGAGGAGGGAGACGTGTGTGTGTGCTCTGTGTGTGTGTGTTTTCGTGGTCTCCCCCTGAAACCTTTGGAGCTTGGCCTTCCCATTTCCATTTTGTGAAATGTGATTTTCAACTGTTTCTTTTCTTTTATGGTTTTTTGTCCATGTTCGTTGGGAGTGTGTGTGTGTACGTGTACGATATTTTTTCCTTACATGTAGAGCTAGCTGGGGGGGGGGGTGTGTGGTGTGATGTCCACGGGTTGACCAACGTATGTGGAATTGGGATTGGGATTCGGGATTCGGCATCCGGGACTCGGACTGGGACTGGGATTCGGATGGGACGGACTTTATTTTTCCCCCTTATATTTTGTGCTATTTATTTACCTCTTCTTTTTTTAATAAGTTAATGTTCTTTTTTCCTTCCCCTTGAGTTTTTTTTCTTGTGGTGCTGTTCTTGAGAGAGAGCGTGAGTGAGTGTGATTTAATAAGATATCGACATAGAACATGTTGAAGTGATTCGTCGTATCCAGGAGTCAACTCACTAATGTTAGCTAAATGCAACAAGAACTAACTACACACCACCTGAGTGTGACATGATGTGTTGCCGCTGAAGATGGACTCTCAAAAGAAGAGCACAGAACAGCACGTACATAGCACTGACTGACTGGCCTTTTCAGCACGTTTCATCCCTATGACTTGATTTATCTGTCAATGTTAGGGCCTCATCATTTGACAATGTGTATCTGCAAAACGCGAGTGAGCTGTGACTATCTCTACACAGTTCCCCTAAAAGCCCTATGCGACTGTCGAGGAAGAGCCCTCAGGGAATCTATGCATGTTTGCTGCTGGCTCGGGGAAACCTTTCACAAAAAAAAAAAAAAAAAAAAAAAAAAAAAAAGGACAGCACGAGATGAACTCGAAACGCCACCGAAAACGAGGAGTGAGTTTACCATGATATACATGTATCAACATCAACTAACCATCGTGATGAGCGGGCAGATCGTGTCTTTCATTTTTTCCATCTCAGACTCGTAAACTACGAATTGCGGGCCCGGGACAGAAAGGGGGGGGAGGCAACGGAGAGCAAGAGCCGGCCTGACCCTGCCATCTCTCATTTGTCGGACTATAATAATTTATCCTGCCGGTGGCCCAGCATTGGCTTCGAGCCCCCTGCTGCAAGTGCAGATAGGAGACGAGTCGCGGACGGGGGTGGTTTTCGTTTATCATCATCTAGTTACTTAGTGGTTATCCGGTCCTGATGGGTGGGCACATCGCCGCCCCCCGAGCCAGACACCTTCAGGCGGGTTGTGCATAAATAACTGAAGCCTGCTGCTGTAAGAGCAGGTCTTGTTGCGGAACCTTTTTTTTTTTTTTTTTTTTTTTTTTTTTTTTTTTTTTTTCCCCTTCACGATGCAGCTCGAAGCTTGTTCTTGAGAAATGAGGCTTGACATAGCCGTATTATTGAGCTTTCGGGCCTCTGGATGTGGCTGTCTAATGTATGTATGTATGTACAGTGTCTATTCAGTATTATTGTTTATTTCTTTTCTCTATGCATCCCGGATGGTTGTCACCTGGACTGACTGGATTTTTAGAAACTCATATTTAAGATCCTATATCTATCTGGTTGGAAAGCAGGCACTGAAAGCAGTTCCATACGCCTGCGGCTGGCTTATGTACAGACTGATTTTTTTAATTTTTATTTTGGATACGTTCGTATCGGAGTCGCCTTCGTGATGGCGGCGCTCTGCACTCTGATGGACCAATTCCAAGAACCTCAACTTGTTGAGACGGGGGGTGCAGTAGGGATATAAAAAGGAGCTCTTTCTTTCCCCCCCCCCCATCTTCTCTCTCAACCTCCAACCCCAATTCTGCACAGAGAACAGCTCTACACAAAATCCCATATAGCCTATAGTCTCTACAATATCTGCCCAAGCAAGTTTGTAAGTTGATATTCCATGACAACCACAGTCCGCTCTGCATAGTCGGGATAGAAGCCCGCCTAACATATGCCACGCCAGTCGTCGTCGTCGTCGTCGTCATAATCATCATCATCATGAAGCTCTCCGTTGTCCTTTCGACCTGCATCCTGGCAATCATGCCAACGAGCACTCTCGCCTGGAGGTTCATCAGAGGTGGGAGAGACGTGCTAACAGGAACGGATTCTACTCAATGCCAGCCAGTTCCCACCGCAGAGTTGTTTGACATCGGCACGTGTCGCCAGGCGTTGTTTTTCGGAGGACCAGGGTGCACGGGACAGCCTATCGCGGTGCCACCAAGGCCGGGGCCCCAACGGTTCCCCCCAGGTTCGACCGGTGTGCGGATTACCTGCCCGCCTTCCTAGGCAGCTCTTCGTTTCCGTTCGTCTGAAGATGCGTCTTCAAAACTGGTCCAATTGAGCAAACAACGGGGTTTCGGGTTGTGGGTTCAAGGACGGTTTTCGAAGATCATGGGAGATTTCAGTTGGCAATGTGGAGAGGGTAGTGGTTTTAGGCCAGCGTGGTTTGGCGGATTCATATTTGCCTATATGCCTGAACTTTTCGTCAATTGCTAGGATGGGCGGCCTTGGAGATTGAAGGGATTTATTGACTTTCGTGGATGATAGCTGCGGAGGCTTTCCTCACTTCTAGATTTGGACAACGTATTGTTCATGAAGCTGACTGAATGGTCGGTGATTGTGGTTCCGGGGTAATATTGTTGCACCCCATGAGTGCATTCCTTTGGCCACTCGCAGAGGAGTGATCAGTATGGAGATAATAGTAGCAATGGCGAACTAGTGGAGGTTCCAAAACAAGAAACGCCCACTTATCAACTAGTTATTCCATATATGCTTTTCGGAGAAAGATGCATCAACAGCATTAGGGCTGATTGAATGTGTTGGATCTGGCACAGCTCAGGGAACTTATGAAATGTGCAGTTTGTATGAGGCCCAGTTTTCTGTTGAACTAGAACTGGTGAAGCGGCAGGATTAGGCGGGGCGATAGAGTTGGGGTGCACAGTCATTGCTCAAAGCCGCACTCATTAATGTGAACACGATGAGCCGCTTTCTCGTAGATCATCCTGCGACACATGGTTTGGTTTAAAATCCCGACAGGCCACTATTGGTTTTGGCGGGAATACTGTGGTCATCGACTGCAGCGATGTGTATCTACCCCACAGAAGCAGAACCACGTCTGCCGCCTGACGGGACTTACCCGTTTGCTGATTGATTGAATTATTATTGAGATGGGATTTCAGTTCTGCATGCCCGTGTTCAGATATGCCAAATGCCTGCCGTCTCAATAATGGGTATAGGAATACGACCCCGTAAACCGGGATTCTCCAGGAAATCGGTCGATCGTTTTTGCTGATTGATGTACTAATGGTAGTTAGCCATTTATCAAACCATTGCCGCGCATCTGAAATGAAAATAAGTGTTGAATCCCAAGATCGCTAAGATATGCAGAAGGGCGGGCAGAGTTGTCACGGTCAGCTGTGTAAGGCGATGACACGGTCGCAACAGCGTCAAAGTTCCTTCACGCACGCTTGAACTTCCGAGAGTCAGCCCTTGGAGAAGTTGAACCATTCAGCTCACCAGGATGACCCAGGAGCACTTGGATAAACGCATTTCGCTGCCACGCACACATATGGAAGTTGTGCAAGTGCCAGATCCAGAATCAATCAGTCGTTCAAAGGCCTCTCTTAGCACATGTGTTTAGATGGTCCTTGTCCATGTTTCTGTTATCAAAGCAAAAGCGATCACCCCAGTCCTCCATGTTCCTTAAATCCTCAGCAGTCGTTTCCAAAAGTGTCTCGATAACCCTTGCGGAAACCAAGGGTCCCGAGTGCCCGGGAACGCAGCTAGTTGTTACTTGAGTGGATCAAGTCAGCTTATCGGCAAGAAGGGAGCTGAATCTCGCCAGGTCAACTCGACCAAGAGTTTTTTGTATACATCTATAAATAATAAACCCCGGCTTTCCAGGGTTCATTTCTCTGCAAAGCCTCTCTCACACTACAACCCTCTCTCCTGCCATCTCCACCGTCCCTCCATGGATGGATGGATGGATGGATGGGACTTGGAACCAAGGCACCATAGCTCAAATCCCAGAGTTGGACAGATTGGATCTGTGGAATCTGCCCCGAGTCTGGTGGCATAGCGGGAACCCAACCTGGCGGCAAAACGGCCACTGCTGGGCCTTTTGGATGCAGGATCCGGATCAGCATCAGCATCAGGATCGATCCCATGGGTTTGGCCTGCGGCGTTTGACCCAAGGGTAATGGCACGTGATCCGCCGCTGTTGGCAGAATTTTCGGCTGAGGTAAGCAGCCAGCCAATCAGCGGCGGCTTATTCCTGGGACGCCAGATTGGGACTAGCGCCGGGGACTCGGCGGCTGCCCCGTCTGCTATTTTTAATGCGCTTCTCTCCAACATCTCAAGGACAAGTTACCTGAGCCAAACAACCCAGCCCACCAGAGAACGTACCTGTTTCCCTGAGGGAGAAGCCGAGGGCAACACCGGATACTAGTTCGGCTGAACAGATTCGCAAACAAACACACACGTCTCCCAGCACTGCCGTGACCACTGAGACCAAAAGAGGACAATGGAAGCTCTGCTCAACCAGTCGCGGGCGCTTTGTCCCTTTCTGCAGAGGACTTCTCCTGCTTCCCTCCGCTCGCTTTCAACCCCTAGCCGGGCCAATGCCAGCCCTGGAGGAGGCACCATCTCCAATCTGCAGGTCATTGCCCGCAGATGTCCCGTCATGAGCAAGGCCCTTGCTGTGCAGAGCGCCCGGATGGCTTCCAAGTCGTTCGGCACCCTGGCTGGCCGGGCCAGTGGAACTACCAGCGTCAACGGAGTGTGTGCTGCTGCAGGCAAGAAGAGGTTCCATACCACTGCAAGCAAGGAGGCTGCCGTTGATCACGATGCTCATAGTAACCATGCGAATAGTGAGTTCTTGCTCTCAGCGTTTTGTTGTTTGAGACACCTGGAAATGTTGGGTTACTGATATCGGGCATTCCTTGTTCTTTTCTAGTCCCCCCTACGTTTCCCAAGGCAGGCGTACTTGAACCAACTATGGTGAACGGTGTGGCCGTCTACCCGGGACCCAAGCCGGAGGCCCCTGCGTCAAAGAAATTTGATTACGAAGGGTTTTACAATAGCGAGTTGGACAAGAAGCATAAGGACAAGTCCTATCGCTATTTCAACAACATCAATCGGCTTGCGCGTGAATTCCCTCGTGCGCACATGTCCGCTCCAGAGGAGCGGGTGACTGTGTGGTGCGCCAACGATTACCTTGGCATGGGACGAAATCCACAAGTGCTTCGAACGATGCATGAAACACTCGACAATTATGGTGCTGGTGCAGGAGGCACCCGAAACATCTCAGGACACAACCAACATGCTGTTGGGTTGGAGAGCACCCTTGCCAAATTGCATGGAAAGGAGAGTGCTTTGGTGTTCAGCTCCTGTTATGTTGCCAACGATGCCACTTTGGCCACTTTGGGAAGCAAGCTGCCAGACTGCGTGATATTATCCGATAGTTTGAATCATGCGTCGATGATTCAGGGAATACGCCATTCTGGCGCAAAAAAGATGGTCTTCAAACACAATGACCTGCGAGACCTGGAGCAGAAGCTGGCTTCTTTGCCCCTATCTGTTCCCAAGATCATAGCGTTTGAGTCCGTCTATAGCATGTGTGGCTCCATTGCTCCAATTGAGGAAATTTGCGATCTAGCTGATAAATATGGTGCCATCACTTTTTTGGATGAAGTCCATGCTGTGGGCATGTATGGACCACACGGCGCTGGCGTTGCTGAGCACCTCGATTTCGACACCTATGCGTCGTTGGACACGGCCAATCCTAAAAGCACCAAAGGAACCATTATGGATCGAATTGACATTATAACCGGCACACTTGGGAAGGCTTACGGCTGTGTTGGCGGATATATCGCTGGATCGGCTTCGTTTGTGGACACAATCCGATCTCTCGCCCCGGGTTTCATCTTCACAACATCCCTTCCCCCCGCCACCATGGCTGGTGCCACAACTTCTATCAAATACCAAGCTTCATATGGCCGAGACCGCACACTTCAACAGCTTCACACCCGAGCCGTTAAAGCCGAATTAACCGCCAAAGATATCCCCGTCATCCCCAACCCATCACACATTATACCGATCCTGGTTGGGGACGCAGAAGTTGCCAAAACGGCTTCCGACATGCTCCTTAAAGACTACGGGGTGTACGTGCAAGCCATCAACTACCCCACCGTTCCGAGAGGCGAGGAGAGATTGCGGGTCACCCCAACCCCCGGCCACGTCAAGCCATACCGCGACCACCTCGTCCATGCAATGCAGGGTGTCTGGGAACGGCTTGGAATCCGCAAGACCAGCGACTGGAAAGCAGCAGGCGGCTTTTTGGGCGTTGGGTTCGATGACGATAAGAATCGTCCCCTCTGGACCAACGAGCAGCTTGGGCTGCGTGAAGGGGAGAATCTGGAAGAGGCACTGGATCGTGAGCTCAGAGCTGACGCACTGCACAGGCAACGGATGATGGCTGATTTGCAGAAGGAGGAACTGATGGCTCATGCGAATGCGAATGCAGTCGCCGCTCCTGCTTCCACTCTCGTCGGTGTCGCTGCGTAAGTGGAGTGGGGATAAAAAGCATAATAGCTTCCGCACTTAATTTCTCCCGTTTCCTAGTAGTGTTCTTTCAGTTCCGCTGTCCTGGCACACAATCACGCTTTGCTTGTCGCCCACACTCGTTTTATAAATGCAAACTTTCCCTCCGCCCACGGCTAATTGTGGTTTGGACGCTCAAAACCAACGAACATCTTTTTCTCTCTCTTTTTGCACATATAATTCTATATATATCTGATTTTGGTTATTTATTTACTCCCTTTGTTTTCGGATTTTGGACGGTGCAAAACTAATTTTCAGGTCATCTTTTAAAACATATGTTCAGGATACATGCCTTCTTGGGCAACTGGAATTCGCCAGTTTGCGCTTGGTGGTTGTCGATCTTTTTATCTACCCCCTTTTTTGAACAGCTCTTTTTTGACTTGTAGCAATCCGGCACACGTAAAGTGCGCTTTGAATGAAACTATCTTTCCATCCAACTTGGGTTTGTTTCTTTTAAGACTGGGGTATTTTTGGAATGTAGACTCCCTTGGGTAGATGCTGTAGATTTCTTGGTCTCTTGAGAGGGAAAACTACACCTATATGATATTGATGAGAGATTGGGGATATCCTAAAGTAGGCTCTAGAAAGGGAAATAAACAAGACATCACTCTAAATTCTTTAAAATCCTGCCCGCTCGCTCCAAGTTCAAACGCCCCCACAAAACCCAACTACCAACCATTCCCAAAAAACTACTTCCTCCTCCTCACTCCCGCCCCCCTACTAACCTTCGGGAACTCCACAGGAACCCTCAACTTCGCAATCCTCCTCGCCCCGGCCTCAGCCTTACTTTTCACCCCCCACTTCGCAAACTCACTCTCCCGCGGCTTATCCACCTTGCACCCCAGCTCCCTAAAGTACTGCTGGATAGTCTGATACTCGAGACGCAGATCGTCACGCAGATCTGCCGGGTCCGTCGCCAGCTCGCTGGCCGCAAACCCCGTCTCGGGCGGGATATGCAGCGACAGAGCACAGATGGTCGTGTGCAGGAGCGTGATGTCGCTTTTGGACAGGAAGGAGCCCTGCGGGACAAATTTGCGGCGCAGTGCGTCGAGGAAGGAATCCGGCAGGAGGGGCGTTTGGGGGTCAGTTGGCGCTGCCGCTGCTCCTTTCGACGCGGGGATGCCGGATAGTATGCGCCGCAGGTCTTCGCGGGGTGGGAGTTTCTTCGTCCCCGCCGGCCCGGGCGTAGCCGCCCCGACACCACGGCTCGGTTTCAGCGAGCGAGACAGTTCGATGAGAATCATTATGAACCGCAGTAGCTGGAGCATCGTCTTATTCTTCGAGCGGACTACGTGCTCAACTCTATGCGCCACGAAGCGGGAGGATGAAAGCACCGGCTCCCCGGCTGCAATGGCATCTTGCCAATCCTTGACGTGCATGGTGCGCAGCGTGGCCAGGCCGTTGGGGACAAGGGTTTCGATCGCGTAGACGTCTGATGGGTGCGTGGCGGACAGGTTGGGCTGTGGCAGGGGTTTTACAGCTTGGATTTCGGCCTGGGTGGTCTTTTGCAGGGAGGTCACGGCTTCTTTGGGGATGGAGGAGAGGAGAGCTGATTCTACGGCGCTGGGATCGCTGCCTGCTGGGGCGCTGGAGAGGAGAGCGTTCGCTGCGAGTGATTGGATGGCTTTGCGGGATTGTTTGGTGCCAAAGGCTTCTGTGAGAGCGGTGCGTTGGGCCCAGTTGGATTTCTAAAATAAAAATTCACCCGGTGCGTTAGAAATCTGGTAGAACAACCCGGGAGAATCCAAAGGAGATAGCTAGACATACCGCAACACCCTCCCCATCTTCCTCTCCACCATTGATATTTTTCCTAGGCAAACGTCTCACACATCCACGCACCGTCATCTTCCTGGCCTCCGCAAGCTGCAATGTGCCCGCGTCCGGATCATAGATGGCCACATAATGATTCCAGAGCATATCCAGCTCATTCTCTCCCTCCTTGCCTACGAAGTCAAGTTTCGGGTGTGCGGATGATTGCAGAAGGAGTTCAGAATTCAAGATCTCCACGCTCCTTGTGGCGTTGTGCTTTGGTAGCCTTTTTTGGCGCGGCTTTGTATATGCGGTTAAGGGGACTGAGCTGGGGACATTGATGCCTGGTGTGGATGCTGTGAAGGTGTGATTTTTTTTTTATTTATAAAGTTAGCTCATGGTCACCTTTCTTTTTAGAAAATGGAAATATATGCAGCAGCAGGAAATTCAAGGGTAAGGTATAGATAGAGAAAGACATCTCTCTACACGGTTATTATCCAACGAAAAATGTGATAATTAACAAATCCACACCACATGGGGGCCGTGCTATTTGTTTCTTCAAAGAAATAAAATATACCTATAACAGGAAGCAACCCATTTGTATTCTCCACGAATTGGACTTTGACAGTCGCCTCAACAGGCGCAAAAGCCGCCTTCTTGTTGGGCCGATCGATTTTCTCAGAAATTCGTTTTCGCTTCATCTTCTTCTCCGCTGAGTGGTCACCACCGCCCATAGTGTTTGTCTGTTCCTGGAACAGATAAAAGACTTTGTTTTATTTTTATCCCTGTTATTATTCTGGAAAGTGGGATTTCAAGGGACCATTAAGTGTACCGTTATGGAACGATTGAACAAATATGTGACGTTTTGGATGGGATGTTCGAAGGGTTTGAAGGGCAAAAATAAAAAAATCCGACCAACGTTTCTGCAAGTGGGATAAATAATCGAGTTTGCAGAGCACAAAAGCAACTGCGAAATCTGAAGCTCATCCCTTTTAAAGATTTTAAATGCTACTTTGAACTACGAATGAAATATAGCAAATGGAGTGGTCTCTGGCTTTAAGAAAATATTCATTTCAGACCTGTTTCCTTTCCTTTTACTTATTCAAGCCGCAGAGCCCTTGGACAAGCAAAAGCAGAGTCTGCCACAAAACGAACCAGGCAGAATACACGCCATCAGGAGCCCATATAACCCTTCAGCAGAATACTAAAAATAAACACAAACAAGATTATATTTATTTTAAAAAAGTAAACCTCAACCGCTCCGTGATTTTTTTTAAATTCATTTCACTTTCCCTCAATTTGCTCTTTAACTGAAGAAAACAAACGAAAGAAAAAGAAAATAAAGTTAAAAAAAGAGAGGGATATTGACCAGCTCTCCACCCAACGATAGGACCTTCCATTTAGGCAGGATGACCAAAAAGTAAGAAATGGAGTCAACTTTTCGCCCTTCCAATCCCAAACCCTTTTCCCGCAACCTGAAAACAATTCCAGGACATCATTCCCTTTCCCGTATCCTTCTCAAACCCCCCTTATTTCACATCTCGTCGTCAAAGCAGATATGCAACATAGCTCGGAACAATCGGGATACTGCAAAGAGATATCCGAGCACTAGCATACCTAACACCCCGACGGATAAGGTATGTGGTTTCCATGCAAGGCAAGGGAAAATTGGAGGCTGTCAAGATGCAATGAAGAACGGATTCATTTTCATTCGTCGTGAATATCAAAAAAAAAAAAAAAAAAGAATCCAAAGGTGTTATTCCCTATCGTTAAATCGGGTTGCGTCCCCTTTTTTTTTTTTTTTTCAGTGTGAGGGATCATGTGATGGTGTTGGCGATAGGGGGGAGAGCTGAGACGGAGTGGTCGAGTTGTTTACTTGCTGTAAATGGGGGCAGTTAGTATAAGTAATCTTATGGTGAATTTCTGCTGTGGTTGTTGGTGAATTGAGCTCAGGGGTTATTACAAACCTTCTAGCCCGGACCTTTCTCCGCTTACGCTTCAGCCGTCGAACGCGCTTCTTTCTCCACTTGGCTCTCATCTTCGCAGAGTTTTGAGACTGGTTTATACGACGTTAGTTAGCCATTGGATTATATTTATATTGTTCTTTGTGTTTCTTTGTGCCGTCGACAAATTGCACTGTTGCAAATTGTTGGGATATTCAATTGAACGCCAGGGTACATATATTGGACAGTGCAAACAGAGCAGCAGAGGGGAGTTGGAGAGCTGGAGGGGTTAACTCACACTTCTTTGACGATGAGGGGGATGGTTGCAGGAAGATGGAGGAGTTCTGAGGGATGGGGTTTGCTTTGTAGTGTGCGTGGCTGACTCAGCGCACGCTAGCGGCCGCGAAGCGAGAAGAGAGGAGTTACGTAAGCGACCAAAATTGAGGGGACTGTGAAACGATGAAAGTGCGTAGAATGTATGGGTGATATCTACAGAAAGGAGTAGACGATTAAGGAGAGTTTTAGAGATAGAAAAAATTTATTTAGGCATAGTGAAACTACTACTCGATTGGCTATTTAAGGACTGACATGCAGGATGTGGAATGATGATATATCAAAACGATAGTCTGTATTTGTGGGATAAGACAAAAGAGAGGGACAACGGGAACGACAAGAATACTCCAGGCCAAAAGCACCATCTTCGCCGAAGAAAAGAAAAAGAAAAAGAAAAAGAAAAAAAAAAGAAATCAAATCGAAAGGAAAGCCATCAATTAAGCAGCAGCGGCAGCAATAGGAGCAACAGCATCATCTGCGACTGGGCCATTCTCAACACCAATAGTAGTCTGCACTCCAACCCGTTCTTTGCCCAAAATATCAGCAAGAAGGGGACTTGGGCGGCTGTCCCGATGCGGTTGGAATACCGCCTGGGTGGCCTTGTACTTGTGCACACTTTCGATATAGATATCGAAGAGATATGAGGAATCCAGTGGGCCTCCCTTTGCCTCTGGGTGGAATTGGGTGCTGAAGATTGGTCGGCTCTTGTGGATTAGACCTGTAAGATGGGTTAGTAATCGATTTGGATCATGGATATTATAATATTATAGAGGTTTAAAGGGATATAAATATCGACAAACCTTCATTGCTCGAGTCGTTCAGGTTGATGAAATATGGCTTCCAGTCGCTGGATAGAGTTGAAGCGTCCACGGCATATCCATGATTCTGGCTGGTAATATGACAGCGGCCGGTAGTCAAATCCAGAGCTGGGATGTTATGGGCGCGGTTGCCGTACTTCAGCTTGATGGTACGAGCACCGGAAGCGAGGGCAAGGAGCTGGTGTCCAAGACAGATACCCATGATTGGCACTTGGGATGTCTCCATCAGCTTGCGGAGATTGTAAACGGTGTCCTGGCAGTGGGTTGGGTCACCGGGTCCGTTGGAGATGAAAACTCCGTCGAAGTGGTGGGCGACCTTGTGGATGGGGTAGTCGAAGGGGAAAACGGTGATGCTGGCGCCCCGGTTGACCAGGCTGCGCAGGATATTCTCCTTCACGCCGCAATCGATAACAGCCACGTGTGCGGTGCTGTTACCAGGGCTGACATGGAAGGGAGCCTTGGTGCTGACTTTCCGAACCAAGTTAATTTGTTCCGGGTCAATGAAGGCCTCATCCTGATCAGCATCGTACTCCTCGCCGATTGTGATTCTGGCGAGGGAGGAGCCCTGCTCTCGCAGATAGGTGACGATTTCACGGGTATCTACTCCGGAAATCGCTGGAACGCCTTCCCTGGTGCACCATTCACCCAAACTCTCCACAGCAGTCCAGTGGCTGTAGCGCTCCGCAACATCGGCAACAACAACACCGACGGCTTGCAGGCTTGGTGACTCGAAGTATTTGAGAAGGCCATTCTCATCACGCTCAGCAGATGGAACGCCGTAGTTGCCAATCAAGGGCTGCGTGAAGACCAGAATCTGACCACGGTAAGACGGGTCACTCAAGGACTCAGGGTATCCCACGAGGGAAGTGGTGAAGACAGCTTCACCAGAAATGTTCCTCTTGGCGCCAAAGGACTTCCCGTGGAATACAGGGCCATCTCTGATGGTGAAAGTCGCCCGGTCGTGAGCCGACGGGTGTACTTTCTTGGAAGGGGTCTGGAGAGGATCGGTTCGGCTGACAGTAGCCATGAATCGAGCATTGAAGGCAGGAGGAGCCCTCAGAGCGGCGGTAGCATGAGTCCCCACCGGGACTGCTTTGAAAAGTCGCGCAAACATAATAGTGAATCTCGAGTTTTAATCGTCCGCTCTCAAGTGTGACTCAATTAACCGAAGCCTTCCAGAGATGATCTGATGAGGGTTGTTAGTAGGTTGCACCGCTTTACGCAGTAGCAAAGATACAATACAAGCACATTGAGCATACCAGAGATGTAGTCCTATAAAAGAAAGAAGAGAGTCAGTCAAAAAAACATCCCCGTCACAGAGTCAGGTTCCAGGAGTCATACCTGAGAAGTAAAGATTGAAGGAATTACACGCATAAGGGCTGATGTGCCCGTCAAGCACTTTAAACAGACTATGTGTATGAGGTTCTCAGAAGAGTGTGAAAGGCAGATATCTAGATGATGATGATGGGAACTGGGCGTGGTTGGGCAGTTGAAGAATCGCAGAGATGGTTGGAAAGGAAAAAGACGGTGAAGTTTCGAGTGGCACGCTTTTGCAGGCCTTGAGGAGGTGCGCGACGCTAGTGAGGGCCAAGAGCAACAGAAAAAAAAAAAAAAAAAGGCGGAGAGAAATTTGCTCGGGCGTTGGCAACAGCTTTGGCCCAATCACACGCAGGGCAATGACCCCGTATTGTCACGCCACCGTATCGGTTCCCACCTCGCCACTATACATCCACACGGGTTGATGGGTACCGGCTCGTAATTACGGTACCGAACATATCAACTTATTGCCATTCGTCTGAACGCTGTTCGAGGCACCTGCATTGGCAATACTCTGCATATGAGTATCGTATCTTTTTTATTGAGTGAAGAGGGCTTCATATACATATAGAGCCACCATTTCTCGCTGGCAACAATTCCACGCTCAGAAAGCCTAGGAAGACACAGTATGTCCTTCTAGGGCTGATTCCCGAATGGAAAACTTTCGGCAGGGCACTTAAGGGATCTGGGAAACACCGATATTCCTATGGCTAGGGAAGCACTTCAGCTCACTGCTCAGCATCGCGCATCCGGATTCTTAGGTGTATACTTCATGGTGGGTCAAAGAGGAGCTTATTGCCATGCAAGACTCCCCGGTATAAAAAGTAGAAGGAGGACGCCCTTGGAATAGCCAGGCTCAACAAGGTTAGAACAAAGGATAAGGGGTGCAGTCGGAGTTGGAAGTCTTAATCGTTGGGCATCTGTCTCCCTTGCTTGCCCTTGGGAATATGATTCTTGATGAAAAGTGCCGTCTTGGCTATTCGGTTGAGGTGATTTTTTATAGGTATCCTGTTTATTTTGAACCTTGATGTAGCTACACACTGATAAGCTGAGGAGGGTTAGGCAACCAGTTATTCTGGATGCTTGTTCTGCTGGATTTCCGTTAGGCTAGTTATTCCCCAAAGAGCATAGGGCTTTTTGAGCAAGTTAGGATGCGATCCATTTGATACCCGCTTGGCCACGGAATTGAAGCCTTACAGAGAGAGGAAGTCCGGCCCGTGTGAAGTGCACTCGTGAAAACCGGGAATATGCCGCGAGTCACTGACAATGTACTATTTCAGTGATATGTAGTTGCCTTTCCAATCGCGTAAATAGTCCTGCCCGAAGCACAACCCAAATTATTTGCTTTACCCAACATTTTTTGGGGTAGGAGGAAACAGGGAATCTTCAAATGTGGCTACAATATTTAGCCTAGCGTCCATTCAAATCAATAACCGATTCTCTCTACTCAAGGCCACTGCGCAGTATGAGAAAGGCTAGAATGAAGATTTTATATCGTCACTTCAACAATCTAACTTCCCTGAGAATCTGACCGGATAAGGCGGATGCTTGTATCCAATGAATTTTCAGGAAGTACTGACGATGAAGTTTGCAGCACAGTGTAGGGCTATCCTCAAGCAGGGAAATTCTGTTGCTTTGTACTCCGCCAACTGCTCTAGAATAGCCACATTCTCCGCAACTACAAAGGAATTGCGTATGAAAGAAAACACGTATAATAATATAATTGAATATCTTGTTCTGCGTAAGATGATACGAAGAATTCGGGTGGTTTCTGCGTATATTGATCAATTAATCAGCGACCTAACTACGAATTTGGCGCCGGGTCAATATAAGCGAGCATGCCAAGCGCTTGGGCCATGAGCTTATTTCAACCACCTATCAAGGATTTTCATTGACATCAGCAAGTCAAAAGGATAAGCACTTGAGAAATTCTACAATGGCAGTTTGTCTGGAGTTATCCAGGATATTGCGGAGCCTTGTGCTACACAGTTCTCCAAGAGTATTTTGTGCGCCTTCCACCTTCAGTAGCTGATGAAGGCTTCGAATGTGCCTGTTTATTCACGGAGGAGGCGAAACGTACATAGAACAATGTTTTTCACTGGTTTCGGGCAGATTTCCAAGTCATACATACTCATTACTATCAAGTATATTGATAGTCTCTCTCTCTCTCTCTCACACACACACACACACACATCCTATACTCCTGTGTCCATCGCAAAAATTTTGACGTGGAGCGGATGTTAAAGAGAGTTTGTCAATGGCAAGCGAAGACATATGGTCTGAAGATTCTTCTCTTGCTTTTACGATCGAGTTTCTCTGATATTTACTTGTTCGTGCGGCTTTACTGAACTTGGGATAACGCTATCCCTCAAATGAAGACTTGAATATGAATGTTTCTATTTTGCTATCCCGAAACTCTTCATAGAGGGCAACCGATTTGGGCATGCTTAGGTTTTGGTTTGATTAACTTCTTTTTAATAGCAAATGTTGTATCGACATTGAGTTGAGAGGTTTTCTTAAAAGAAAATATTGGTCAAAGACATATTCGATACTTATTCATTGGAATCACCATGCATTCATTTCAAGGCAAGCTTCTTGGCTCATGTGCCATGCGTGCTGCTTCGGCACACCTGCTATAACTACGGAAAAAATCGCTTAGCCAGATATATTTGTCTTGTATGCTGTTCCCCTCACAAGGGACACCTACGGATGGACTCAAATGAATTCCTTTTAAGGGAAAATTTCACTCAGCGGGTGATTCCATGCTGGCTCTTCCCGACCTAATCTGGAGCCTCACTCATCACTCCCTCCGTGTCGCCCTCAACACCAGTAACACATCGCCTATCCGCCAATGAGTTGCCCCCGGAGGTGCTTCGCTTAAGCTAGCGCCGTCGGGGCCTCAGGCAACAGGTATAAATTCTCCCTTTTCTTTCCCCTCCCCCTGCCCCTTTCCCCCCTTTTTGTCTTTCTTTCCTCCATGGACAGACTGCCATCTAGCAACCTGGCTTCAGTTGTGTTAGGCACCTAACAACAACTACCATCTTCTTGGTCCCATTTCTTTCTCATCGTTTGTAAGCACTTGTCACCAAGTACTTACCTCTTTTTCCGTAAGTATTCTATCTTCCCCTTATCCCGTCTGCCCCTTTTCTCAGTAAGCAGGGCTTTATGTTTGCAGCTAACCACTCCATTTATTCATTTAACAGTTCTTTCGCGTTTCTGGTTTTCCCCTCTGGGGTTTTTACCATGTAGGCTTCGGCACTACAAAAAAAGGATGCTTTCCATTCTCTATATAATCTTTGGACTTTTTCATGTGAGGTAACTGGATATGGTTCCTCATAACCGTCCTCACATTTATACTTTCTTTTTCACTATTCTCCTTTACTTGCTGAAGGGAATGGAGAAGAAAAAAGATACTTTGTGTACACTGTTCTTGATTTTTTGATTTGTGTGTGGTTGTGTGTGTTATTAGTTGGTTGACGCGCACACAACTGGCGTATGATTTAAATGCGTAGCAACACAAATGTTTACTGTTATCCGGGCATGTTTTCATAGCACCAAAGAAATCTTGGACCTGAAAGGAAAACGCACGCAGACTACAACTGGTATCCCCTTTACTGCTGCTATCCCTACAGCATAAGGGACTTGACAGAGCATGTTTCGCACTCGAACGCTCTTCCGTATATAAATCGGCAGCAGAGCAAACCTGCCGTCCCGCACACCTTCATTAGCCGTTACAGAGGGTAGAGTGTAACTAATCACAGGCCTAGGCACAGCCATGGTCATGTATATTACCTATATCGATTTCGCACCAGCGGTAAGCGATTAAGGACCGACAGACCGGAATCATACAAAGAGATAGGGGGAGAAAAGGAGGAGGGGGATTATGTTCCTGCTGCGTAAATCGACCATTGAGAACACACAAAGCCTATCCACGAGAAGCAATAAAAAATATAACTAAAATCCGTATGCCACTCTACAGCTCCCATCTTTCATTGCCATTGTATTATCGGGAAGCCCGCGTCATGCTTTCTCGGTATGATCTGTGACAGGGCTATGTGAGCGGTTGAAAGCTGTGGGAGGATCAGTACTCGCAAATTCAACTCCAGCTGCTTCGTATTTTCATCAACCACGGATATAACCTCGGATGAGAACAGAATTATTTGAAAATTCCTTCAAATTGATCATCGGTGCAGGTGATAAAATCAGGCATATAACATGTGGGCTTTGCCATGGGCGCCGGCTTGTGCTCTTATATGGAAGATCGTTGAGGGCCCGCTGCTAGAGCTGTCAGTTTTTATTTGTCGCAGTGTTGGTTGGTCTTGCTGGTCGCAACAGTTATCCATGCCGAACATTGTGCGGTGAAATACTTCATAGGCTGTCTCGGGCTGGTACGCAGGAACCATATGGCCTGCCTGGGATTCTCTGCTGAAGGAAAGCTAGTTACCTTCCTGACGAACCTTTCGACCAATATAGGATAGGTCTGTTTGGATATCAACATAGCCAGCCGCCCTGAAACTATGGGATTCGAAAACTGGAGGTGAGCTTTGGTTCCTTGGAGGGTTTGGGGGAGAAATGACAAGCTTAGTCAGACAATAACAAAACCCTAGTTATACAACCTTCATGAAACCGTTGTTTGTTATTACAAACTCACGAATGGAAGAGAGTCGCAGTAGTCTCACAAATGGCTTTAGACCATTTGCCCAACGTGGATGGCATGAAAATCGAGAATCCCATTTGTTTCGAGTTTGTGCGACGACCGCCCGCCGCTAAATGCTGCTACTGAAACCTCCAACCAATACTGAAGATGCAGTCATCGTATTCCCCGCCTCACGGGTCTTCGGAGGAAGTACTCCACAGGGAGCATATCATGCCCAAAGGCTGCAAGTCGTGTTCAGTGGAGGTTCTGGCGGCAGGCCATATAGGCCAGAATCCCTTGGCACTTAACATATTCAGGAGACTCGAAGCGCTCATGAACGTCGTCTCTTCAATAATGGCTCAGTTGGATCTCCTACGGTTTCGTAATTATAGTGAGAATATAACTATATAGGTTTATTGCCATACCATATCAGAGACACAAACAAACAGCAACTACAAATTCTCACGGTATACAATGGCTCAATCCACAATAGCAGAAACGACGACGACGACGACAACGACAGCAGCAGAGAAGCCTTTGGTAGAGGATGGTACTCCCTCAGATATTTCACTGCTATGGCAGCAAGCTCTAGATAAATACCAGGAGAGCACAGGCAAAAATCTCAAGCAATTACCCAGTTTTGGCTGTGTCGAGGACATCCTGGCAGACGCCGAACTTCAGCAAAGCATGTTCAGCACTTTTCGACACAACGGTGAATTGGGTGACAGGCTTCGCTCGTCTGTGGCGAGGAATGCTAGTTTCCTGGAATCTCTCAGGTTTGTCGTAGATGGAGCTGCTTTGGTGAATTCATATATTTAATTTTTCTGTAGTTACGTCTTCTCCGGACAATCTTTCTAATGTTTCGTCTTCAATTTTGCAGGCGTACCCGCCAACTACCGCGATATCATCTGCATTTTTCTACTTTCTCCAGGTATGTGTAGTTTCTAAATTCATTCCGGACAGAATTATAACATTGTTATTTATACCTCTTTGGGTTTTATGTTTCTCATCCTCAAGCGCTTGTAGATGACCAAGCATATTTCTTCGGACTATGATAAGATAGTCGACTTTTTCGACACAATGAAAAATTGTCTCGAACGACTGTCAATTATTCAGGGAAAATTGCCATCGATTCCTGCATATACGTCTCATGTTGTACGGGTTTTCTCCGCGATGTTGAGTGTATGTGGTATTGCAACCACCTATATAAAGAAAGGAAGATTTAGTAGGTAACGTTCGGTCTCTTGCATTCGTGGTTATTGGTGACGCTTACACTCTGAAGAGAAATGGGTCCGAGTTTTAAGGGATGGCGGAGGGGATGGGAATTTGCAAAGCGCCCACGCCGCCATGGAGAAGTCGCTTACGGAGCTCGAATCTGCCTCAGTCACAGTCATTCTCGCGACCACCGAAGATCTGAAACAGGACACGAAGGGCATCGTTGCCACAACCGAAAGAATTGACATTAGCAACCAGAGAATCGATACTAGAACCGAAAGGATAGAATTATCGATACTCTCACAGCGGGATCAGTTCCACGAAATGTCAGCGAATTTTGAAAAATTGTTGAAAAGTCAGCGGAAGGACGCCAAAAAACTACAGTTATATGACCCCGGAAAGGTAGTAGATGCGAGGACACGCAAGCACGTTGCCTTTAATTCTGTGAAGCTTTGTTTTGAGACCAGTATTGATCCCGCCTGGCAGACTCGAGATATTGAGTACTCTTTTGTAAAAGGGTCAGCTAAATGGGTTTTAGAAGAGAAAGCATATCAAACGTGGCGAGAAGGAGGCAATAACCCATATCTGTGGATTTCCGGTGACGCTGGTTTTGGGAAAACATGCGTCGCATTTTCGCTGGCTAGAGAGCTAACGGAATCTGTTGCGTCAGAACCGAAGACCTCAGTTGCAGCATTTTATTTTCAGAGTGACCAAGCGGAACTCAGATCTGTGTCAAATGCGATGTCAAGTATTATTATCCAAATTGCAAAGCGGAACAGCTCCTACTGTGAACAGGTGTCGTTAGAAATCGGGAAGTCGGACGGAGATGTTGATATCGATAATTGGTCGACTGACCTATGGGAGCGGTTCTTTCAGTCCAAGTTCGGAAGCAAGTCTAATAACAGGCTCTTTCTAGTCATCGATGGTCTGGATGAGATATCTGTTGAGGATAGAGCGAAATTCTTGGACTTGTTAGCTCAAGTGCGAAAGGAAAGCCTCAACATGCACGTGTTGTTCACAAGCCGTACTGATATACCGTCGTCTCCTAAACTCCTCCAGCCGCTCGAAATTACTGCTACCAAGGATAAATTGCTGCCAGACATGACACTTCTGGTTAAAAACCGATTGAAGCGTCTCCCAAATTTATATGCACTCCACAAGAAGACTAAACGGAAAATCCTTTCCAGGGTCCTTGAGAAGGCTGACTGTAAGTGTTTCCTTCGTTTTTGCCGATTTCTTCATATCAGCGGCTGATTATAGACTAGCAATGCTGTATGTCGACCATATGCTGCGTCGATATAATTCCATCGGCAGAGAGGGGGCGGTGTTGAAGAATCTAGAGACGAATCTCCCGGAGAATCTCCAGTCTCTCTATAATAATATGTTAGCTGAACTTAAGCAGCGCAGAACTTCTGAACACATGAAAATTTTTAAGAATCTCCTAGCATGGTTGGCCTTCTCAAAACGACTTTTAACTGTTGGAGAGGTAGATGATTTGACCACGCTTCTAGGTCAGGACCGGTCATATAACATCATAGAGGAGGTTGAGGGGAAATCTTCTAGGTATGATATATTAACCACACACTCTTCCTCCATTTGATGAGTAGGTTAACAGCTGAACTTAAACTTCCCAGAATTCTGAGAATTGTACGAACTTTTGACGAAGAGAACCAAGACGACGAAAGTGATGGCGAGGGAGATCCTCTTGATGATACGTCGGTGGCTTCGAAAATGATAGCAGACGACAACGCAGCATCACTTCAGTTTTTGGATAGGTCACTACGGGACTACTTCCGCTCCGCTGACGCAAATGAAGACGAATTGCGAACAGACGTTTCCTCCGCTCATCTCATCATATTTGAAATGTCGGTCAATGTGATATGCCGAATGTATAAGTCTAAGGGTGCGAAGGCAGGAGATCAAGTGAAAAATTACGCGATTAATTTTTGGGCTCGCCACTTCTTGGATCTTGATCCTCTTTCCGCGACGGAAAAAGATGTTGTGAGAGTCATCGAACCTCTGGTTCTCATTCTGAGCAACCACAATAACGCAGCAAAAGAACTTGAATCGGCACCGGTGTACCGTGATGTCTTTGGTAAAACAGTAAAACGTCAGAACGATTTTTTGAAACTAGTTGCGATATGGGTCGAGAGAGCATCAGAACTGAAAGTGGAGAAGCTTAACGATGGAGCAAGATCGTGGGTTGAGAGCGCTGTTAGCTCTCCATTGAAGATTATGGTTCCGTTAGCGCGAGGACATGTCTTGAATTGGTTCCAGCAGATACATGAAGAACATGACTGCTTTGGGTTTGCCGCTGATGCGCTTTTAATGGCAAGTAGCACTGAAATTTTTGGCTCAATGATGTGTTATCAATCGCTAATACTTGCTTACCCCCAGACGGACCTCCTCCCAATTATTCCTGCAAGACATCACAAAAGCTAAAAATATCAAGAGTTTTGCGGACGTCTTTTCAGACATTCCAAAGGACGAAACGGCATATCGAGCCGTAGCACTCGTTTTGAAAAATAAGGAGCACTACGATGAGGCGATTGTCGCTTGCAAGACTGCTTTAGCAATATCATCCACTGATACAGGTCGCTTCCGTACATCGGTGGTTCTAGCACAGATATATTGCAAATTGTACGGTGACGAAGTTGAGAATGGATCTGATTCTGGAGAGTCTGAGGAAGATTCTAGTGAATACAATGCCATGGCATACAAAGAGATCTGCGAGGCTCTTTCCAAACGACCCCCAATCGACAACACCCCAGCATCTAAGGAAGTCCTCCTACTAATTCGAGAAGCTCTGCTAATCCGAGGGGACTGCGAGCGTGTAATAAAGGAGATGGATGCGGCTGTGAAATCGTTTGGGGAAGCAAGAACCATTTGTCCATCTGAGATTCTGGGTGGAGATTCCCTGAACGAAATAACATCTATTCTCGGGGAACAAGGAAGATTTACTGAACTAATGGAAAATGTCGAGCACTGGACATCCTGGGAAAGGATGGCTTGGCTGACTGCCAACGACGAGGATGATAGACATGACATCTTCCGCAATGCTGCAACCGTAACCGGGAAAGAAGACTTCTTGGTGAAGACCTACGAAGATATAATAGCGTACCTCGATCGTTCGAAATCATCCGCTGCCATCCGTTGGGAACTCGGTTCATATTACCAGACCGTAAAGGGCGATTTCGCAAAGGTGAAGCCTTGGTTCTACTCAATCGTCGATGGAGACTCATTCATCAGTCCGGCTACTGGTGAAGAAGATCTGGTTATCCTCTCCGAAACACAGCTGAACCTTTGCGACATCATATATGAGGAATTCCGTCGAGCAGAAACGCTCGAGAAAAAGATAGTGTCCATGGAAGAGCTGAAAAGACTACAAACACGCCGGCGCAGGGCTGCTGTGGATGATGGAGACGTCTATGAAACAGGCAGCTCCATCGTCCATGCAAATATGCTTCGCAAGATGGGCCCCGCCCATGAGTTCCAGGATGTATTAGAGAAAACATTCCAAACATGCATTTCCTCATTGACGGATGACAAGGGTTGGAATGACCAGAACAGTCTCTGCCTTCTCGCTAAGGTCCTTGCTACTGTTGGTGGGTTAGAAAAGGAGGCGCAGATAGCTTTCTCCGCCCAGTTCTATATCATCGACCCAAAGGTCGAACATGGCTGGTCAGATGAGGAGTCGGTATGGAGCACTGACGGCGAAAATGTCGAAGAGGAGGAGGGCGACGATGCTTCAGATACTGGATGCGACTCTGGCAGCTCAGGCTCCAACCCCAGCTCGTCATCTGGTAAGAAAAAGTCTAATGTGAATGAAGACTTCGCGCCCGATACTGCCTATGTTTGCCAGGGGGAATGTGTGGATGATGAGATCGAGTCGTGGGAGGCTGGACCCGTCTACCTCTGCATGATATGTACGAACTGCGATTTGTGCAATGCGTGTTATGAGAAACGCCAGGCGTATAATAAGGATTCAAGTGATAATACGCATTGGCGTTTGTATTGCGGGGAGAATCATTGGTATCTTAAGGGTCCTGTAGATGGGTGGAAGGGGATCAAGGATGGGCATATGACGATTGGAGAGGAGAAGATTAAGTTTATGGACTGGCTGGAGGATCTTCGGGTGTCGAAGTGGAAGAAGGCGTGGGAGGAGTTTTGGATGAGAGAGGAGGCTCAAGAGGATATTTTATGATTGCTTGATTGTAACTGTTACAGTACAACCTGTTAATTATCTAGATATCTCCCGTTGGTTGTGATATGAACTGATGAATTATCACCCTTTGAAGTAAATAGATACCATTTGTACTGGCGAAATAGAAAAACAAGTTGATGGATTTGATTGTAATCCTGTTAATAACACTGGGCAGTACTAGTACCTAGGATCTGAGGTTGAGCCCTGCACAAGGAATGTGTCAACACAATCTTGAAAACATCTGATCAGACACAAAAGAAGCCCTTAGGTAGTATGCATACTCATAGCTAACTATTCAGGGAAGCTATTCATGGACAAAGGCCAGGCTAAAACACATATACAAGCTATGTTTTGTATTTGGTGGGAAAAGAGTTGGTGGTGGACTCGGTGGGTTGGATGAAAGATATGAAAGATGATTAACAGCCAACAAAACCGTGGTTGTATAATATGAAATACCTCCATTTCCCTCCGCCCTCTTTCTTCAATATGATAGAGTAGTAACAACAAAAATACAGCAGACAAGAGTTAGGAACATACGACCCAATTGTAAATTCAATGAAATAAAATCGAAATTAAAAGGGTGGGATAGTGAAGTGTATTAAGAAAAATTTGGAAAAAAAAAAAAAAAATGCAAAGTGACAAAACACCATGCTAATGGAACTGTTGGACGGTAAAAAATAGAAGATGGAAACGCGGGGCAGCACAAAGAAAGAAACATCAAAAGTAGAGGGGGAATAACAATAAAACAAAGAGCAAAATTTCAAAGGTATTGGCCAGTATATACACTTTCTAACCAGATATCATCTATGTCTCTGCCTCTCCGCGTCGTAGAGCAAGGAGGGCCCGAACATCGGTTACATATTGCATCGCTTCCAAAATTGGGATGAGATGCAAGAGGTCGTTGTCTGTAGGGTCGTTGATCCAACCTTCAATTGGAATAGCATTATCTGCACACAGAGAACGTATTTTTAGTAAAACGCATCACAGTATGCAGCAGAACATGCGGGAAAGTCGTTCTGTGTGGTTCTCTTCGCTCATTGATGCACATTTTGAGCAGCGAGCATTGCTTCTATTTCCTACATACCTTCGTGAAAAATATAGCTCATAGGACTATTATCCAAGATCATCACCTTGCTCAAATCAGGCTCAACGGAGCTGAGGTCTTTAATGTAGGCGCCGTTCCGAAACGTACAATGCTGTCGGTAATACCTACGGTGAAAGAACTTGCGTTCTTGCTCGAGCCAGTCGATGACGGGATCGGCATATTCTTGGACGCTGGCGGTAAATACAACAAGTTTATACCATTTGCATACTTTGCGGAGAAAATCGTCACAGTGAGGGCGCTTATGGACGTAGTAAAGGATGGGGTGTTGAGGCCCTATCGTCGTAGGTCCTCCGGGGGTTGAAGTTGTCACAGGCGTTGACAACTTGACTTCCACCATATGGCCGCTGGACATGCGGCCGCCTTTTGCCAATGAATGAATAAGAGTTTCGTCAAGGTCTAGGACGAGGGTTTTTTGAGCTTGCGGCCCATATCTAGGATTCGAAGGGGAGGTATATGAGGGTTGACGGGGAGGGATGAGCGGCCGTGGAGGAGAAGGGGCGTGTGGGTATTTCGTGAACTTATGGGAAGACGCGGACATGGGCGATTTCAAACTTTCAGCAGCAAGACTCTCAGTGTCTTGCGCTGGTCCTGTATTTCGTTCTTTCTGTTGTTTCCGCTTCAGATTCCCTTCGTTGTTCAACTTTATGCGTATGGATCGCCTGGGGATCCCTTCATCAACGGATGAACCGCGGATTGACTTCGACTTGGAAGCACGGTCCCCATCATTGGGGTTTCTCGTTGCTCGCCGGTCAGGTTCTGACTCGGAAGTATTTGAGGATATTGACTCCCGGGTTGTGGAGCTCCTTAGCCGTCTCACACTGCTCCCGCGCCCATTCAAAGGTTTCTCTGTATTGGGATAGCTCAGCCGTCCTGACGCTGCAACACCCATAGCTTGAGACGCTGTTGTGTCTTTGTTTTGACTTGTAGTATGCCGTCCTAGTCGCCTCGCCGGCGCTAAAAGCGAATAACTTCCGCCATCCTCTTTGAAAGCGCGAGCAACGTAAATGCCTGGGGTTGCGAGAGCTGACAGTATAATCTTCAAGGTTTCGGCGATGGCATCAAAGAGCCGTTGAGCAATTAATTGTAATTTATTGCTTGATGGAAGGATATCGCCCCTCTGTAATTCCTGTAACAGTGGAGTTTTCTCGTCTGCCGCACCCGGCGGGTCTGGGAATTTCTCGTTACCCTGGGCATCGTCGATGAATTCTCCTTTGGTCTGGTTGCTATATAACTCTGGGTCGTGCAGCTTTCCCACACTATATGACCTGGCTGAAGGAAGGACACTTCGATGGCTTCCGGAGAGTACAGGGCCCTGCGAACGGGAGCGGGGACGGGGATTGGATGGAGCTGGCTGTCCGATGACGTGGGACGAAAGAATATTGAGAGAATTCATTGTTTTTAGCGGGCCATGCAGCTCTTCCGGAGAGCAGCTGTCTGCTCTAGAATTAGTATAAAGGTCGAGCCACCGCATCTCATGGTAAAAGGGACATATTGAAAGAGGCTGAAAAATGAAGCAGGCCAATGGTTTCGGCTGACCTCAATGCGCCAGATCCAAACGATGGCCCCAGCCACTGCCAGGTGCTAATGGGTGAGGTTCCCAGCCAGAATGCGCGAAGTGGCAACTGGGTATGTAGAATATCAGGAAGGCCGGATACGAAAAAAAGAGAGAGTAAAAAGTATGGTTCGCGAGGCGGAGATGAGGAAGAGAGAGGAGGAGGAGGAGGAGGAGGAGGAGGAGGAGGAAGAATAGGGAGACGAGGAAGTCGAACCCTGTGTCCTCTGTATTATCTGTCTTATCTGCCGTTGTACCTGTAACTGCTGCAGTTGTTGTACAGCAGTTGTTAACTATATCGGCGTCGTTTGGTGCAGGTGGTGGATGAGCGACTTGACCGTGTGAATGGTGGGGATGCAGAGCCGCAGCCGACCCTTTGACACTTCGACACTTCCTGCCCTTTTGTTGGGCCAACAACCACACAACACCAAAACGTAAACCCCGGTCAGCATCATCATCATCATATCATAGATAATTTACACACAAGACACCGGGACATGCCTCTTCACGCCATACAACGTATCTCGATTTCAAGTTAAAAAGGTTAAACACAAATAAATGGTCTTCGTCTTCTACAGGACCATTGCAGGCGGTCCCCGCCCAGTATTTGGGGTGCCTTGGATGCAGGTCCACGCCTCTCAACAAAATCTCAACGACCAACCCGTTCTGTGGCTGCATGTATTTATATATGCGTGGACAGTACTCCGGAGAGCACATCCATTATACTGCCAGCAGGGCATTTACTGCTAGCGGGCTACTCGCTTTTCCCTGTGGAGCAGCTATCATCAGGCCCGCCTCAGTTGTGCATCAGCGATCATGTGGTCAACAGACTACACTGCTAAAAGGGACCTCGACTTGTTGTTCTCCAATTACCACAGCCAGAAGATGCGCTATTTACCTTAACAACCGGCAATACGACAGGTTCGAGTGAATGTCCAGTTTAGGCCCTAACTATTTTCTTAGAGCAAGATACACGCTGCTTTACTTAGCCACTTCCTCTGGGCGCACGTTTGAAGTTACTGGGAACTCCCCCAATTTCATTTCTCTAGAGGGGTTTCTATCGAACTAGCGAACTTTTATACTTCTGCTCAAAGTGTTCCCTCCAGGCAGGTCCCTTTGCCAGGCTCAGCAGTGCAATGCCGGTGCTCAAGAGGTCAAAAATTGCGATTCCTGTGAAGCACCATCCAAACCCCTCAGCCCTAATCATTGGGTCAGTTACAGCCGCCCCAATCGCAGCTGCTGGGTTGCGCAGGAGTGAACTCAATGCCACCAGCGTAGCTGCCTGCCCGGGCTGGACAAGCGTTACATATGTGGTGTTTGTTGTAAGCGTCCACGAAAATGCAAACCCACCTAATTTATGTTAGCTGTTCATGTTCATATTCAAAAGGGATAATTCGGAGCGGACAAACAGATGGCCATTGCAATGATTACGCCAGAGACGCCAATGTTAAAGTTTGCCAACCATCCATATATTAGAACTCCGATCGGAAACAGTGCGGTTCCTATAAACTGAAGGCGGAGCCTTCGCTCGGGTGCTGGCGTTTCTCCCCCTGTCTTTTCAAGGTGTTTCCTGTGGGCCCAGTCACTCAAGTGACCACAACTGACTGATCCACATATCATACTCAGCCCTATTTAGAAAAGAACAGCGTTATTAATTGATGGAGCCTGTGTTAACTTATGGCCAAGCGACGTACCTGGTGCGAGATACGCGACACCGATTTCTGCAGGGTTGAAACCATATCGCTCCTTCAGGGCCGCTGGGAAAGCAACTGAAAGGCAGTAATAGCTCCCGAAAACGATGGAAACATTAATACAGGAAAGCATTACGATAGGATGCCTCATGAAGAGAAGTATGTTGCGTCCCCTTGGTCGCTGGGTAATAATTTCCTCAGGCTTAAGGTCAACTTTTGCACTGAAAGTTGGCCATTGGACCCACGACTTCCCACAGTGAATGGCTCCGTTTCCAACCCTAGACCTCAATGTCTCTGGGAGAAGGAATAGAGACACCAGGAGACAAAATCCTCCAAATATAGCTGTGACAAATGGCATGTCAGTGCTCCTAGAGCTTGACACATCATCGAAGATTTCAAATCCGCGCTGTCACTTACCCAGAAACGCAAATGTCCATCTCCAAGTAGATCTCTGCGCAATGACGCCTCCAATTAGTGGACCGAGAATTGGCCCCAGTTGCGGCCCAAGGCTATAAAATGAAATAGCTCGACCACGCTGCTTTGGTTCAAAGATATCTGCGACAGTTCCCACCCCGGGGCTGTACATGGCAGAGCCCCCAAATGCCTGGAGCACACGCAATACCATGAAGGATGCATAGTTCGCTGGTGCTGATGCGAGAGCAATATTTGTTGCAGTACCGATTAACAAACCGAGAGCAAACACAGGCTTCCGGCCTCTTGAGTCCGAGATACTTGCAAAGAGTAAGGGCTACATAACTACAATTAGACAAATCTAATATATCATAAGGGAAAACCGCTATCGACAGAGGGAGCAGGATATACCGCCACTGCGAAAGTAATCATAAACACTGTCACCGTAAGGTTGACAAGTGTAAGAGAAACGTTTAGGTCTTCTGTCAGGACGGGAAGCAAGGGCATATAGATGCCCGCTGAAACGGGGGCTATGAAACCCTTCGCAACGACTATCGAAAGGATGAAATTCTTCCTGGCTGGGGAAAACGCTGAGTAAGGTGGTTGATTTGGTGACGGTGTACTCCCTACCGTCTCTTCTTTTGTCTCAGTAAATGGCCCCTGCTCGTTCTCATTTGCTGGGGTGGAACCGGCCATTTCCACTGAGGGCTCTCTGGAATCTTTCATGAGTTTTAGACTGTTCAGTTTCAAAAAAGAAGGATTATTAAAACGAATGAAACAGATGGAAGAAGGACAGAGGAAGTAGGTGAAAAAAGAGAGAATCAAAGTAACAAAGAGGGAGGAATTCACTTCGATTAGGTCATAGAACCAATGTCAGCATGCATTAATCCATCGTAATTCGGAGGTCGCTTTTTGGGTCATTTTGAGTACCCGCATCAGCTCGACGCGCCATATTCTTCAGCTTTGGGGCCAGCTATTCAATCAGCTCCCTTAATTCTTTGCGTTTGTTTTCCTGAAAGGAAGCAAAAGAGATAGACCAGAGAAGCCACCACCCAGCAAATCGCATGAACATCCTCAACTCCAGATACGAAACGCAAAATCTAGATGGAACCGTTGCATTTTGTACAACCCCATTAATATTTTTCTTTTTAATTGTATACTATATTCGGGGGCGGTTCGTGATGTGAACCATCTGCAGGTAGGACAGTACGGATGCGAACGACAGATGCATGCAAGCGTGGTTGTTTATGACCAAATGCTCGCGTCTATTTACTCTCGTTTTCCGTGGTTTTGATCCTATTCTTTTTTCTTTTTTTAATTATCCCCACCCACTTGACCCATCTCGTTTTATGTCCCACCCATAACTATGTACCAAAAAGAGTTTCCGGCCTGAAGCGCAGCGACTGTTTGTCCGTAAATAGATGCTGCAAGAAACCTGTCAGGGTTAGCGGACCCGATTAATAGTAAATGGCGCTGGCAAGGCATGCAACAAGAGGGAGAAAGGAGAGGAGCGGAACAAGAAATGAGGCAGGCTTCCAATCCTGATACGATAATGCGCCAGTAGGTTAACCATTTCTTAGCCGTGGACAGACTCTACCTCATGGCAATGTTGCCTACATACAAATAAATGACTCTTGACAAATTCCCTATCTACGACAAACCCCCTGAATGTCCCTCGCCGTCACTCTTCCTTTTTCTGCTTGGTGCTCAGAGACGCCCACAATCCGAAACTCCGTCGACCAGCCACATAACTGCTCGGTAAAAAGACTTAAATAAATTTAACCTCTGTGCCCGTCCTGCTTTTGAATATAAATCTGCAACCTAGGGGCTTCATTAAACCCTAAAGTGGGAAAAGTGTTCAGCTTCCATACGATATTATACAAACCATCTCACTAGAGACAGACAAAACATTGAAACTTACCCGGCCAAGTTTCACCTTAGTCCCAGGAGCGAGAGTCCACTCCACACTCCTCACCAACTCAAATAGCGCAATCTTCATCTGCAACAGCGCAAATGCCTGACCAAGGCATTTCCGCGTATGCGCGTTGAACGGGATATATGCACCACTGGCATTTTGCTTACGGAACTTTGCGTGTATCGCATCAACGGTAGAGCCCCATCTTTCAGGGATTAATTCTCTGGCATCGTTGCCCCAGATGGCTTTGTTGGTTTGAACGCCAAAGGCGGTCCATCCAACATAGATGCCCTGTGGAATGATTATTTGGTTGCCGAGAACAGCCGTTCTCGACGCTTTTCGATTGATGAGTTGTGAAAGTGGCGGATAGAGGCGCAGAAGTTCGAATACTGTTGCAGTCAAATATGGCATGCTGTCAACTAATTCAGGGGTGGGGTCGATGGACCCGGTGCTCTGCACTTCCTTTCGAAGCTTTTGCTGTATCTCCTGCAAGTCTGTCCCTTAGCAGGTTGAGATCCCGTATACAAAGGGGGAAAATTCTGTGTGGGAACTAACGGTTTTTACACCCAAAACATAAAGCGTCGAGTTGAGTAGATGCTGCACATCTTCGTGTCCGGCTACGAATACGATCTTTAGATTCGCACGGAACTGGGTCTCCGTGATTTTTCCGCAGGCAAAAGCCCCACGAAGAGTGTCAATTACCTGTACATCGTCATGTGGTTTCAAGTCATTTAGTGTTGCCTCAGGTTTGAGGTTCTGAACGATTTCGTAAAGCAGGTCCTCATACTCCTTCACGACGTTGAAGGCCCGCTTTCGGCTGCGGAAGATATAGGGGTATTTGTCAAGGGTGGGAAAGCTGAAATACAACGGTGCGAAAACACTTGTCCTGATGGTCGTCTGGAGTTTCGCGAGCTTTGTGGTAATGGTAGGTTCGAGGATCTGTTTATGTGAGAAATTAGAACAATTTGATCGTTTTTTCTCGCACAGTGGGAATAGAAGTTTTAGGACGATTCCACAACTTCAAGAATTAACGCACTTCAAAATTTGTCCGAAGGAAATGTTCTCCCACAACATAAATCGCATACCGCTGCACCAATGTTTCAGGATCAATGCCGGAATCCTCTGCTTCTGCGCTTTGAGTCTGCAGGATTGCTTTAACCAACTGCCTCGACCGATCAACCAACTTACTGCTATCCTTGATCCGCCTTTGAATACCCCCTTTCATAATCGAGGTGTAAAGCCTCCAAGTCTCCCCGTGGGCACTGATGATGTTGTTGCCGAGAAAAGCAGCAAGAACACTATAGGGGATCTTCTCGCAGTTCCCTGCTTTGATAAAAGCGTCTTCATTCCTAAGCAGGTCGTTGATATATTCTGGCTTTGCATTAAGCACGTTCCAGCGGGAAGAAACCCAAAACTTAACTGCTCCATATTTTTCTAGTGGTTCACGCATCCAACGGTCGTATATTTCATCCTGACCAAGGTCAATGAAGTGTGCAATGCTGGATACATAGAATGGAATTGCAGGGATATTTTTTGGCATGTCTGATGGAATGCGAAGATACCACCAGGCAGCGATGATTAATATCGTCGCAGCGCCCGCCATGCTCGCTAGGAGAGCCATTGGAAGTTCACAACTTTGCGCTGAGGAATGCGCAATCTGGATCAAAAGGCAAGAGAAGAGAGTCAATTGTTGATCATTAATGTTGTCGGTAGAAGTGTTAAAGAGAATTAGCCAGAATCGGTATAAAAAACCGAATATAAATTTCAGACAGGTGCTTCAGGACGCCTAATCAGCGTTGGTTTTCAACTAAGCCCAAGGGCTAAATATATGATCTCTTCTTATTATTACCCTCCCAAAGCTTGAATAGCATGTATCTGTTCTACTCCAGGTGTTAATGGAGGCTCTATGTACCACCTTCGCGGCGCGACTTCTGTGTCGAGATCGGCACTGGTCAGCAGTCAGGGGAAAAGTTAACAGATACAAAGGGGAGAAAAAGTCTTACCACAGCAAGACATTTGGTTAGATTCAACGATCATTCCTGGAATCGAATCAAACGTCTCTGGCCAACGCAGACCCAAAAACATGACGCAGCATAAAAGCAAGCAGTGGAATGGCGGGATGAAATTTGCTCAAGAGATCTATATGCACTAGTTAATCTCTGACTTCAACCCTAAAGAGAGTTTCCACATGCCTCAGTATCATCAATCAAGGCTATTTTCTGCGTAAAACCTTCAGCCGTTCCGAGAGGTTCATCAGTCTCGATCTCAAGATACGAACTTCAAAAATATGTAGAATTGATCTCTTACTCCCTCTCTCCCAACTCGCTATAGCCTCTATCAATACTTCTAGTGCAACATCATGCGAATTGTCAGCAGTTGCTTCCACACCTATTCGCTGGAATTCAGGGTGCAGTCAGATGATAATTAAAAAACGAAAAATGATGCGAGCTGAACTGCGGCTACTAGCGGGATCGTGTTACTTGACTTGTAGGGTTGTGAAGGGATATGTCAATCCGACATTGGAGATGCTGCAGAAATTGTTTGATCGTCGGAGTTTTGCTAATCCTACCCACAAGGCTAATACTGGGCTCCTGACCAGCAGATGGATAACCACTTGACTTGGTTTCCAGCCACGGATAAGAGATTATATTCATTGAATGCTTGAAGCTACCTGTATCGAGGTTGCAAGACTCTCTTAGTTTAGAAACATTAGACAATGGGATAGTTTGGCAATCCCGCCTCTTCTAAGACTGGAAAGCTAATTAGCGGCAGGACCGAGAGAATTTCTATGCAATTTCAACATAAAATAATATGCAGCTTGCATTTCACAAACAAAGACATAAGCGGCATATCCAAGTCCAATAGGATCAGCAGGCATAGTTTATATCTGTCGTAGAAAACCTCCACTCTCGAAGAAGACATACATACCTGTGTATCTCTCAATAAAGTTATTGGACGAGCAGAGCTAACTGGCTGATCATTTTGCAGACATTCAACTAATCTGCTCTCTGACCTCATTATGATCGCATTAACCCTTGTAATATTTCCAGTATATTTTCTCCTTCTGCGGAGCTTTCATTCGCCGAACTGGTTGAGGGTTCCGACACTCTTCCAATATGAGCAATGAATCATAAATCCAAGTTTTAATAACTGCAAACTGTGATTGATTCAGTTGCCTGATATCTGCGTTCCTCCAAAATCCATCCATGAGAACATGTAGATGGATTATATCCAAGGTGTAACCCTAACCTTCAAATCTGTATATTATTCTGAACATAATTGCAGTGTGATTAAACCCCACATCGGAAGAGTATTTGAAAACATCAGCCTGAATCCATCCCTGATGTGTGTGTGCAACTTGAATACGAGAAATGTTTCCATTGTTCACAACTGACGGTATCTTTTGCCTCGTAGATTCATACTCATCCTTATATCAGGAAGGTAGCTATCCGGCATTGTCATGAAGGAATTTCCTCTTTTGAATTGTCCACGAAGAAACGCTGTGTAGCTCTTATATAGCTCTGTATTCATTGACAACCACATCCCATCCTATCAATATTTGTTATTTCTTCAACGTGCCCCTTAGGAAGAAATTATAGGAAAACTTTTCCAAGATGTGAAACAAGACACCAATAATACTCAATTAATGCTCGGCATTTATTATTCGATTGAGATATTTCTTGTAGATATTATTAGTCGTACTCCGTATGATGACGAAAGGCCCTGTCCAAATGCCAAGAAATGAATGCGCAAATTCGTGCTAAATCGGAAGAGGAATCTGCTAGCAGCCGGGGCAATTCCATGGCTCTGGATAGGGAGTTATTTTAAGCTTGCTTGCACGTCACACTTGCCCAGGTCCACAGATCTTCTCGAAGCAGCCCCTGGATGGGTCGGCTGAAAAGCTCCAATTGCATTTAAAACACCCCTCCGCTGCAGACAACTCAACATGTCCAAAATTTTATATGCGTTTCCCCGCAATTTCTTCCTCTTGTACATCCATTGAACTCCTCTTTTGCCGACCCCACGAGAAATTTCTGATGTAAGACGTACCCATATCAAAAGGGGTAATTTCAACGGCCATCTTGCGCCTGGCTTCATCCGGTATCAAACGAGGATGACCAAGGAGAGGAATACTTATTGGGGATTGGAAGTGGTGGCAATCTGGTTGCATATACTGGAAGGGAATGGAGCTGCGGCGAAGCTAGGCCAAGTAGCGAGCCGAAGGGTAGGATTATCTTGCCTCTAAGATCTCAATGTTCTTTTCCTGATATCATGCCAAACCCTTTGTGCTCCAGCTAATGTGCAATTTAACCCGGCATCCTGTCCTTCGTAATTGAAGTTGAAAACCCGGTTTTAGGATATATGCTTCCAGTGCTTCTTTCGGAAAATTAAATGTGCACCTTTCCCAACCTCAACTGAGGAAATTTTATCCCTTTCAGCTTGGCGGCAAACCCCAGAGGATGGGAATGTAGGCAACGCTAACTGCTGAGAGATTTAACCTCCTTGACTGCGACACATTATCTGTATTCAAAGAAACACGAGGACCCCAAAGGTTAAAATAAAAAACACCGACAAATCAAGAGATGCTTGAAGTATCATGGTGGCATCATTCACATAACCGAAGATGGGGAGGGGGGAAGAGCATGACTCGCTAGAGTGGTGAGAATTTGAATTATTCTCGGGCAACTAAATCTGACGTGACACATCTAGTCGTAAGAATATGTGCAGTATATTATATAGTTTTTTGTTCACCTGCTTAGCCAGTCTCTCTGCTGGAGCCTGACAAATCGCTATTGTATGCGTACGATATTCATTTGTTTGTTATCAATGAAAATGCTGGGGATACATGATCAACTTGTGTCATTTGACGATGAGGTTGGGAGGGGGGAAATTGGTGCGCCCCAGGTTCTCAAGAGTGAAGAAGGCGTCAGATTGGGTCAGATACGGTGCTTCTGAGGATTGAGGATCCGCCAAACCTATGGAGAACAGCCCTTTGCAGAGCCATGCGTCTTTAACTTGTCGCTTGGCAGCTGAAAATGAATGGAAGAATACCAAAACGGATAAAAAGTCAACTAGCCCTTGCATGGCATCCTCCAGCTGCCATTCAACCAAACACAAGGATGTTGTCTCTTCAATTGAACAGGCAAGACCAGATAGCAGCCGGAAGGAGGAGGGTATCGCGCAGCAATTGATCCAGAGAATCCACCATGGCAAGGGTTCTTAGCGGCCAATTAATCACATGGATGAGAATCTTTCAAGGGCCAATGGAAACGCTCTGATATCTGATATGCTACTTTAGTAATTCCCAATGTCGCAGACAAAACCCCATATCCGAAGGGTCAGCCTTGCCATCCGTCAACTGAAGGACACGGACTCCGACAAAACATGATGTTGGGTGCTTTGGTAAGCTGGAGATAATATAGTTGAGAGCAGAAGTTGCACACGCTAGCACGGCGTTCGTGAGTTGGGGGCTTCCAATGCAGCGATTATGCGGCTGTATACCACTAAAACAGCCTCTTAAGTCTCCGTATATATTGATGATTTGGCGTGATAAGTTGAAAACTTTAAGCAGAAATTCTTGCTATATCTCAGAGAACGTACCATTCTACAGTAACTTGGTTTACAAGATGAATGACCCTTTCTGTTTCAAAATGCCGGGCAATGTTACCAGCAATTGTGCCTGCAACATTCAAGCTCCGCGTATGCCAGCCACGGCCCTGGTCCCCTTCGTCAAGCAGCCATATGGCTTTGATAGCTTTGCACAGAAGGATCGAAACAGCAAGGAGAACGGATTGCGCATTCCCCATATGTTTTTCAATCAATATGAAGCAAATGATGAGAGCGACAGGTTCACAGTCTCAATCAGGAACGGGTCAGACATCGTCGTTGAGAAAATTCGCCAACAGGAAACCCAGGAGATTCGGGAACCGGTTGTTTACGGACCAAAGACGTCCGCAGAGGTCAGCAGCGCCATAGTTTCCGTCCTTGAGAGGTATCGAATGGCGCCGAAAGAGCACGCCCATGAACCATGGGAAGCTAAAGGAAAAATTTCACGCCTTGTTGAGGAGCACGTAGAGGTCGGGAGGGTTATTCCGATGGTTCTCCCAGCGTTCCCATTCAAGTCACCGAATAAAAAGTTTAAGGTGCTCGGCCACCTTCCTGATAAGGGGGAGGAGGTAGCCTTGGCGCATCTGAATGGACTCTGCGAGCTGATCGAAGAGGAGTATAAACCAGGCGCTAAGATAGATATCGTCTCTGATGGATTGATGTACAGCGGTATGTAGGTTTAACGGTTGCATTCTCCTGAATAGAATTCACTCTATTACTGGGATAATAATCGCGAGCGCAGCTGACTTATATCTGTTTTTAGATCTGCTAGGGATTTCCGACGAACAAGTGTGGGCCTACGGCCAATCCCTCAGAAAACTTGCTGTTGATACAGGATGCAACAATATCAGATTCATTCGCCTCGTGCACCTCCTTGGAGAATGCGAAATTGGAGAGCCGTTATCCGAAGAACAGTATTTGAAAGATGCATCTTGGTTTCGAACCCAGCTCCTCGAAAGAAATATCCCCGATAACTTCGATGTCTCCAAACACATATCATCGGATCCTGACACGACCATGACCTACCGCGGATACATCAAATTTCTCGAGAAGGATCTCGACGATAGCAGCAATATTCATGACGCGTCTATCTCAAAACGACAGATGAAAAAACGTCACGAAGAAACTGCACGAAAAATGATCATCCGCGGACGGGCATTTGCAATCGCTATCGCAAGGAGATTCGACAAATCGATTCGATTGTCAATCCATCCGTCCACGGAGTCAGCGAAAATATCCATAGCGATAACACCAATTAAAGACGGGATAATTATGACACCATGGCACTCCTCTCTTGTCCGTGCAGTGGATGGATCCATCCGGATGGCACATGCTGGCACAGTACCGGCCTTCACACACGAGTTAATTTTCGAGAACGACCGCCCTTCCTACTTCAGGGAGAAATCGTCTCTTTACGACCTGGGCAGCGTCGATGTCGACTTTCAATACACCTACCCCACCGGAATCACCATTTCTCCACGAAGCAAATCATGCAGGAACCATCTCAATCGAGTCAACATGCGGAAGGTCAGAGTATTGGCAGAGCTCTGCTCACCAGTAGTTTTAAGGGGTTGGTTAGATACGCCGTGTCAAAACTGCTGTTGCGAATCGGAAATTGGAAACCAAACATGTTCGGGTGGACATGGTATTATTCATGTGGTGGAATTCTGTGACGGAACAGCTCCTGGAATGAACGGTTTCCTCAGAAATCTGCCACAAGCAGACCAATATGAAGTCAGCAATTTTGGAGACTTCAACAGCGGGGGTTGTGCCCAATGCGGCCATACGCTTCGCCTTCTGAACAGATATATGGAGTATAAATCAGGAATGCCCCAGGCTATGGGCAACAAGTCTGTCGTTGGATGCATGAGTCATGATCTCAGAGTACCCCAACAGCAACCGGACTATAAAGTTCAAAATAAACTGCTAAATAAGATTACGACTCCACTAAAACCTCATGCAGGATGGAAAATGCTTAAGGAATGGTCTGACATGTGCACTGTCATTTAAGTTGATGTTTGATCTTCCTCTTCATGTTTAGGAGTAATGGACTGGACTCAGGATTGAGGAGTGGTGACATTCCTATTTCTATCATTGTCATGATTTTCCTCGACTCAGACTGGTTTTGATATATTCTCTCTGCGGTAACACTGTAGCCGCTCAAATTTTAAATAGATGTAAAATTTTCTTCCCCATCCAAGGATAACAGCATATGACTCGGCGTTTGAAGCGAAACCGCTGGCTGGCGCAAGTCTGGAAGTTGATGCAGGTAATGGAATAAATAGCTCACACTTTATTGTATTTTGCCGAATGTTTAACTTCCTCAGAAGAATTTCAAAGTTGATTCCACCTTTCCGCAGTTTCCTAGGCGAAGTGTACATAGAAGAGAGAAAGGAGGTGGCAGTTGAAGTGGTGAAGTTGAAGGATGAACGTTGAAGTTGACGTTGACGTTGCCGTGAGGCTCTTTCCCTGACGTTGCAATATCATCCCCCTCAAACACGCAAATACCAAAAGATACCATAATTACACCGCAATTTCACCTTAAATACTGTTTTTAATACCACAATCAGCATGTCCTCCGTCATTCCCAACCTGCATCTCTTTATCAAAAAAAAAAAAAAAAAAAAAAGCTTCAACAGCTCTTCTACACCAGAACTTTTCACAAGCAAAGCATAATTCTACCCGCACTACCATGAACACATTCATGTTTCATGTGCAAGCATTCTTAGCCATATTTACCAACTTGGTGTTTAATTTTGGTCCATGACCCCATCATCACAACGTCTCCCATTCCAACAGCTCCAGCCAAACTGACTGTGCCCTCCGTACGGTGCTGTATCCTACTAGGAGCTGAAATCAAGTGCAAGAAAAATTTGAATTTGAGGATACGCTTAGTATATACTACAGGAGCATATTGGAAATGTCTCCTGCCGCAGTAGCCCTGACTCCGGGGTTACAATCATTCCTCCACACCTTGAAGACGAGTGATGTGGAGAGCGCAACGGAAAACCTCATATCGTATGTCCTTTCTCTAACCACCTAGCTGATATAAGAGCTTCTATATACGAACTACGGGCTAATTAGATTAGGCTCCTAAAGCGACGGCAGATCCAACCCTCGCACTCCTGCGCCGTCGCAACAGCCTACCTCCTCCTACGGGTCGTCTCAACATCATGCATAACAGATCCAGCAAAGCTAATTGACCGCATTCAATATGTCGGGAAGAGGCTCATCGCAGCACATCCTAGGGAAATGGTTGTTGGGAACATCGTGCGGCGCGTTCTGGGTCTCATCAGAGAAGAAGCGGAAGACGAGCGGGATGGGGAATCCTGCTTATCAAGCGACGCGAGCTACGATACAAGGCCACATACACCTCATGTAGCCGCTACGGACGCCGGGGGCAACCACCTCATCACCCAGCCGCCGGACATTTCAACAGTAACAACGACAACAACAGCAGCAGCAGCAGCAGCAGCAGCAGCACATGTCTCGAGCCCGCTAAGACGTGAAGGCACAGATATTGACGAGGCCCTCCCCTCAGGGAAGCGGGGCACATCCCTCGCCGCTATCCGCTCTGAAACGACGGAGCGATCCTCGCGGCCACCGAACATTCAAGCTCCTCCAGTAGTATCGATGTTCAGGCTACTGTCGCATCCACAGGTGGAGTCATTGCAAGTTGGGTCTCCCATTACTGGATCGCCATCTGGTCGTTTGCCTGGAAGTTACAGCTCGAGGGATTTCAGGGCGGAGGTAATTGATGGTATCGGCGAGATAGTTGACGAACTAGGTCAGGTGGAGGACCAGATTGCTAGCTATGCGCTAGAGCACATACATTCCGATGAGGTCATAATGACCTACACTTCGTCGGTGACAGTGCATAAGTTCTTGGCGAAGGCCGCGGCCAAGCGGAAATTTACAGTGATACATGCAGAGGGCTATCCCAACGACCACATAGCGACGCATAGGACTGTCGCGGGCACCACCAGTGCCGCCGCGAGTGGTGTCAGCGGAGGCGGCGCTTGTGGAGACGATGAGAGTTTAAGTCTAAGTACCGAGTCGTTTCAAAAGTCCCTCACAGACCTTGGTGTGACGGTCATTCTCATCCCGGACTCAGCGGTCTTCGCTCTGATGTCACGGGTCAACAAAGTGATTCTTGGCACACACTCGGTGCTTGCGAACGGCGGTTTAGTTGCAGCAGCTGGAACGCGAGGAATAGCCAACGCTGCCAAAGTGCACCAGATCCCCGTCATCGTTGTCAGCGGCATCTACAAACTCAGTCCCGTCTACCCGTTCGACTACGAGGCGCTGATTGAGTATGGGGACTCGAGCGCTGTGCTGCCGTATGAAGATGGGGACGTGGGCAAGATTGACGTTGAGAATCCGCTGTACGATTACGTGCCTGCTGACCTAGTCGATCTATATATTACGAACTTGTAAGTTTTCCCTTTCTTTAATAAAAAAATATAATACTCCCCGATTCGGCCGTTTGCCTTAGCTTCCTGCCCTTCGTCAACAAGCGAATTGTTTCTCTTCTTTTATTGTTTGGGGCGGGGGAATTGATGCGAGAAAACGTGCTCACTAATGTGTTAAAAACGACTGACAGGGGTGGCCATGCACCTTCCTACTTGTACCGGATTGTATCAGATCACTACCGGAAAGAAGACATAAACTTCTAAGAGAGCATCTGGCGAAGATAAAATACAGGGGCGGGGGGGCGGCGATTGAGGGAATAGATGAGATAGGAGTTTCAGATTAACGAGATAAAAAGAGAAAACACACAAGAAATTTTTAATGATAATCCAATTACATAAAAGCGGACAATAAAAACAATTCTTGATGACTTCATAAGAATAGGAATAGGGAGAAAGGGAAAAGGAACAAGGAATGTAATGCAGACTTTGATGGTACCAGCATTATCAGGGCTAACTACTACAGAGTAACGCTACTTTGGTAGTCTTAAAAGCAACCGAAAGCAACGGTCTCCTCCATTATCCTGCGTACATGTTTTGGCGTTTCCCAGCCTCTACTGACCAGGGTGCTCTGCAGTCCTCCATCCAGCAGCGGCAATGAAGTTCCAGCAAACGGACGCCATCGCAGGTAAAACACGAAGTAGCCTTATTTAGGAGTTTGTAAAACGAAAGGTAAAAGTGCGATTTTAAATCGATTGTTTCGGGGGCATTTATAGGTGGCCAGTGACGGGAATATTAGAAAGTAAAAAAAAATAAAAAGAATAAAAAATTCAATATGTTTGCAATGAACAAACACCGCCATCCCCTGCTTTGCTCACATCTCATCCCTCTTTTCCCCTAACTCCCCGACATACATGGGACAACTCCCACTCCGACAAAAGAGCGAAAGAAACAACTTTTTTTTGGAGTATTTTTGATTTATGATCTTGGCTTCTCCTTCTTCTCCTTCCAGAGAGCAGATAAACCAACACCAGATACTTTAACGACTTTGAATCGAACACCCGGAATATCACCCTTAGCCTTGCCCTTGCGACCGAAACCAGCGAGGAGGACCTCGTCATTCTCGTCGACGAAGTTTAGACAACCATCATTGGGAACTGTAGTAGAAAGACCGATTGAATCAGTATACGCATGGTGTAAACGAATTGGATTTCATCATCGTTCAAGCCATTAAAGAAAGTAAGGCAATCCGTAGGAAATTCATGTCCGTATCTTGCCAATGAACCCTTATATCATTATCTCTTTCTCTCTGTCTCTAGCTTGTTTCCAAGTGAAACGGACTCATATATCCGTAACACATGGTAAAGCTAGAAACTTCACTTATCACATATTCCCATTGATGAAAGATAGGCAAAAAAACAAAAAAGAAAAGAAAAAGAATAAAAATATGAAGGAGAAAAACTCAAAACACAAAACACAAAACAACAGCAGCAGCAGCAGCATGATACGCACCGAAAGCAGTTACCTTCTTCCCGTTTTTGATGAGCTGAACCTTGACACACTTGCGGATAGCAGAGTTGGGTTGCTTGGCCTCAACACCAACCTTCTCAAGGACAATGCCCTTGGCATGAGAGGAGCCACCAAAAGGGGAAGACTTAAAGGCAGTTCCGAGCAGGCGCTTCTTGTAGGTAAGATCAGCCCATTTGCCCTCACGGCGATGGTTGCGGAGCTTGCGGGCAGCGTTGAGTCCACGAGGCTTTCCCTTTCCCATGTTGGCGGAGGTGTGTGAAGAGTTTTATGTAGTGCGTCGTCTGTTTTGGTTGCAGTGAGTGGAGGTGCAGTTAGTTTTGGTCTCGTTTTTCTTTCTTCTATTTTCTTTTACGGTCTTGGTTGAGGGGAAGTTTATGAATGTATTTATAGGCAGGTGAGAGAGGGGTTTCATTTTGCAAGGGATCAAGGGATGTCATCTTCTTAACCTGTTTTGACGTGAGGGGGATGGAACGGAGATGAGGAGGATTGTGGATATGTGCTGAGCCCCTGGAACAATCAATAGTTAAATGTACATACCGATATCGCAGCAATATTGTTTCCAGGAGTGCAGCTGCAACGACTGTGGGGGGGGTGGGGGGCTAGGTGGAAGGAGTGAGGAGGGGGGGGATTGTCGCTGTCGCTGTCGATGTCGATGTCGATGTCGATGTCGAAGTTGAGGATGGGTAGAAAGTTGTCGCTGTTGGTAGATCGTTCCCTTCAGCGAGCTCAGCGTGGGATGGTTGTATGGTGTGTATGGCTGCGAAAACAACCTTACACACACCAATTTCTAGGTTTGCGGCCCGCATCTTGATATTGGTTTGGTGTGCGTTACAGTACGCGTACTGCCTGCTAAGCGAATAAATTACCGGAGCTCGGGGCATTGTTGTTCCTCATGCCCTAACCTCCAGGGTCCTTGACGTCAGCCCTGACTAAGCAGGGTTCCAACCAAGCTACTGTCCAACGGCGCTTTACGGACAACAACAGACGACATCACCAGCAACTGCCTCTGCGATTGGGATATTGGGATAATGTAAGATGCGAACAAGCAGGCACTGAGGAGGATAGTGTTGGTGATGACAAGGGCAAAATCTGGCTAACCTTGGAAGACAAGGGCTCTCTGCACTAACCACTCACACCCCCTGATAACGCATACTCAGTATTACGTCGTCCTTCCTCTGCTCCCCCCACCCGGCGGGCCCTTGATATGCATACCACCATTTCCCCTCGCGTTAGATCTTCCATCCAAGCCAGCCAACCAACCACTCAGCTCCAAATACACATAGCACCATACCAAATCAAAATAAACAAACAAAGAAAAAAACCCCTCAGAGGAAAATAGGACAGCGTAAGATTGCCCAGGTGTCAGCCATGGCGACAACGACGACACCCAAGTCCGGACAACGAACACCACAACCACCAACAAAACCTTCTCCCCAATCTCAGTCTCAACACCGACTTGCCCCTCCCTTATTCCTCCCAGCCTCCAGCCTACACGCTACTACTACTACTACTACTACTACTACTACTACTACTACTACTTCTACTGCTACCACGGCTAAAACCGCCATGGCACCCTCTGCTGCCACCACCCACCTCCCCAGCCTGCCCCGCAAATGGTCAAAATGGTCAGCACGTAACCTGGCCCCTCCTGACTTCGCTGCTATCTCTCCAACTAAAACTGCAACAACCACTAAAGCAGTACCCCCGGTCTCACCATCGCCCTTCATGCGGTCATCCCAACACCCGGCAACGGCAGCGGGACAAGGACAGGAACCGGGACCAAACCCTGGCCCTGGCCCTCGACCGGCGCTGGCGCATGCCGATGGACATAGACATGGTTCAGGTTACGGAAAACTCGATGGGACCGGTGCCCACGCCAGGATTGCAAGCGCAGATGCCCTCTGGCAAGAAATGCAAAACACGCTTGCGGAAGTGGAGCTCAGCGCGATGAATGGGGACCATGTTTTTGGTACAGAGCATGCCAGAGCGCTGGAGGAGTTGAGGAGTAAACAGCTCTCGCTGGCGCAGGCGTGGGCGAGGAGTGAGGTTGATGAAGTTGTTGGTAGTGGAACGGATGCGGATAGGGATGGGGATTTGGATGCGGGTGTTGGTGTGGGTATTGGTATGCGAGGTGAGGGGCATGCTAGCGGTGGTGGTAATAATGCTGGTAATAATAGTAATAATAATAATAGTAATAATATGGAGGATACGAGTAAGGACGCTACAACTGCTGCTGCTGGTGCTGGTGGAACCACGACCGCCACTGTTACCAACACCGTCTCTGGCACCGCAACTGCGACTGGGAACGCAACCGCGACTGCAATATCTGCGGTTGCTGCTGCCACCGCCACCGCCAATGCATCTGGTACTGCTTCTACATCGACTCTCGCCGATCAAGGGCCGCAGGAAACCCCTCTGCTGGGTGAGAATACGGAGCGGGACATCTTACTAGCGCGCAAGCGGCGGGAGGCTAACGATCGGTACTTTGACAGGGTTAACGGGGGTGTTTTGGATGTTGTGGCTAAGCTTGAGGAGGTGGCGATGACTATGAGGGTTGTGGAGCGGGAGAGTAAAGAGATTTGGGATGAGAGTGAGGATTCGGGGATTTCGGGAGAGGGAACGAGAAACGGTAGGGGCAGTGATGGTGGTTCTTCTGCTGCTTCGACGGCTGGTGGGTCGACGAATAATACCTGAAATGGATAATATTACCCTTATAGATAGCCATTGGTTGGGTTGTTTGGAGGCGCTTTTGCTGTGTTGTTTCCCCTTCTTCTATCCTCTCCTGTCTTCTGTCTATCCAGATATGGATATACAGTAGTTACACGTGCATACATTCACCTCCCAATTCCCGGCTTCTGCACTTGAACAGACCTGGATCTCGGATAACGGATAGTTCTCCTGGACCCCCAAAAAAGGGCCCTCGTTGCTGTCCCATTTTACCGCGACCCAATTTATCACTCCATACACGCACATCTTGACGTCATATCTCCTCCACAGCTTCCTGGAGAGAGGCAGCAGCATGGACGTGGAATCTCTCAGCATCAGATAGCAGATAGGGATAGAATCTGCATAACCTCCCCACCATCTATTCTGCAGATTTCCTATTGAAACATCCATTCCCGTCCACTCATATCCCAGGACGCTCCGTTATCGCAGGAGAAATGCCCCGTTTCGCAAAAATTGCATCATCGCCATTAGACATCAGCAGTGGGCATCATGCATCTAAGACAGAATCGGGGATTTAGTTTTTAGTTTTTCTTTCTGATGGCCTTTTTTTAGCTAGAGATAATCTTCTATGATTTTACTCATTTTTGGAGAAACACACGGTCGGGTTAAGGGAGCAAGAGGGACGGTGGTGGGGGGTAGATGTATCTACCTAGGCATGTGCTGCTCATGTAGATTCCTCATCGATGCCGGTTTGTAGGATTACGGTAGCTGTTCTTTGCAGATTATTGGCTGGAGAAAGGGGAAAGAGGATGTTTTGGTATGATGTGTAAAGTCTCTAGTGGGGAATCAGAGAGAGAGAGTCACCGCAAGTGGCTTGTAAATATGTGGGGAAGATGAATTCTGTCTATATTATATGCATGTCAGCCTTTCTTCATCACCTCGTGTATGTAGGCTTCGGATCTAGGCCGGTTTTTGGAGGGGAAAGTAAAGATGCCTGCGGTAATGGGGAAGGTTGTCAGTAGAGAACAATAGATGCATACGACACTGTACATGTCCATATCACGTCGTGATACGGAGTAAAGGACCTGTCGATAAATTAGATCCTATGATACATATAGCTACTCGATAATACAGAAGAGGATGGGAAGATGTGTATACAATCCAATCCAAACCAACACCAATGCGCCATCGCTGGAATCCTAGGTAGAAATCAATCCCCCTATACATCCTCCATCCATCACACCACCTAACCACTCCCACCTACCCCCTCTCCTCCCGCTCCCACCCACGCCCTCTCCCCACCGCCTCCACCGCCTCCACCGCCTCCCCCCCAATCTCCCTCCCCCTCCTCACAACCTTCTCGACCCCC
>NW_015440947.1:1417194-1444947 GCF_000150705.2 Paracoccidioides lutzii | reverse complement strand
GGAAGTTGAATATAACATGGAATGGTTAAATAGCCTTATTTAATCTGCTTTGATACTTGTATCAGATCGCTGGCTGTGCTCCGATTGGCTGGAATCATTGTCCCCTTCTCAAATTCTCGATCTCAGTAACTACAAGAACATGCCCTCTACGATAGAAACCAGCCTCGATCAACACCAGTCCCTCCCATTTCTCACCAATACAGCTGATACATATCTCTCGAATTGGGAATTGCGAATTCCCCACTCCATTTCTGAATCCATTGTCCGCATTCCCTCCGCGAAGGAACTCCCTTCTTCCCGACCTAGCATTCCTCCACCACAGTCATGGCAGGCGGCCACTTGAAATACCGGCATCTAAACCGCGACTCCGCACATCGAAAAGCCCTCCTGCGAAACCTAGTCACATCGCTTTTTGAACATGAGGCTATCCAAACGACATGGCCCAAGGCCAAGGAGGCACAACGCCTGGCAGAGAAGCTGATCACACTGAGCAAGAAGAACACGGAAACGAGCAGGCAGAGGGCGCAGGCAGTGTTTTTTGTATGTACAATTTTTCGCTCGTATCTATTGATTATATCAAATATACATATCTATATGTGGTTTTTTAAAGACCAAGTTCTTCGGTGAAATTGTACACACCAATGCCCGCTCTGAGGCTACATCCAGCGTTGATACTATCCCTATCTCCACAAACCAGCCAAACCCAACCCCCCCCCCCCCCCCCCCCCCGCCCCCACACACACACACACACACATATATATAACTAACCACCCTTCCCCCAGAAACCCGAACTCAACACCAAACTCTTCGGCCCCATCCGCGAACGCTACCTAAATCGACCAGGCGGCTACACGCGCGTGCTACGCATCGAGCCCGAAAAGGAAGACCAAGCCCCCTCCGCCATCCTCGAGCTCGTCGATGGACCGCGTGATATGCGCTTTGCCATGACAGCGCGGACTCTGGCTCGCAAGCGCACGGAGGGTGATGATAGCATGAATGAACTTACGGCTCTGAATGTGTTGAAGGTTACGAGGTTCAGGCCTGATGGGAAGAAGGCGTTGGAGAGGGAGGTTGAGAGGATTCAGAGGGAGCAGAGGAGGAAGAAGGAGGAGGAGGAAGGGAAGGGGGAGGTTGATTAGGTTTTACGTGCTCTGTCACTTTTCAAGGGGGGGTGGGGTGGGGTCTGGTAGTGGGTGATATGTTTTTGGCTTAGATTATGTATCCTCTCATGTCTTTTCTAAGAGAGTCTGCTTTATGGTAGCTCAGCTACTTTACTGTACATTATTGGGAAGAAATATTTAAGAAATATTTGACAAACATAGACTGCAAAGCTTCTGATATGTTCATCTCATCTCTCATATATTCACTCTACAAGAGGCTAGAAATAGACATGACTACAAAATGAGCGAAAAAAAAATAAAAAATAAAAAAAAATAAAATAAAATAAAAAACTTTCTTATGCTTCCTAATCAGTCCCTAATCACGCAGGAAAATAGATTTTTAAAAAACTTAACATCAGGAAGAAACAAAACCAGGAGTGGAAAAATATAAGCAAGGGGGATATAACATGACCACGGGGGTAGAGCTTCCATATAGATAGAAGGACATAATCTGGATATCATCAAAAGAAAGGTTCTAGGAGGATTTTCCTCTCCTTTCCCTGTTTCTCTTTCTTTAAAAATCAGCCAGGACCAAAATGTGGCCTAAGAAAGAAAGAAAGAAAGAAAAAAAAAATAGATCAAAACATCTCAACAGCCCAACCTCACCTGTAACATGCCCCATTTAGATGAAACCAAACTCATTGCTGAATGTCAGATTCATTTAATGAGTGGAGAAATGCAGATTACTGATGATGGCAAACACTTATGAGGAAATTGTAACAGACAGTATTATCAGCCAAATCAGTAATAAGCTTTGTGAAAGGCTTTCTTCCTTTCATTTCATTTTCTGCCAAACACCCCACCCCAAAATCATTAACCAGAAAGCATTCAGACACCCTCTATCCCTTCACCAACCCCCCTGCCACCATCTCACTATACCACTGTTAAATCCTGTTCACTCCCATATTCCTCTGAACCCAATATTCACTCATATTAACCCATGCCATACCCCGCAAACTAATGTAGTATAGGCAAGAAATTTAAGTTTATACACCAGTGGTCATATTGCCACGGGGTCTCTGGTGGGAAATCCCGCTGGATACGACAAGAGGACCACTCTGCTTGGGGAGAGAAGGGGGTGGGTTAGTAAATGATGACTGGAGAGGTAACGCGGAATTTTTGTTTTTGAGATCGAAATCATAAGGTACTTGAGACGGCGGTGGTTTTGGCGGGAGATGGGCTGGAGTACCCCATTTCGCTATTGAGTCGTGAGGGCCGGAAGAGGGGCCGTGAATAGGTGAGTGAACCATGGCGGGAGGGGGTGCAGAGGTCTTCATGTTAGATTGGGAGTTCAATTGGTTTGTTGGGGGATAGTTCGTCGATGGGTGGTGAGGTTGGTCCTGGTTGCCTGTCCATGAAGGTGGAGTGGAGTATTGAGGAGGCGAGTTCATGTAGGGCGGGTTCATTGTTGGTGGCGGGTTTCCGGTAAATCGAGATTGAGAATTGCCTCCAGGAACAAAGGATCTTGTTTGGGGGTTGAAGGTTGAACGGGAGAAACTTCCTGGAAAAGGATGCTGTGTTGAATTATTTTGATTGCCGGGCGGGAACCGTTGGTTTTGCATTTGATTGTAAGGGAAAGTCACCTGACCCGAATTTATTGAGTGTTGGGGGTAATTTGGCCAGAGAGTTGCAGACGAACTACGTTGGGTGGATTGTGGGGAATATGGGGTTGGGTATTGCGGTTGGTTCCACGTAGAGGTGTTTTGTTGCTGGAATGGAACCGTGTTGGGAAGTGCATATGAACCTATTCCCGGCGAGGATCTGGTTGAGGCCTGTTGAGGAACCATTGGCGGCATTTGGTTGACCGGGGAAAATCCAGCGTATGGAGGGGATGGCTGCAAGTGTCCGGGATGCCAATTATTTTGATTCATGTGTGGCGGGGCATTAACTGGGTATTGAGGTGCAGGAACTACATTCCCACCAGGTGGTTGATACGCTGGAGTAACATGGTTGTTGTCATGAGGGAAATTTGCCGATGGTGGTAGCGAGGAGGCCGACACATAGTAATGGCTCTGTGCACCGAATGATCCATCTGGCATAACTCCGTTAAATGGTAGAGGTGCACTTGAGTATGGTGCTCCTGGATAGTATGCGTTGAACTGGGACCTTGCTTCAAAACTGTCGTCATGAGGGGTTCTCTGTTTGTGGCCTTTTCGTTTGCCATTCCGCGAGTTGGACCGTGAGATATTCGCACTCTGATCTCCATTGTTTGAATTGTCGGAAGTCTTAGATTCTGGGAAATCCCTGAATATGCGCTCTCGGGCTTCTTGGTATTTTGCTTCACGTTCCTCTCGACTCATTGTTGCCCGGTCTTTTGCGGGAGTGGCTCCAAGCGATGATCCCGCTCCTTCCTCGTTACCATCTGCACCGGCTTCCGACGTAGCTTTCGAAGGAGCTGAAGAGCTAGGTGCCGTGCTCCCAGCACCCGACATGCCCCCTCCTGTTTGACCAGAGCGACGCATAATTTTCATCGCTGGGGCATTTGGAGGTGGGGTTTTGTTTGCATTGGGTGGTTGGAGCATGCTTAGCGGAGTTGGCCTGATTTTCATGTTAGTGACCTGCTATTGGCACAAATTAAGGCTCTGTATGGAACTCACAGTCTGCACCATGGTGTTCTGTGAAGTCGAACGGATGTCACATTATTGTCGACAAAGTGAGTTAGATGATAATAATCGCCCAACTTGTGCGCGAGAAGTCGCCCAAAAGCGTTGCAAGGAGGCAGTTCCAAAGATTGTTCACTTGTTGTAGGTTAGTAGAGCGTCAAGAAAAGCTCGCTGTCATCGGGGTTCACGTACGCGGAGTCCTTGATGAATGCGATAATTTTCTCTTCTAGTTGAAGTATCAATAACCGATCTTTAGGAGAAATCATCGCTTCAAGCAGCTTCTCATCCGGTTCATTAGGAAAACTATGGAGAACCTGTTCGGTTTTGCCGTTTGGGGAGATTATTTCAGTGAGGCCCGTATTATTGAGTCGTGTTCTATTAGGAAAACGCTCAGAAACTCCTTGGTCAGACAACCGATACAGGCGTCCACTAGCTTCAGAACCGACTTGGGAATTGGGAGCATCTGAAGCAGGTCCTGAGAATAAATCATCCTCTTCTGCTGCTTGTACACTAGCGCTATCATCTGGGCGCAATGACTCTTTTTCATCCATCGCAAAGGTGGTAACAGATGCCATGCTCTTCGAGTCAAAACTCGTAGGCTTTGTAGAAGAGTTCGATAGGTAGGTTTGATCGTCTTCAAAGGCTCCCTCAGGCTTAATTCCGACGTCATCCCGGCCATCGCCAGTTTCCGAATGTGCATCACCATCATCCTTCTCCAGATGTATACGGAAACTTTGAACTGATTTATTCAGGTTTTCTATGTTTTCGGGATCCTCCTGATGTATATTCTGAGGAGGCTCGTTAGGAGCTATCTCTGAAGGACCATTTGAGGCTTCCTCAGCTCTCATAGGAATAGAGTTGTCAGGAGCATTGTCAACGTGCGTAGCGGGAGACTGCTTTGTTGGCGGAGGGGGCATCGCAGCAACCTAAAGCAAAATAATTTAGTTATAATCACCAATGGAAATACACAGATATATATAAGGAGCATGGCGGGCATACCTCTGCAAAGGATGGGCGCTCCATATCCGGCCGAGAAGTTTTAGAGGCGATGGAGGCCAAAATGCTGATCTCACGAATAGCCAGCCAAAATGACAATACCAACGTCTAACTTTCAAGATATCAATGCAATCTAACAGGCCATCGACTACGGGGATCAAGCGGAGGCAATTTCACAAGAAAATCCCACTTCACACAAGTCCAGATCCTTGGGCGACATATCTCTGGGTAACGAAGTTCGCCATACGAAAATATACTAAACGAGAGTTCACAAAAGAAAATATGCCGCAGATCAGGAAGCAGAGGACATGGCAAAGCACACAGGAATTCAATGGGTATGTTCGACGAAAGGAATGGACGATGCGTCTTATTCACTGTAGAAAAGTCGAACGAGACTCCTTTTTAAGGGTCAGAACAGAAGTTTCATGCCGCTGAAAAAAAAAAAACCGAGAGAAGACGAAGACACGCGTGGGGTGGGAACACAGACAAAATGCAATGCAATATCACTGTACAAAGGGCGAGATTGACCAGCCGACAGAGATAGCAGGGATGCGGAGCAGGTCGTAAGGGCCTGGACGATGAAATCGCTTTGGGTAGCTGAACTGGATGTTCTGCAGTGGGGATGCTTGGACGTTGAATGGGGCGCTAAGGTAACTAGGCCGATATGATTAGTCAGTAGCTAGCCGCGCGGTTGCGCTAACGCTAACGCTAAAACTAGCACCCAACGGATATGGTAATTCGAGGATCTTGCGGACGGATATACCAGGAACAAACCACAGAAACTAAATTTATTTTACGACTGACTACAGGAGGGAAAGGCAAACCCCCAGGCTAAATATACTACCCGGTCACCTACAGTTCTACAATAGGGCAACAAACCGCCACAAAGACGATAGTCTAGTGTTACATGCGCAGGGGTATTTATCCTCTCTGCGAAGTCCAGCTTGAATCCAGGATGCAATGAATCGATATCGTAATATTCCTGGCTTAAAGCCCACATCCAAGGCGTCACCAACCACGCTTTGCCAGAAATGTCTTAAAAGAGATAAGTTTTTGGGGTCCTGGTCATTCGCATGGCTCTCCAGCTGACGAAAGATTACGACACTATAGCTATGAATGTAAGGCATCGGCTCAGGAACGGCCCTATATATCTCGTCCATCCAGGACGCAGCAGCTAGCAAACCCCAAACTGGTGCCGGAGCTAATGAGCGATGTTCCGAATGATCTATTACGAACGTACGCATATATCCCAAACGTACTGTAATTGAGTTCTCACACTGACAATCTTCACAGAAAGGGTGTAGCTGATGAACAGCTAGCGCTGAAAGAGAATGAACGGAGTCGCAAAAGGGACTCCGATTATGATGATAGAGACCACGAAGGTATTCGGGGGCATTCCAGAAAACGGGCAAGATCCGTTTCTCCAGCGTACTCAGCAGATTCCGTTTCCACGATTTCAACAAACCGATCCTGGTCTCGATCTCCACGGCGAAAACGGGACCTATCACCATCGCCGGGTAGGTCGAGGGAGCGGAAAAGGAAAATAAACGAAAGTTTTTCAAGAGCTTCCCATCTCTCTGCTTCTCCTGTTGAGAAAAAGAGAACACCTTCCAAAGCAACAGATCGAAATAAAAGGCGGAGAATGAGGTCGCAGAGTCCCCATGAACGAGGCCGGCAGTATGACCCAGACAGACGAGGGAGCTGGAGAAACAGGTCGCAAAGCCAGAGTATGGATAGAAGTTCGATTGCGAAACAACGGTGGTCTTTGACTCCTGATGGCATGGATCGAAATGGTGGATATACAGACCGTGATCGTTCTCATCAGCCACGCAGCCAGGAGAGGTTCCAGGAAAGACCACGGAGCATTCGGAATCATGAGCCTCCTTATCGTGGGGCGAGAGGCGTTCTTCGGAGTCCACCCTCGCCCAGGGAGCGAAGTCTAAGCCCCTTCAGCAAACGACTGGCTCTTACCCAGGCCATGAATATGAATAGGTAGAGAGGACAGTATATTTTAGCCAGAGGGATATTTTATTGCGGGCGCATATTTTTTTAATACATCTAATTGTGTTATAATAATTTTATCGTTTTCACCCTCTAATTCGGGCTAATATTAGACCATTATTGTTATCTTGTTGTTTTGAAGCTAGTATCGTAAATGCAGCAACAAATATTAAGGAACTCAGCCCAAGTCTTAACATCCCTTTAATATTCGATCAAAGCTTAATGATCTGCCTATGTACCTGTACACGTCCCAAACCGTGACGCCGTCCCTAAACGATATTGAAACTCCCTATATGATATCGTGAAAATGAAATAACAACAACGCAACCCTGGTATCATTCCATCTCGTCGTCTTCCTCCCTTTCCCTCCTCTCCTCTTCAGCTTCATCCCGTTCTCTCAAATGTATTCCTTCGACAAGTGCCCCTCCATCCATCCCCACCTCTTGACCATCCCCATCACCCCCGCCAGAGCCCATATTTTTCTCCCTAGCCTCCCTCTGCGCATTCTGTATTCTCTCACGAACCAATCTCGCAATCGCGTTCTGAGTCCTGACATTCACAATCTTCATCTTCTCATCGAGATCCCGTTTCAAGTCCCAATTTGGCTTTTTAGGCTGGAGCTTAAATAGATCGATCGGTTTATCGGCTTCCTCGTCCTCTTTGGCAGCTTGTTCAGTTGATATCGCAATTTTGGCCGCTTGTTCTTCCAGTGTCGTTTGTCCTTCTATTGGCACATGTTCAAAACCAAGCTTTGGTCCCCGGGTCTCGGGATCGTAGTTTCTTCCGGATAGGAACCGCGAAGTGACATCTTTTGACATTTCTTCCTTTGCGCCATCTTGCTTCGAGACATCTTGTCCTGAGGAATCTGGTTCGGGTTGCTTTCGTTTGAGAGCGGCGAGCTTAGCAAGACGGGCTTTTCGCTCCGTCGCCGCAGCATCAAGAGTGGTATGTGTAGATGCCATGGAGTTATTTGCGGAGAGCAAAACTGAAAATTTATAATAGAGAAGCTTGCAGCGTGTAATTATTTGTCCTGGACATATTACAGTTAAGTAAATATGTCCCTTGTTGGTTTGCTCTATTTTAAATTCAGCCACATAGCCACCAGCCACATATTTGTCAGCCACAACCGGCTAGCATAAAAGTTCCCCCAATTTACGCTCAGTCGCAACAGAAAACCTAAATTTTGAAGACAACGTCCAACATCCAAAAGCCACTGGATCGGTCTCCGTCTGCATCGTTCTACAACACTATGCAATTATACCGCAAGCCATGTGGGACCAGTATACAGTCTAAAAAATACAGCCAGTTGCACTATCAATGCTGAACTCCCTGCATGCTCGTTCGCCCATGCAGTGTTTATCGCTGCGAGCGCCGTTGCTCGCAATCAGGCCAGCATTCGACAATTAGGCGTCTATCATTTCGCTGTGAAATCTTGCAGCCTGCATATGTAGCCAGATTTTACCGTAGCCGACCTGGGGCCCTCCTTCACAATGTGCAGGGCCACGATATTACACTCCCCAGTGCCGCAAAACGGACCCACCATATTTCACTTTCTCCCGCTCAGCTCTCGTCCCAGAATCGAGGGACACAGACTCCATATCTCGCTGGCTGTGCCAGTTTTCTTATGGGGCGAATCCTACTGCGGAGGGGTTTCATTGCCTCTTTCCTATACAACTCCGCTATTCAAAACCGACCATACTATTCCGACGCAACTGCCATCTCCCCATGCCATCAAATATCTCACTCGGACCAAGATGTTCCCAGGGGTCAGACTGCCACCCCTGAGGATAGTACATTTAGAGCTAACGCTCAAATAGCTCCCCCTTTTCCTGCGGAAAACACAATCACACATACATCTTGGCGCACTACCTACACGCAGAGTCCTGATGCTGATTCAGGCCGAAAAAGCTACAATGATGATCGTCAAAGGAAAGACTCAGCAATCCGGGAGGCCATCAATAAAGCGATAGACGCAGCAGCGGCGGAGAGCCACCGCTTTTTAAAACCTTCTCAACGTCGGCGAGAATACTTCTTGAGATCAAAATGTCTCTATACCAAAACCTTAATTCATCCGCATTGGAACGACCATTTCCACAGTTTGTATCAGCACAAATTGAAAGGGGAAAATATGTCAACATTATGGGAAAAACTAAAGTTAGATTATGAAGAGGAGGCGATGAGATGGCTAACTGGGATCAACTGGATCACAGAAGACCTGCACTATTTGGAGAGACAATGGTTCAAACTTACCCGGGACGAAAGAGCGAGGCTATGGCCTCCCATTGCGCTTTGGTTACTCATCAATTCTCCGCGAGCTGCTCTTTCATTTCTTGTTGTGACAAGTAGACCACCATATGCGGCTTTTAACATGATCGCGATGTGCTTTCTGTATCTTCGGGCATTTCATTTTGATAAGGACTTTGCCCCGGATGAGCGATACAACAAGCTCTACCATATGGCACTCCGTTCCTGCCTTAATCCAAGCAAATGGCCGGTCATTCAGGCATTCGAGCCCGGGATACGCGTGTACCTTTCTCAAGTCCCTCCCAAGGATATGGCTGCCGCATTTGACACCGTCGTTAACCAAAAAATTTACCTCGAATACCAGACCCTAACCTTCTTTATGGATCTTTTTATCAAGCAAGGCGATATTTCAAGGTCGTTAGCGGCTTTAAAATTAGTTCGAACCTCTCATTGTTATCCTCAGATTCTCTCAAATCCGCATGTTTTGGACCGTTGCTGTATGCTCCTTTCTTTGGATTATGTGATTGAAAAGGACAATCGGCGGTATTTTAGGATCCTACCAGAGATCTTAGATTTTGGTGTTCCTTTAAATCAGCCCATGCTGAACATCATCTTCCGCAACGCCCTGAAGCAGAAAGTCCCGGAGTTCGTGCCGCATGTTCTACACGAGATGGGGGAGAAGGGCCTTTCTCCGAACTCATATACGTATATATCCCTTTTGGATGATGCGGTCTCCCGTCGTGATCTGCAGCACCTTGATGTAATCGTACGAGAGATTAGTGATCAAGAATCTCTCAGGACAAATCCGTTTGTCACAAGCAAGATGCTCCACACTTTCTATTCACTGGACCGCCTCAACCCAGATGGAGGGTGGGGAGACACCGATATGTTCTCCCGCATGCTGAATATATATAGCAGAGCCCATAATATTCAACCCCTCGTGGATTTAGGCATCATTCACGAAGGCCAGGACGGTCTATATCTAGACGAATCGGAAGAATCCCCACCTTCAAACCACGCTTTATGCATCATGACTGCTGCATATCTAAGAATGCTGAGCAGTACAAAAGAAGTGCGCAATGTCTTCAACCGTTTTCTAGAGCTACGCGATCAAGGGCATGAGGCCATCGGACCCTTGGCGGAATCAGACTATATATACAACACATTCCTCTATGAATTTGCGCATCGCCGTGCACATCGAATGGAAAATTGTGTCGCGGTCCTGAACACCATGCTCCAACCACTACCACCCAGTGCCGTTCTCCAATCTCAGAACAACCGTCCCCTCGAACAAGTCAAGCCGACGATCCATACATGGACTATCTTCCTAAGCGCGTTTGTTCGCGAGCGTCAGCCCCAAGCCATCGAGAAGGTTCGCGATATGATGGCGAAGCAAGGTCTGAAGTTTAACGACTATACCTGGAATACTGCGGTCAGAGGCTTTTCCAAAATGCAGATGGTGGAGCAGGCTGCTCAGGCAGTGAATAAGATGGTGAAGGAAGGGTGGACTGTTGATGAATATACATTGAGAGGTATGCGGTATGTCCGTGATTATGATCGATTTTTTGCTCTGCTGGATAATGTGGAGGCCAAAATCAATGGCGATGCAAGGAGCAAGTCGGTTGAAAGAGAATGGGTGACGAGGTAGTGGAAAGTGAAGAATACAGAGAGCCAGTGGAAAACGAAGGATACGACGAGCCAGTTGAGAGTCCAGTGGAAATCGACGGCTGTGTAGGAGTCAATGAATTGACATCCTGCCTAACTAAGATATACCCTAGGTGTTGTTCTGTTCATGTGTAAATTAATAATTATATGATATTTTCGCTTTTCATTGTACCATACAGTGTCGATATAAAATAGTTAAATGTACCATCACTTATAGAAATTCAGACTCGATATAATATGCTATGCAACCCCTTTGGAGACGAACGAAGAGCAAGCTCTATATCAACATTCAACATTATTTATGTATTTCATTATAGTGCCCCAAATCTGTGAATCCTAGAAGAAAAGAAAGTCCCAATATATAAACACATGAAAACTCCCAACATCATGCATGCAGTAGAGGAAAGAGAGGACAAGAGCGAGACTGGTTCAAGTTGCCCCTTTTACTGTCCAAAAAATAACGATATCTGAAAGTGATTGACTCGTGTCAGTAGACGTGTATGCCAAGTGTATTCATGCAGTTGCTCTATCCCCCCAAAAGAACTTACAGCCATGGCTAGACAACATAAACTGACGTAGGGACTAAGCCGTTCCCCAACCCGAGCGCATTTCCAGAAGATGCCGAAGAAGCTGTATACGTCCACCAACCGATATTGCAGTTAGCAAACTAGACTTAAAGAACATGTATATACACTACAGTTTGGAGGAATCCAAAGTTCCATACCCGTTCTGGTTGCGATCCATTATTCCCGGCATTATCGAATGGGCATAAGTGCTTGTGCAGATGATGAGGAGAATGACGAGGAGGAGGGATTGGAAGTTGAAGAACGCAGTCTATTGAATATCTCTCAATATTAGTCATCTGAGAAGAAGATGAGGAGTAACAAAAGGCCGGGTACGAGGGAAGGGCTGGTAGATATAAACGAATTCACTGACCATTGTGAGGGGAGCAAGCGATTGCTTTGTGTTTGTGCCGTTCGCACAGGTTTCACACCAAGTCCTTTACAAAATCCCAATATAAAATCCTCCAACTCTTTACAGTTGTGCCTGCTCCGAGATCTTATCATAAACCTCTCCGTTCGTCCTCCGTTGCTGAGTAGAAACCAGCTATCACTCAAGATACTCCATACAAACTTGGCCAGTGACCGGTCTCGCTTAAAAACACGTTCCATCCGCCAAGCGCTCATTAGACGCGCGCCACTGAAGTATTACCGCTAAGCGCCATGGATCATCCTCCGGGGGAACGACAAAGCATCGTAGTCGGTGATTTCCACTATTTTGTGAAGAATGCTCCTCATCGCCAGAATTACTATGAACTTGAGCACGCATTGAATTCGGCGGACTTGGCGAATGCGCTAGCTGGTGAAAAGAAAGGCACTCCTCCACCCAAGACGAAGGCAGATGACAAACCTCATGCAGCGGACGAGAATACAACCAACTATCTAGCCCGTCGCAAAGCGAGAAAGTTGACTACCGGCATGGCTGAACCGCGAGTTAGACTTACTCGACATCAGGGCCAGCTGAATTTTGGGAATGAGTGTATGGCTTTGCCCTTTCCTTTACTCCTTAAGCTATCTTCCCCAAGTTCTTTCCCGTAATCCTCAATCTATTTTCTCCCCTTATATACAAACCTTCTAACAAAGAACGCACAATAAAAACAAACTAACAAACAAACAGTACGCCACCTTCTACACGCCTATGGCGACCCATCCCCACACCCCTCTTACCCTCAGGAACCCCTCCCCGAAACCCTCCGCGTCCTCGACGAGATCGTTACAGACTTCATAATCGAAACCTGCCACTCCGCTGCCCAGTGCGCCACCTACTCGCGCCGCCAGAAGATCAAAGTCGATGACTTCCGCTTCGCCCTGCGCCGTGACCCGGTCAAACTAGGCCGTGTGCAGGAGCTGTTCCGCATCGAGCGTGAACTCAAGGAGGCGAGGAGGGCGTTTGATCAGAACGATGACCAGGTTGCGGCTAGTGGGAAGAAGGGGTTAGAGGAGTTGGCGGAATCAGTTGTTGAGGGTGGGGATGGGTCTTCTGCTGCGGCTGCGGGGGCGAAGAAAGGGAAGGGCAAGGCTTCGTCTGTTTCGGTTGCGGGGAAGAGGGCAGTTGATACAGCTTCCGAGGGGGTTGTTGCGAAGAAGAGAAAGAGTGTTGCTGGTGGTTCTGTTACTTGAATTGGGTGGTATGTGTTTGGGGTCGGCCTGGATTGAAGATAGGGGACGCTTTTGTGGATTAATCTGTTTACATCTCCAAGTTTCTTATTGCATGGCGTGGTGTTGGGCTTCCTAGGGTGGGCGTTTGTTCTATTTAAATTCTTAGAGTTCATAAAGCACTGTATAGTGAGTATGTATCAAATTTGCATCTTTTCCCCCCATTGGACGTATACATATACAAATTTTGAATGTGCCCTCACGAAGTGATCACTTTTGTCTATCTTAAATCATGTATGCAACACCGAGATCTCACGCTTTTTCTATAGCAGTCATAATATCCCGACATGACGAAATAGCAAAGTCTACATATCTCATCATTTCGTGTTAAGAGGCAATGGGTCTCTCGCATTTTGAAAAGAAAATAACTAGGGGTCGTAAAGTGGGCAAGCGGTAAAAGAGAGTAAACGAGAAGAAAAGAAAATCAGACAAAAATCGAAGGCCAAAAACAACTCCAATGACGCCTTGCTTTGTGTCCCAAATCTGGGCAGCACTGCAATGTGGTATGGTGAAACCACGGGGCAAGCCATATCAGACGACTACACATCCCGTGGAAAGAGAAAATGGAGGTACACTATCGAAGAATGGAGGTGAAACCGTTAAATCTGCAGGTTGGTATTTTGGTTGCAATTGCATATATTAATTTCCGTTCATGCCTCGACCCCACCACGGTCTTGAATTCGCTGCTGCCCGCCTCGTCCACGGCCGCCGCCACGTCCGCCCCGCTGGCCTCCCGACTCTCCACCTGCACCACCAGCGTGGGCACTTGCGGCGCCCTCACCACCAAGAGTTAGTTGGGCAGTAGCTAATCGGTTGGAAAGCTCCATTTGTGTGCGGATGGTGTTTGCGAGGTAGGAAACCACAAGTACATCCTGGATGTGGTTGTTACTGTAGATATAGGTTAATAGATAGTATCATACAACAAACCGAACCGCTAAAAGAATGTGAGGGCACATACAAGTCATTTTCGATATCAGCGGCGTCAACCTTTGGAGCCAAGGCGAGGGCATTGAGAAGGAATTGACCCAGGGCAGTTGAAGCGGGAGCTTCCTCATCCATTACATTTTCAACATATTTCGATACTCGATCGATCATGCCCAGAACATCTTCGATGGCCTTTTCGAGCGCCTCAATATCAGTGAACAGGTTGGCGGTGCGATTTTCGCTGTCTCTGGCAGCGGCAATGGCCTCCAAACCATTCCTCTCTGCATCGCCGTATCTGATTTCATAAGGCACGGGTATGAATGCAGCGCTATCAGCGGCTCTTTCCTCTGTGACGCCCACCGGAGCTGAGATGTATGTCCTAGTCTCAATATCCTTCCCGGGAACCGTAGATACTGTTAAGTGTACGGCTGGGTGAGGCCACGTTCCATTTCCTTGGCTACCGTAAAAATTCTGAATGAGCGCAGAGAAGGTATTGAGTTCTGAGGATGTAGCATACCAACCCACAAGGACTTCCTTGGGGTTGGCTTTCAAGTGTAGAGCAAGCATCTGCTTCTGGTATTCCATATCAACCTCGACCTGGTCAGTTGTCTCCGTGTGTCCGACGGCGAAACAAGACCGAATTTCGATTTCAGAACCATCCTCGGATCGGGTCCCCAGGAGAGTACCAATGACGCGTTCCTGATCGGCATTGCGACGAAGGGAATGATCAAGAATGGAAAATATCGCCTATTTAAGGGCATTAGAAGTGTGAATGTTCATGCATAGGAGCTTCTCGTAGGGGGCGCTATATTCTTACTTGTGGCAGTATCACGACGTTGAGAGGTCCGGTAGAGGGTTGAGCGCCAACAGGAGCAGGGCCCAGAGGCCGCGAGAGATGGAGAAATGAATCCGTATCAGCCATGCTGGGCAGTACAAAATCCCACGTCACAAGCAAGCTTCAGGAGAGGCGGTGGGAGGAATTGATGTTGCTGTTGGTCGGCCTGGAGAAGTTGTTGCAGGTTGCGGTGGTTCAAATGGGGCTTAAATTGTGTGTGTGCGGCACCAAGAGCAGATTTCACGCTAAGATAAGATAAACTTTCAACCTCCCGTAAAAAAAAAAAAATCAGGGGAACACCAGCAATATAACAACGTCAGCTATCTGGCAACCTGGCAACCTAGCAGCAGCTTTTAGGTAGTCAGAATTTACTTATTGAAGATGGCTGCGGGCCGCGGAAGAGGGGGCAGCAGACCATTTAGTGTTCGAGGAGGCCGCGGAAGGGGCCAGAAGGGCGGCCGTGGAAGCCGACGACCGACCTTCGAAGCCTCGAGGGTGGCAGAAGCTCAGTACGATATTCTTCCATTGCCATTGTCTTCACAACGGAAAACTAACTGTGACTAAGTCATGAGGATTCCTCAGAGGATGGATCGGTACACTTGGGAAGCGATCTAGACGCAGAAGATCAACTAGAGGCCCCCGACGAAAGTTCCTCCAGCAGCAGTGATGATGAAGAGGACGAGAACAGGACGGAGAAACCATATAATACGTTACTACAATTGCTTAACACTGGGCAAGGTGTCGGTGGACCAGCTAGGAAAAGGCGGAAAATGGACCATAATTCCAAGAAAGTCGATGTTGAAGTGAAGGGCTCCGATGAATCCGATGCCGAGGGACTTTTATTGGAATCAGAAGGCGAGGAAAGCTCTGAAGGCGAAGAAATGGAGGATATGCCTATGGACGAAGTCAGAACAGAGAATTCTGGTGACGAAAACGATGGTATGTGACCAGCTGCTAAAAATGATATATCTATATATTCTGACTACTTTTGCTAGCATCGGATCCGTTTGAAATACACTTCTCAAATGTAGACAGTACACTGCTATCGCAGAAGATAAAGGCTATCTCCTCAAAGGGCTGGCAATCGCATAAAAGTGAACTTCCAGGCAAGTTAAGGTTGATGGCCAGTCAGCCAAATACAGAAGGCCATATAATACAGGTACTGCCTGCAACTCAGGGTGTTGATAATTTGAAGGTATGTGGATTGCTTTGCAAACCGCATCACATAAGTAAGCTAACAAATCGTTTAGTTGAAGCAAAAACTGGCAAAGCATGCAGGCGACCATATCTCTAAACTTGATAGCCTTGCTTCAAGCCTTGTCCCTTACATTTTCGGCTACCAAGACTTACTTTTCGGTGCAAGAACGCTATCCAATTCTGCAACGTTCCGAGATCTCTACTGCCTGCATGTTCTAAACCATATCCTTAAAACTCGAGACCGGGTGTTGAAAAACAACTCTCGCCTGCAAAAGGAACCCGAATCAGATCTGGAATTGCGAGACCAAGGCTTTACCCGCCCCAAAGTGTTGATCATATTACCAACTCGACAAGCTTGTGTGAGGGTCATGGAATCTATTACGAAATTATATCAGGCAGAGCAGCAGGAAAATAAAGCTAGGTTCTATGAGACCTTTTCTGCTGCCGATGATAAGTCGTGGGAGCACAAACCGGACGACTTTCGGGAACTGTTTGGTGGGAATGATGATGATATGTTCAGGTTGGGCTTGAAGTTCACACGGAAAACGATCAAGTACTTTTCACAGTTCTATAATTCTGATATCATACTGGCAAGTCCGCTGGGTCTTCGAATGGTCATGGATAAAGAAGAGTATGTGTTTGCGAGCGACTTTGCTTGTAGTTTCCCTTGGGTATCAAACAGCTGACGGGTTTCTTTTGAACGATTCACAGTGGTGAAAAACAAGACTTCGATTTCCTTTCTTCAATCGAGATAGCCATTGTCGATCAAGCAGACGCTCTCCTAATGCAGAACTGGGAGCATACCGAATACGTCTTCTCACACCTAAACCTGCAACCGAAAGAATCTCACGGCTGTGACTTCAGTCGCGTCCGTAACTGGTATTTAGATGACCAGGCCAAATATGTCCGCCAAACCCTCACCTTCTCATCCTTCATCACCCCCGAAATAAACGCCCTATTCTCATCTCGGATGCAAAACACCGCAGGCAAAATCAAAGCCACCCCAACCTACGAAGGTGCCATCCTCGACATTCCACTGCCAGTCCCCGTCAAACAGACCTTCTCTAGATTCAATTCGTCATCCCCCGTGAAAGACCCCGAAAACCGCTTCAAGTACTTTACCAGCACAGTTCTTTCATCTCTCATCCGCAGCTTCACGGGCAGAGGAGGAACCCCCAGAGCGTCAGGTACTCTAATCTTCATCCCATCCTATTTGGACTTCGTTCGCATTCGCAACTACCTCGCCACCTCCTCACAGACGGAGCATCTCTCCTTCGGCGCCATATCAGAGTACACATCTGTGCGCGACGTGGCTCGGGCGCGGACTCATTTCTTCAGCGGCCGCCACTCGGTCCTGCTCTACACGGAGCGAACGCACCATTTCCGCCGCTATCAGATCCGAGGAGTGAAAAGGATTATCATGTATGGTGTGCCGGAGAACCCGGTTTTCTGGGGGGAGGTTGTAGGGTTTCTGGGTTTAGATCCGGCGGGGGCGGCGGAGGCGGCGGAGGGCGGTGTGCGGGCGTTGTTTTCGAAATGGGATGCTTTGAAGATGGAGAGGATTGTTGGGACGAAGAGGTTGGGTAATATGTTGATGGAGAAGGGGGGGGATACGTTTAGTTTTGTATAAGGTGGCAGGTGGAAGTGATTGTGTAGTGCGTTCAAAATAGCATGTTCTGGATACTCCCACGAATTATCCTATGATCTTATATCTATTCTTTTTTATTTATTTGTATATATATATATATATATATATTTATTTATTTATTTATCTATTTACTTATATATCTTTTCCCTCTAATCTTCTCCTCCTTTCCGGTTCTCCCTAGGGTAAACAAATCTCTATTCTTCCCAACGTAAATTTGTTGACCGCGTCCTGTCAACCGGCATTAGGGCTGTTCTATTGTTGGAGCCATACATAGTTTCGACATTGACAGCACAGCATGATCGTTGCAAAGCTCAGTCGCAAGGTTCCACTCTCTCAGAGCTAAATATAATAACCACAAAGTCGTAGAGAGTTAACTTGCACCTCACGATCATGAATTTTCAGCGGATCGACGATGTGGATGTACCATGTAAGTGGCAACCCCATTAACGGTGCTCCGTAAAACATCCATATTTGACTTGACTAATTTCCCAGAGACAGCGCGTTTCCCTCCAGCATCCATCGGTGTAGAAGCCTGTCAAGGCAGAGGCCCCCTAATTTTCAATTCCAACCCAGGCCAGAAAATTGTTGCAGGTATATTTATACCTACCGAGCGGGACAACCAGAGAAAATCGCCCCCACGCTGTTGAAGTAATAAACTTCGGAGCCTGGCCCCCTTAGACCGTATAAAAGCTCTGGGAGCCTGTAACGGGTGATTGGGTGGACCCAGCGCAATCGGCATTTCCACGGACTCTCAGGCAGAGAGTATCACCCCTGGGCAGGAATAGCAGCTATACCAAGCAAAGATCTGGCTAACGGCTAGTGGGTTAAATACGCTCTCTCGTCTCGGGGAGTCGGAGGAGATAAATACTCTGAAACATCCGCATTGCCTCCCTCCGCAATAACTATCTGATCCTGATATGAAATCGCTCTCTCGTGGCATTCGTTGATTCGAGGATCCCCGAATACAGATTTACTTCCGGAACAACTTTTCTCTTTCTTTAAAAGAGCCTGGAATTTATATCAGGGAAAAAATATCCAAGACTCCTCTTCATAGTCATACGTGGACCATGTCCACCGGACGACAGAAAGAGAGCGCGGCGGAACCGCCTGTCGAATCCGCAGATCCCTCGAACAATGCTCTATCTCAGGACGGAGATATGATATTATCCAATGGGCAAACTTCTGCGAGGAGCCTTATCTACAACTACACTCGTCCAGATCGATCCACAGAAGATGCAAATGAGGAATCACAGGAGACTCATTCACGTAGAATAGAAACTGCTCCGCCCCCTTCCTCTTCCGCCACCACCACAGACCAGCATGGCAATAAACTCCAATCCCCATTTCTCGACCTTCATGTTTCCGCCCCGACCGCCTTCCCGGATCCACTGGAACCCTCACAGCCCAATTCCCCTCTGAACAACAACAGAAGCGCCCCGCCAATGCAAACATGGCGCCACAAGCTCCACCATTCATGGCTCATGAGCAAGGGGATGGTCCTGGTAATGCTCGCTCAGTTCTTCGGCGCATCCATGAACGTCATGACCCGTACGCTTCAGTTGGATGGGAATCATGGAAAAGGCATGCATCCGTTTCAGGTTCGTAGCTTGCCGTTTCACAAATACACACATCTATCTATACATCTATCCATTAACCCAAGATAAAATATGAAATCAAAAATAAAAACCACCCAACTAACCCCTCCCCCACCCATCCAGATCCTCTTCGTCCGCATGGGCTCCACCGTCCTCCTCAGCGCCCTCTACATGGCCTACACCCGCGTCCCGCACCCCCTTGGCCAGCGCCCCGTGCGCCCCCTCCTCCTCCTCCGCGGCATCAGCGGCTTCTTCGGCGTCTTCGGCCTCTACCACTCCCTCCTCTACCTCGCCCTGTCAGAAGCAACAGTCCTAACCTTCCTCGCCCCCATCGGCTCCTGCTACCTGTGCTCACTAATCATGCCCAACGAGACCTTCACGCGCAGACAGCAGATGGCCGCGCTGGCCTCGTTATCTGGTGTCGTGTTGATTGCGAAGCCGTCGTTGCTTGTTCACGGTTTCTCAGCGGTTGTTGGGGGGTCCGCTGATGCTGATGCTGATGCTGCTACAGACACCGAGCGATATAAACGCACACTTGGCATGCTCTCCGCACTCCTGGGCGTCCTAGGCGCCACGGTGGCGTACAGTTCCATCCGCATAATCGGCAAGCGCGCCCACCCGCTCGTCAGCGTGACGTATTTCAGCGCTATAACGACCGTAGTCTCGTTGCTGGGTGTGCTGTTGATACCATCCGTCACCTTCCGGTTTCCGGAAAATGTCACGGAGTGGTTACTGTTGGTTGGACTGGGAACGTGCGGGTTTATATTACAATTTTTATTGACGGCGGGGTTGTCATATGTGCCGCCGTCGGTGACCGGTGCGGAGAAGGGGGTGAACCCGGTGGTGGTGGTGGGGGAAGAGGCGGTTGGTGTTGTCGATGTCGATGGCGATGCGGAGCGGGAGGGGTTGTTGGAGGAGGGGGGGCAGAGAGGGCAAGCACTAGTACAAGTGGAGGAGGGAGACGGGGGTAAGCAGGTAACGGCCAAGCCATCCACGCACGGCTCCAAGGCGACATCCATGGTGTATACGCAGATGCTCTTTGCGGTGTTGTACGATAAGATCGTATTCAATGCGACGCCGTCGTTGGTAAGTTGGGCTGGGTCTGGGATTATTGTTGCTAGTGCAATGTATGTGGCGTCGGCGAAGGAGAAGAGGCAAGGGAGCGGTGGTGGTGGTGATGATGGGGGAGAGGACGGGGCTTGTGATGGGGTTCAACGACGACGGGCGAGACATATGCGGGTATGGAGTGTGGAGGATGCACGGTTGGCGGAGGCGGAGGAGGGGAGGGAGCTGTTGGAGGATTATGATGGGGGTGAAGGGGGTGAAGGGGGTGAGGGGAATAGGAGCAGGCGTTCAGGTTTGAATTTGAATGGATGGGATTGATGTTTTGAAAAGGGGGATTTGGTATATGTATACGTTTATAATGGACGTTTTGGAGCGGAATCATGGCAATCTCTGGATAAATTCTCAGATACATAGGTGTATATAGATAGAGCAAGTTCGTTTTCTAGTCGCAAACAACACAAATTATATACAAGACTCTCGTACTTCCCCATCTCACCACCCCATTACTTATTTACTGGGAACCTTTTATACCATTTTGTTTCTCCCTTCGTTGGCTGGTTCACCTTGGCAAATTCCCCCTTTCATCTTCGTCTCCATCTGCTCAGCGCATGGCTGCCACGATCCCACCACTACACACATGCATTATACAATCATTCCCCAGGTAAACCTGCAATCATGGTCCAATTCCCATGTACCACCCCTAAATACCTCTTCCCCATTCCATCCGTCCATCCATCCATTTATAAATATACAAAATCTACATATGGCAACAAAAAAGAGGAGAAAAATGACAACATCCCCCTCCTCCTTCCTCAGCCACACACCATTCATCCATTCATCTATGCATCCACCTCCAACGTCGCTCAGCAACTCCCAGCCGCGAGTCCCACTCCACAACCCATCCGTCCACCACACCCCGAAAAAGCAATGCACCACACAAACTCCTCCATCTCACAACTCAACATCCATAGGCGTAGCTGTAGTCCCATCAACCGACTCCTTCCTCCCAGCACCAGCTTCAACTTCCTTAGCCCTCCCACGTTGTGTTTGTTGTTTCTGTTGTAGCGACCTCTCCTCCCCATCCGTCCGTTCCCGATCTCGATCCTCATCACTCGCCGACGGCGACGAGACCTGTTCTGGATCCGTACCCACATGCCTGCTCTCCGTATCATTTAGCGACGTACGACTGCGCGTCATCTTCAAACATCACCAAAACACAATCAGCACATGCACGTCTCACAGAAAAGGAAATATGAATTACGCGACGAAAACTCACCCAAGCCCGAACCCCCCCAATTAACCCCAAACTATAACCCGTCGCAAAATCCTCGCTCCTACCCACCCCGCCCGCCCCAGGACTCTCCGGCCGACTGGGCGGGATATCAAGTCTGTGTAGCTGCGATCGATTTCCGGCCCCAGTCCCAATACCGAAATAGCTGCCATTACCATTACCATTATTACCTGGACTTATCGCGCCCGCTCGCGGAGAATCGATGCTCCCTCCACTGACATTCCGTGCCGGACTGGAGGGTCGACTATTTGCCCAGAACTGCCGGAGCTCTTTGCCAAGCTCCTGCCCAGTGACGGACCAATTATTCTTGATGGAGTCGCGCAGTTCGGCAACGTGGCGTTTGATTTCGAGCTCGTTCTTTTTCAACCAGGAGACGTTTAATTCTTGGCGGGAGGTGCCGCGTTTTAGTTGGCGGGTTATGTATTTTTCGTAATCGCGGACGATGCTGGGAGATGTCAGCAATAATTTGAAAATAAGTAAGATTAACAATAGAGGATCCGGGGGGTAGAGGTAAAAACGTACTGGGTAATAATCCCCGTCGTACTAACCCCCTCCGTCCTCTGCGTGACCAAAAACTTCCCCTGCGCCTTAATTGGCGCGTATATATCATCGCCCTCCGCAGCGCCATATGGCAGATCGTCATGCGCGACATAGTCGATCTGATGTTTCTCAAGGAACTCGGGTGTGACGATCCAGGGGCAATCGGGTATGACTTCATCGACCCATCGACAGTGGCGGACTGTCTCGGATCGTTCTGTGCCCGTTAATACGGTTAATCCTTTGCGTTTGTGCGTTTCGTGATCCGAGGTTACGCCTACGATGAGGTAGGTTTCTGGGAAGGCCTTTTTGGCTTGTTCAAGTTGGCGCATGTGGCTGGGTGGTTTGGATGGTGGATGTTAGGTTGATCTTTGTTTGCGTAAATGAGGTGGGTGGGTATGCCATGAAACATAGGGGCCACCATAACAAGAAATAAAGGAGAGAGGGGAGGAATCTGAAAAGAAAACATACCCGAGATGAAACAAATCAAACACCCCATCCGCATACACCCGAACAGGCCTCCCAGTTGGGGGTGGGTTCGTATGATAACCCGCGGGATCCTGCAACCCCGCACGTTCCGGCGGCTTCAGGCGCTCCTCCTCCTTGCAGCGAGTCCCCACACTAGCAGCCGTCGCCGTTCGAACCGTCGTCGCCAAACTCGGGGTCCTGTACGAGGTAGCGGAAGAAGGCCCCGTGCGCCTCTTGGCAGCTCTCTCCTCAATATCAGCGCTCGCCTCGGTCGTCTCGGATGGTTCGCCTGGGTCTTCTTTGCTGATGGAGGTGGAGTTGGAGTTGGCTGTGATTGTCTTAGAGGTGCCGTTTTGGGAAGTGGAGGCTAATGTGTTTGCGGTATCCGCTGCGGCGGCGGTTGAGCGATTACGGGGTCGTTTGGATGGGGGACTGTTGGAGGAATCGAGTGAAGTGATGGGATTTCCGTGTTTGAGCGATGATGAAGCAGCGGTGGTGGAGTCGCCTTCCTCAGCAGAGGCATCGCGGGAAGAGGGTTGGAGGTCAATGATTGAGGGTTTGGGGTTAGGGGCCGCTGTGGAGTGGGAGTTGCTCCGTTTCCGCTTTGAGGCGGAGCGGGTGGAGGATGGGGATGACATTGTAAGGTGTATATTTGTATTTTGTATTTTTGTTTCGTTGGTTTATTTTTATTTTTTTTATTTTTTTTATTTTTTATTTTTATTTTTTTATTTTTTATTTTTTTATTTTCCTTTTTTTGTTGGCAGCGATGAGATATCCTTCCCCCTTTTTTACAGGGTGAGTTGAAGGGAGCTGGACCCTTTACTCAATCAATTGGGAGAAAAAAAACCAAGAGACAGAGAGAGTGACGCTATTGAAGGAGGATATTAGAGATAATATAAATATATATAATTCTGTTTTCGGGTGTATGGAGGACGAGGGCGACGGATGAAAAAAGGGGAGAGTAAAGTTAAAAAAAGGAGGAGAAGAAGGGAATAAAAATAAGAATGTCAGGAGTTGGGCGGATGTTGGGAAGAGAATTTCCCTTGGAACCAGCAGCAGGGAACAGCGGCCAGCAGAGGACCCGCCCGCGTGGGAGTGGCTACGGCGCAACGGGCTGACGCTGGGAACTGGAGCCTAGGACGGTATAGGTATAGGTATGAGTTAAGGCGCGGGAGTGGCCGAGGGGGGCAGTGGAGTAAGGATGAGAGAGCATGAACAGAATTAGGAGGCGAGGAGAGAGGGAGGAGAGAGGACGAGGCAGGTTGAGATCAGAAGGGAAAAGAAGACGGGAAAAAAGAAAATAAGACCAGAGGAAGAGCTGGAGACGAAACATGGTTCGAGGTTCGAGGTTGAAGGTTGGAAGAAGTGCAAAGTTGAGGCTTAGTTGGTTTATTTAGCCGATCCCGGGCGTGGATGACTAAGCACGACAGCTGAAGAATTGGACAAAAGAGCAGAGCAGATCCGGCATATTTATTATATCTGCATTTTTACAGAATTCTTTTCTTTTATTGCCTCCGAGAAATAGAGAAGAAGTGCAATCGCAGACACAGAAATTCTATACATCTACACTCACGGGAGATAAAAGGGAAGGCAAGATTGCAATATAACTAACTCTGCATCTAACCACCAAGGTAGCCAGCAAATCGATTGGATGTATATATGTCTCTGTATGTTGGATTTTTTTTTTTTTTTTTTTCCAACTTCAACGTTTCAAACTCATCAACTGCAATGTGATCTCCCATGTTGAGCTTAGAAGTGTGTAGATGGAAGACAAAGAGAAACAGGGAGATGGAGAAACCGCCTTATGAAAATACCGACAACAATTATAATAAATGCTAAAAAGGATTATATCTTTCCTCTCCTCCTCCTCCTCCTCCTCCTCTTCTTCTTCTTCTTCTTCTCCGCTGGCAAAAACACTCTCACATAGTTGAAGCATGTGCAAAAACAAAACACAGAACAAGAAAGCCAGACTGATGATTACAAATAACAACAGAAGAAGGGATCTGATAATTAAGAAGCAGCAGAAGAAGAAGAGAGGGGAAGGAAAATCAAAGAAAGAAAAGAAGCCAAACAGTAACACCCCCACATCATAGCTATTCCTCAACGAACAGGCGGATGGATGGACGGACAGTGCTTGCTGCTGTGCGGTTGGGAGTTAAGGTACATGACGAGCTTGTGGGTGGATAGAAGGCGGTGGTGAGCAAAAAAGGAACACGCACAAGAGGGACCGGGGACGAGAAGCGACGGGGCTAAACGGTGTGGAAAAGGAGCGAAAAAGAGCGCGGGAGAGAGCACGCAAATCGAACATGAAAACAATAAGAAGTGTATAAACTCATGTAGTATATTCATTAATAATCAAAGAGGTTGAACGCACCCCCATCCCATCCCATCCCTTCTCCGCACCATATCATATTAAATCAAATCGTCGCCATTCCCCTTCCCTTCCCATTCCGTCCCCGTATCAGATCAGATCAGATCAGATCATATGTCCTCCCGCACACATACACATATACCAACCACATAACCCGCTCAATTCATCTGTCATCGACAAGGAGCTCTTCTCCATATAAAAACTCTCATGACATCTTTTTCTTTTGTCTTTCTTTCTTTTTTTCTTTCTTTTTTTTTTCTTAAATGGTAAAAAGAAAAGAGAAGAAAAACGCATTCTTTGTTACTCATACCACTACAGCCCAGAACAGACAAGACAGTCACAGAGAGAGATAGACTTGAGGGAGGGGAAGAGGGAATATATAAAAAAAAAAAGGGAGAGATTAAAGGGGGAGAGGGGGTACGCAAGAAGTTAAGGAAAGAAGTCAAGCGGAAATTGACAGGATCTCTTTTTCAACGCAAAGTTAGAGGTAAGAAGTTAAGAAGGTAAGAAGGTTGGAGGAACGCAAAACATATGTAGAATAAACAAGAAAACCACGGGACAGACAACACAGAAAGAAAAACAGAAAAACACAAGACAAGCAAAAAAGAAAAAGAATAAAAGAAATAAGGAGAAAAGGAAAAAGGGAAGAAGAAAACGGGAAAAAGCAAAGGAAAGAAAAGAAAAGAAAAAATCATGACTTTGACCCAGCCGTATTTGAACCCGACCCCGAATCCGTAGACGTTGACCCAGCACCAGCACTAGCACCAGCCTTCTCCCCGCCACCAGCCAACACATCATTCGGCGTCGTCGACGAAAGTGACACAGAGATTACCCGCGGCGACTTAGCCCCATCCAGCTCTTGCTTCCCTCCCTGCACGTGCCCTTGGCCCCTCATCTCAGCCTGCGGTGTCGTCTGGCGATTCGACTGCGACTGCCCCCGTCGCCCTTCCGGCTCCGGCTCCGGCTCCGGCGTCCCCGCCCTGACCCCCAGATCGTCATCACTCTCGCTCTCACTCTCACTCTCACTCTCACTTCCACTCTCATCCTCTTCATCATCCCGGGCACGCCTGGACCCAATAGCACTTCCACTTCCGCGTCCCTGGCCCTTACGCACCTGGCTCTCCAAATCCCTCTCCTCCTCTTCTGCATCGGCATTATCAAACATATCCTCCTCGGCCATGTCGGTCATGACCTCCGTCCCGTCGCCAAGCAGGATAATGCGTCCCGATCGCCCGCCGCGAAGGCGCGAGTTACTGTCAAGGCCTGACTCGTAGTCGTCAAGGTTTGTGTCGTCGAATTGGCGGCGGATGCCGGGGCCACGGAATTCAGCTATGAGTTGGGGTAATTTGGGGTGAGTATTTCGTTTGCGGGGTTTTCTGGGGAGGTGATAGGGGGTAAGGTGTGTAGATGGGTAGGAGTTAAGGTGACAGGGGGAAAGAAGAAGGGAAATGTCACATACCATATTCAGGCGGAGCGCAGGGTCCGTCACCATTCGCCACGCGTTCTGAGATGGTCTTGTACCACTCCTGCTTGGTCTTGCCGTGGAGCAATCCGACAATGATCATGGTCATGTTATCGCACCCCACACCGCCCGTCTCGCTATTAGACGCCAAGCAATTGTCCATCATGTTTTCGCAAATGCGATGCAGCTCCTGCTTCGCAGCGATGCCGCGTCTGACAAATTCAATCACAGCCTGTGAAGATTGGCAATCCCAAATACCTGGATAGCATTCGTTAGAACTAGAAGGAAATTGTCGCTAGACGGAAAAGAGTGAAAATCACATACCATCACATGCAATGACAAGGAACTCATCATCCTCCGTGATCTCATGTGTAGTTACGTCAGGATACGCCGTGACAATCTGCTGTTCTGGTGCCAGGTCTGCGCTCTTTTTGAATTCGAAATCGCCCAGTGCACGGGAAAGTGCGAGGTTCCCATTAACTCTGCCAAAATCAACGAAGCCGCCAGCAGCGCTTATCCGTGCCTTTTCACCTGTTCGCATTTGTAAGAAACAGTGGTCGTCATGGAAATGCAGTAATTGAGGATCACGAACCTTCATTTTGTGGTTTGTGGTCGAAGGATAAAGGCTTTGCCCGCCCTTTGACTCCAAGGACGGATCTTGAATCACCAGCATTTGCCTGTTACGACACATTAGTACACAGGCACGAAACCGAGAACACCACTAGCATCATGATCAACATACTACTATAATCTTGTCCTTTGAAATGACCGCCACAGACGCTGTGCATCCCGAGACCTCTTCCTCGTACTTTGGATCTGTATAAAAACGGCATTAAATATTAGCGCAGACAACTTCCAAGTTGTGTGAACCATAAAATATCTGTTCGTATAATTTAATATACCTTCCAAAATCGCCCTATCAGTCGCCAAAAACCCATCCTTCAGCGCCTGCTCGATATCACCTTTCGCAAAGGCTTCTTGTGTCGCAACGATGCGATGGACGTTATCTCCCGCGAACAAGGCGACCTTCTCCCCGCCGTGGCCATCGTAGACACCGAAGAAGGATAAGCGTTTACTGGGATCGGTGGGACGGTGATTCTTGTCTAGGTATTTCGCTTGAAGGTCCAGGACTGCGGCGTGTGCGTCCTCCATGCTTATTCTCCATCCTTGCATAGCGGACACTCCATACAGGACGCATTCATCTTGGCTTTCGTCTGATATCTATCATTTTTTTTTTTGTTGTTGGCATTTGCCATGGTGTGTTAGTGAAAGGTGGATAAACGGTTTTTTTTTTTTTAAAAAAAAAAAAAAAAAAAAGGGGGGGGGGGGGGGGGGGAGAAAAGTATGTGCCAAAATAATTAGGACTGGGCTAAAAACGGAGGGGTAATGGGAAAAAAAGACCGGGAGGGAAATGTGGGGGAAAACGGGAAAAACCCCAAACCCGGGACTCCGGGGTTGCAAGAATCCCCGGGAAA
>NW_015440947.1:1357029-1416559 GCF_000150705.2 Paracoccidioides lutzii | reverse complement strand
TGAGGGAGGAGGGGGGGGGGGGGTGGTTGGGTTGAGGAGGAGGAGGAAGAGGAGCTGTGGATTGGGCGGGAGACGAGGCGATTTTGGAAGCAGGATGGAGGGATCTGGGGAATGTGAGCAGCGTGGTGGGAGTTGTTGTTTGGTGGATAGCAGATGCTGGTAATTCGATGGGAGTTGGGTTGAAGTGGCTGAAGCAGGGTGTGAGTTGGTGGAATGGGTTGAGGTGGTGGTTTGACCAACCTTAGCGGCTATGGCTGGAGTCTGGGGAGGTTTTTGGGAGTTGGGAGTTGGGAGTTGGAGAGAGTTGGAAGAGAATTTGGCGCGAGCAGCTGGAGGCTTCTGGCAGCGGCAGGTCGCGCGTGGCCGGAGGGGGAAAACAGGCACGGCTCTTTGCTACGGCCAACTTCACAACTTCCCAGCAACTCAACTCAACTCAGCTCAGCTCAGCTCTCAGCTCAGTAGTTCCCCAGGTAGTTAGTTAATTATATATACCTTGGGAGCCAGTTGGTTGACTAATGGTCGCATATATTTTACTGCAGTTTCTCTCTCTCCAACTGTCTCCCAGTTGATTCTGTGCCTATGTCTGGAGGTTAGTTATGGTTCGCCTTGTGCAAGCTTCCCGCTTCCAAGGTTCTTCTCGGAACAGCACTTCAAGATTTGTCTTTGCGGTAGTTGCAATAACTATTCAATCTTTCTTCCTATAAGCAAAGAAGCAAAAGAAATCCATAAGGATCTCCTTTTAAGAGGACGATAGATTCTCGAAATTATTCCTGAAGGCTTCAAGCGTTTTCATTCTTTTTTTAGAAGGTTCTAAATATGATATCACAGATCCCACAGTGAAAGCATGCACCCGCAATAGATTGAAGCATTAATCTTGATTATGTTACTGTGTCTATTCTACAGTTACAACACGCGTGTATTATATACCACGGTTGGAGGAGCGTAAGATGGATGTCGAGAAGCAGAGGCACCTAATAACTACTAGGTTGGAGGAGATTGCTATGCGCGCGCTGATCATCAGCATCCAGACAAGTTTCATCGACGGTCTTGCATTTCAACCAATGCTGAAAGCCAGGGTCACTGATGTTTTGTCATCGCTCTCTTGGTCTTTGTTGCCAGTTTGCCCCGGTAGGGCTTGCTCGGAGAGACAGTAGAGGCTATGAGGCCATTCGCTGCCCTCCTTTCGTGAAGGAGTTCTAGAAAGGGGAATTGGGTGACTTCTCTTTGCGATGGGTTTCCTGAATAACCTGGGGCAGTCTCGTAGGTATCGGGGCCAGCGCAGGAGAGGGAGAGGCGAATACAGAGGCGCTGGTCTTGAGGAACTGGGACTTCATTAACATCTTCTTCTTAGAGTGTCTGGGATGATCCGCTTTGTTGCCTCGGGATATTTGATGGGGAATCGTGTCTTCCCATGTGACACGGCCAATGCCTCTGGCACGCATTTCTTTCGTCCTCCTCCACGTCTGACTTGGACTAAATGGATTATGCTTGGTCGTTGCCTCTCACTTGATAAATGCATCAAAAAGTGCGTCGCGGGATACATTGTCCTGACTTCGCAACCAGTGTCTGCGTCTGCGAAGATGCACTCTCTCATCGTCACGAGATTGGGAGAGTTTGGTGGTAGAGACAGGAGTAGCTCGATACATGATATCTTCTCATTCTATAGTTTTCTGCCCTGGAACTTCCCGCAAGATTGTGCGGCGACAAGATATCCGCATCCTTTGGAGTAAAATCACAGAACACACAGCCTGGATGTCACCTCTTCGCAGAAGCAGCGGCAACCTTGGAACCCAGCGCTTTCCCACATACATACAGTAAGAGAAAAGCAAAAACACACAGCAGCAAGCGGCATTTTCCATGGCTGGTTAATGAGAAATTTGCGTCAATCAGAAACTCGAAACGTTTCGATCCTCATCCCTCACTGAATTGAAAAGATGCTTAATCACCCAAGTACTCCCCCAAAACATTCTGGTGGACGAATAAAATCGCTCGTGCCACGAGCTGCATCGGAACCACTCTCTGAGCATCCGCCCGAGCATCAAACGCCTTCAGGCGGAAAATTTTTGACTTCAGAGGCCCCTTACGGCTCCGTACATCCCCATACATGATACATCTCATTTTCGCCTTGTAGAAAACCAGCGCACCAGACAGATATGACAAGTGTTTAATGAGCGGTGGAATTTCGGCGGGAGGGGCCGTGAGCCGTCTTAAATGTCGCTCAGGGTGCTTGAAAATAATTTTCGCGCCAGTTTACATAAATACCCCCCCACGCTGCGGTTGCCACGTAGGTTCTGGACTAAAGAAGGTCTTAGGACTCAGGGCTCAGGAGCGAGCTGATGCATCCATGGATGCAGGAGTCCGATTTTTGTCACTGCAGAAAGTTGTTGTTTTAACGGATGGCTGAAGAGTGAGGTGGTTGAGGGATCTTCTCATCGGGCCGCTGTTTTTGCTTGCACAATCACAGCCTAAGGCTTTCATGCCTGCGATTTTGGTGTACATGGTGGGCAGCCTCTGCTCGTGTTGATAGATGGAAAAGTATTTGTATCTCTCAATATGTTTACGTGACCTTCCTCGCCGCATCCTCGCAAAGCTGATCCGATATTCTTGGACTGGATTGTTTGAACCGTGTAACCACGCAATGAACTGACCGCTCCGGGGACACAATCCAGGTGCGTTACTGCGGGACAGAGAGGAGTCAACATGCCGTAACTAACTAATCCTTTTCAAGCTAGTTAGCACAGCTAGGTGCATGTGGAATTGTCCGAATCATCGAAGGCGGAACAAACGAGAGAGGTTTACAGAGGAGCTGCTCAGGGAGGTGCAGCAGCAGCAAATCACATTGAAAGGAAAACGTTTGGAGCCAAATGGCGGGAGCATCCATTCATTTAATTATTCAATTTGAATTCATCCTCGTTCGTTCCATATTAACTCCGTACTATATCACAACTCTGTGTCGAGTCTGCGAGCACAATCTCTCCTGCCAACCTGCTAAGGGAAGGGCAAATCCTGCCAATTGAGAGTTTACGCTTTCGCAGGAGAAACCCCAGCTAAATTTCTGTAGTAGTTTGAAGATGCGAATTTCTGCCTTGAAGTTTTATGCTCAAAAACTGCAGTCTCACAGGACAGCTAAGAGTTCCTTTCCTCCCTGAAATGTCCTCTCCCTCCTGAATCTAGACGGGTCTCCTGTTTGCGACCCCATACTTTGGCTACGGTGCAACGGTAGTCGTCGTTCAACGCGGTGGCATCGCCGGCGAGCTGCCAATGAAGTTCATTCGTGGCAACGACGATGACACCCAAGCGAGCCGTCAAAGCCTCAAGCATGAAGTAGATGTCTATACACAGCTGCAGAATTGCGATGGTGTTGTGCGTTGCCTTGGCTTCCCTGAAGATTGCATTGAAATGGAGTCGATGAAGAATGGAGATCTTGCAGCATATCTGAAGGCCCAGCACCCAACTCGCTCTCTTCAGCTCTCGTGGTTTCGGCAAATGGTGAGCACCCTTGCGCGCATACACGACAGTCATGTTATCGTGGAGGATATTGCTAGGAAGAATTTCCTTCTCAGTGATGAACTCTGTTAAATTCTGTGACTTCGCGGAGGCGACAACTCTGCCTCTTGATACTGATATGAAGGCTGCTGGTGATTGTGGTTACTTAATTTACACGGATATTGGCCAATTGGATGCTGCGATATATGAAGTTATAACCGAGCAATGTTGCGAATTTGCCCCTTATACGGATCAACTACCCGGATCTGCCTTCGATGCCTGGCCAAGACGGAAAATTCTCCCCTAAGATATTTGGCATGGTTCGATCATTGAACAGTGTTGGACTAAGACTGCATTCCAAAATGCCAGAAGTCTGGTAGCTGAGTTGGAGACGATCCTCTCGATCACGGAGAGGGGATGCGTGAAAACTCACCAGGTCGTGGAGGACCCCGAAATAGGGATTAGATGGTTCCAGAGTAAATGAATAAAGACGGACATCTCCCTCTCACCGGTTGGCCTCAGGGTGTAGATCTTCCCAACAAGGCCAACATGTTCACGGGCAGTGTAAACCGAAACCTTTAAGATCAGAAAGACAATCAGAGAATGAAAGATGCCTGTGACACACTCTCCAAGCTTCCAGAGCGCGATCGCTCGAATGTAGTTTTATGACTGTGGCTGGAAGCGACTCCATATATCACTGCTCTTTACGATTTATGTCAACAATGTAGAACTGATGTGGACTTCTACCGCTTCATATATGTTTCCCTCCCTGGTTGCAGTACAACTCGCTCTGTTTCGCTTGCATTTCTTCTCAAGCGGGGTTTCTACACAGGCTCCAGGCAGGATCTGTGGGTTGCTAGATGGAGAATTGAGGTGTTGAGAGAGGAGGGGATCCAGTCAGTTGTCCAATATGTGCACTAAGCCCAATCATGGCATGCCAAAGAGGTTTCTTTAGCAAACTAATAACAAACATATATGTGAGCGAATGGGGAGGCGGAAGTTGGGAGACATTAGAAGTAGCATTGATTAAAACTCACCATGCTCATGTACCGCTCCCGGTTTGCCTTATTTATTTATTTATTTATTTTTAGTGTACTGAATGGCAGTGTGCTTGTCACTGAGGGCATACGACCACTTAGGCTTGCTTCCACTCCCAATTCCCCGTGGTTGATATAGCGAACTCAGTGTGTCTAGGTGTGGATATTGAGGCAATAATTCCATTTTGCATCCACGCTATCTGGTGAGGTCTCCGACACCGCAAAGGGATGATGCTGCACTCAATGGTAATGTCTTTTGACAGCGGACGTATAGTTTCACGTAACTTCCGAACTGTGGAATCTCTCTGACTTTATGTCCCAGGACAAGTGGGAAGAAAGAGTCCTGGCGATAACAGACCAGCCTACCTACCGTAGGTACCCTTCCAGCGGAACCATATTGACCATCAAAAGACAAATCTCATTCGAAAACAGAGCTTCACCCCTCCCCCTGCCCCTCCAATCTCAACACCATCTTTACACCCCTCCTCCCAGGCCCATAATAGTCCTCCACCCCCTCCACCTCCATAAACCCACAGCCCTTATACAACCTCCTAGCCGCCTCCCTCTTCTCGTCCACCCACAACTGCACAGCCAAACACCCCTTCTCCGCCCCCCTCAGCCGCTTCTCGATCACATAGACCAGTAATTGCCTTCCAATCCCTCGATTGCGGAATGGCTCTGCCACGCATATTTTGTGGAGGAGGGCCGTGGACCCCTGGCGGACATAGAGGGCGTAGGCGATTATGGGGTTGTGTGCCGGGGCTTTTGTGTTTGATGTGGCATTAGTACTGGTTACGATCGCATATAAAATGCGAGTATTTGGCTTCTTACGCCAGAGACTTTGGTCGGAGAAGTCGAAGGCTTCGGAGGCCGGAAAGGTTTTGCGTTCTAGGCGGTTGATCTGAGAGAGGGTTTCGAGGGCGATGTGTTTTTGGGGAATGGAATGGAGGGTGTGGATGGTGATGGGAGTCATTATCATAAAATGAATATCTCCTTATAAGATATTTCCGTACCCGTAGATAGGTGAAATGCAGTGGTGAACCCCGAGCTCTCTTTAACGGTCGCTATTATAATATCAGATCGCCAGGGCATTAAAGAGACACTCAAAACCCCACACAGGAAGTTACTTTAATCTTAGGCTCTAGACCACTGTTGGTGTTAAATATTTAGGGCTTTTAGTTAAGAGGCCTAAGGCGTGCTCGCCGAAATTCCAGTTATAATTAATTATAAGCAGGGCTTAGAGTTTGTAGACTTTTGCCTAAATATTTAAATATCTTTTTGGGGTGTTGACTTTTCGCTAAATAAATAACTATTTACATAACTAATTAAGAAGTGCAGGTCAAAACCTCCGATAGCAACCTTTCGAGGTAAATAGGTAAAAAGCCCGAGATGAGAAACCTGAAGTGAAAAGAAACAATTGATTTGTATAGGTATATATAAATATATATGACGCTCATATTGATCTTTCAAAAATATCCATTTGGCTCGAGTCAGCTCTGCAGGAGTTCCAATAATTTATTCCGGAAGCAGGCTGTTTTAAAATAACTGCGACCCTCTTCACTGAGACAAGGACCAGAATGAGGCGGGAGGGAGAACCTCAACCATCCCTCTGAATCTCCGATGTCACGGACACCAACGCTCTTTTTGACTTCGTACATCAAGTCCAGGACCAGCTCTGCCAATGGGTATCCTCTGTCTATCTTGACAAGCTTCCCTGTTAACTTGACAGGACGAGCCTTCACTATGGCGCGTTTAATGCGGGCTTGAACATGGTTTTCAGCGACGGTGTTACTTGGATGGTCTGCTTCCCTCGTGCAAGGATGGTCAGTGACGAATACGCCGACAAGAAGTGGCCATGGAGTTGACCGCCCTGAAGCTCATTGGCAGCAAGACCACGATTCCTGTCCCGAGAGTCCATGTGTGGGGTACCGCGCCAGCAACCCCGGTTGGTCTGGGTCCGTTCATTGTAACGGACTTTATTAGCGGCGTGAGCCTCAGCGACCTTCAGAAGGATCCTAATGCGGAGTGCCCCACCAGACTAATGAGGGAGGATATCAGTGATAGTGAGGTTGAAATTGCCTACAGGCAATTGGTGAATTATCTGCTACAGCTTTTCAAGTTTGATTTTGACTGTATTGGCAGCCTGCCATGGCCAGGGTGTGAAGCCTACACTGCTTCGCCCACTAACATTCAAGGCACATAACTTGCCATCCTGCAAAATGGAGGAGTTGATAGTTTATTAGTATGTCGTGCAATTTTTTTTTTTTTTTTTTTATTTCCCTTTCCTCGACGCGGTTTGTTCTAGGGTGCTTTCGCTCAGCTGATGATCTACAGGTGACCGGAGCCGGGGGTTTACAACGACGATTGAGTATTTTCAATACGTCATCGGGCAGGATCCATAATAGCTGACTTTGTTAATGCAAAATATGACCGTTGCAAGTTCAAGTTGATATGCACGACCTTGGTTTGTTGACTGTGATTATCCGAAGCTGGGAGGATCTCACTGTTGTTGGAATAGTGGACCTCGAATGGTCATACATCGGACCAGCCCAGCTGTTCGGCTCAGCACCGTGGTGTCTTCTTCAAGATAGACCCGTCAACAGCGCATGGGACTGTGAGGACGACAAGCCGCCCAAGATTACCGCCCGGTACTTCAAGTACCTGGAGATTTTCACACGCATCTTAGAGGAGGAAGTGGCAGAAGTGCCTGGATATGAAGAGCGTAAGCTCTCCAGTCTCGTCAAGTGGTCACAAACCTCCGGAGCCATGTAGCTGCACATGCTCCTTCCATTGGTTTCAACGATCATCGCAGCTTTCCATATACGCAGCTGCGCCAACACTTCGGCACTGAGCGGGCAAACCCCGACAAGGAATTGGGAATTCAGAAAAGCTTGAAGCATTTGCGGCACGAAGGTGATGGAGTTCGATAAGTATGAAAAAGCCTTGGAGAAGTGGGAGGCTATTAAAGCGCTTGTGGACAGCGGGAAGATGATGGAGGAGGAATTTGTTTTCAACACTCTGGCAGAGGACGGCTCCAATACCCATTCTTCGATGGTAGTTAATGATGAAACGAGAAATGGCGATGGGATTTGCCATGAAGTAACTGACTTCTCGACTCGCAAGTTGCAGAACTGATTGAGTCTGCAAGAGATAAAGAAATTGAGACTGTGGCGCCATGAGCTGGTGCTGCTACTGGCAAAGAAGATAATGATTTTAAAAGTCATTGAATCAGCCTGAAATGTTATGACCCGGTTACGTAGGGATTCCATTGGCATACGTGCCTATCACCATCTATTAATGAATATAACCTGTAGTTGAGAGCTTACATTCGGTATAAACATACATATATTTAGTAATTCATATCTCAATATTATCGAACTTGCCTGAATTTGTCATACCAAGGAGACTCTGAGGTCTATTTTAAATATTGAACATGGCTGTTGAGATCTTTGTAATTACTCACACTCCTTGCTCGGCATTTCAGTTTGGTAAATAAACGCGTAACTATCTTGGTCCCTACAAACGAACGCATCGCAAATTCCTCCAAAGTTCCGTAAACAGTCTCTAATCAACCTCCAATTCCATTATATATAAATCAGGGACAAAAGGACCGTCACAGACAATCCAGAAAATAGAATAAAATCCTCAAACACGTTCTTAGAGGGAAAAGAAAACCATGCCCGCCCAACCCCATCAGCAGCAGCAGCAGCAGCAACAAGACGACAAACGACAAGCCGCACGCGAAGTCATCGATATCCTCCATGAAATTTCCACGATTCTAGTACGTCCCCAGTACTATATGTATAAACACGTATATAGCATATCCCATCCGAAACAAAGAGCTCCATATCAGCAAAAATTAAAATGTTAACGATTTCGTTTTCGTTTGCTGTTGTCTCCAGAACACCCACCTCGACCGCACAGAGCTATCCCTCTGCGTCTCCCTAATTGAGAACGGAGTAAACCCCGAAGCCCTCGCTGTAAGTAGTTGGCATTTTGCTCGTATGGCAATTGTATCTACCCAATACCCAGTTTTGTGCTTATGTTCTTCTCCTCGAACACATTTTATCTCATCTACGGGGCCCCCTTTTTCTTCTCTCTGCCCTCTCTCACAAGCCCTTCCCTTGTCCTTCCCCTTTGCCCATTCCCTCCCACACGTGGAGTAGCCGTGTGGATTATCCCTCTCGCTTTAAATAAAAGATATGGGCGCTAATTTAAATCCTCTTACCGTTACATCACACACCACGCCGCTTTGATTAGGTGGTTTGGAGTGTGATGTGATTTCCCCCTAATATTTTTCCGTTCATGATACTGCAGGCTGTTATTAAAGAATTGCGCAAAGAGGCCGCTGCGACGCCAGCGGTGGATTAGAGATTTATCCACCAAAAGGAATGGAAGTATGAGGGCTGGTAAAAGGGATGGGGATGGGGATACGGCTTCTTTCTTTTCTTAATTTTTACTTTTTGATTTCTTTTCTGTTTTTGTTATGATGGCCAGGGGAAAGATATTGGTGTTCTATGCCTGCGTGCCCAGCTTTTCATACCTTATGGACGGAGAGGGTGACTGAAAACCCATTTGCGCGGTTGGGAACTTGAATGTGGAGAACTCTTCGGGAAAATACCGTATATGTATATAATTGCAAAGTTGGCTGGTGTTTCTTTTAAGGGCGTATGGATTTTGCCATTGCGATTGACTGCCTACTTTTTTAATTTCCTCTTTTACTATGTTCATTTGAGAGACTGTTTTTGGTATGCTATAAGTGAGTTCACCCCGTGCATGTGAGGAAGGGAGAGAGAGAGAAGGAAATAATATAGCTTTTGAGGTTTTTATGGTTTGTTGAAGTCATGAAGGATAGAACAGTAGTTATGTTGGGACGGCTTTTATGTATTACACTACATCCACGTTGGAATAGATAGAGAAGATTCGAGTGAAAGGTAGAGGTTTCATTGGTTATCACTTGTTCTCCCGTAACACAATGAAAAATAACCTGGCTTATAAGGCAATTTTCTTGGATATCATAAAGGGGATGAAAAAAAAACCCTGAAAGGGGGTCTGGCTATGTAGAGAATGCAAGGCCTAGCCATCATATTGGCATATTTCTCAGATAGACAGGCAGGCAAAGGGCGTATATGCCACTCTTCAAAGGCTTTTAATCAAGGTCGTACTCTTTCCTGGCGTAGTAGTGCAAGGAGAGCGACTTGAGACTAAAGAAGAGGGAGAATTGTCAAAACAATAAATGATCTTAACCAGCATGCAAAAACGGAAAACGAAAATTATACAGGAAAGGGAAACATTATGACAGCAGAAAAATGAAACACAACAACCTTTCCTGGCTAAGATCCCGCCGCAGGCTTATTGTCCTTTTTGTTATCATTGTCTCCAGCCTTTGGCGGGTCGGACCCAATATCCCCCGCCTTAGCTTCAGCCGCGGCCTTCCTCACCTGCTCCGCTTCATCGGACTTGAGATCCTTATTCTTGATTTCCCTCTCATCGTCACTGTCGCCTAGGCTGAATGGATCATTGTCTCCAACGGGAGAAGGTTCAACGGCAGAGAGTGGTTGCCATTTGCTGGATTTGTTCCCACCGATGGACGGCTTGTTGTTACTCGAGCCGGAGCCTGGACGGTAACTTTCACTAATTTCTTCCGGAGGACCTTCCTGGAAGGAGACCTTTCGTCGATCATGGGATGGGGTGCTTGGTTTGAAAAGGTCGGGGTTTGCCAGTGGTCGTGTTGACCGGGGCGGTTCAGCTGTATTTTGGTTAGAGAATCTGCTGTTGTAGTACCTGGCAAAAGTTAAGGCGACATACCTTCGGAATCTCTAAGCTCTAGCGTGGAGAAATCATCACCCAAGACCTGAGGATCCGCATCGTACCTCTCACGATCACCACTTCGCCTGCCATCCCCGCTCCGTTTCATTCGATAGGTTTGGCTCTCTCCGTATCCCTGAGCATATCCCTGTGTAGGGCGAGGTGGGGTGTTTCCGTACTCATCCTCCTCGTCGCCCTCGAGTTTTTTCTTGAAATTTTGAACCCAGCTGGTAACTTTTGTCTGCGTCTCCAAGAACCCCTTTCGGATATTTTCCTTAATTATAGGCAAATCATCTAGGGAATGTGACAGACAAATATGAGTTTGATATTTCCATGTAAGGTATAGGTGCGGAGAACCAGACCATACCATCAAAAAAGTTATGCTCTCTGTCATCATACAGTTCATTTGGTTTCAGTCCTGTTTCCCTTGATTGTCTTGGCAAATGAGGTTCATGATCCCATGAGGAGTTGGGGGATCTATAACGCTGGGAAGCTCCACTGTAATGCTCCGCAAGCTGGCGCGCATACATTTCGTCGGCCTCGAGCTGTCGCTGAATGGGCGAATCCTTCCTGGGCGGTCGCGGGGGCATCATAGGAGGTAGGTCTATTTGCGCGCTGGGGTCCGACATGCCTATTGAAGAAACAATGCCATTAACTACTAATATCCGGCAAAGGAACAAATACGACGTTGATGTTTTCCATACCGAGCAGCGCATGGAATGATCTTTCCACATTCCCATCACTAGCTACCAAAACCGCCTTTATTACACTAGCATCAATGCTAGGAAACGCTTCCTTTAAAGTATTTTCGGCCTGTTGCATGGGGCTGAGCGGTCGAGGTGGTTTTGGGGGGGGTTCATCGTTGCTCGGCGTCAGCTGTGAGGATGGTGCGTCGGATGTTTGTGCTGCAACCACGCCAGACTCTTGAGGTTCATCGTCAAAATCCAAAGGACGAGCTGTAGTTGGGGACTCTGGAGGGTTATTTGGTGAAGCTAGGGCCTTCACAAGCGCATTCTACGGTCAATATCAGACCTCTCTCTAGATTGGAGGGAAACCGGTTATGCGGGAGAGGAAAACGGTTCATACATACAGGTTTCTCTCCGTCTGTCATTGTAACTGGAGGCTCAAGTCACGGGCAGCACACATACAAAAATTGAATGTCAAATAAAGTTGCGAAGGTATCGGAGAGAAAGATATTATTTGAGAAATAGTGAGAATCGCAAGGCAGAGATATTTCCAAGTCCTAGTCCGCGTGTTTACGGGCAAGCAACCGCCGACGAACCCTGATAGAACGGCTTAGATAAGCTCGCAAGAGTCCGCTGCTGTCAAACTAACTAATTAGATGCTTTAGCCTGATTAAGAGTTAGCTCCATACCCAGCCACAGCTGATGTCGCTTTGGCATGTCAGCCACAGTCGGAGCGCGGAGAAACTGTAAATACCCGTCGCTTCAGGCAAGTGCTGAGTCAGCCGGCGACCTTGGTCGAATAACAATTGTTTCTTCCGCCCGCGCTGCACCTCCTAAACATCCACCGGCAGAGGACTACTTTGTATAGCTCCTTATATAGCTCCAAGGTGTCTATGGAGTTCTATCTGCCGAGAAATATGGATTTCATGCATATATGCTGACTGCCCTTTCCAGTTGAGATGAATTGGCGCTTTTCAGTCCCTTCTCATCTCAATGGCATCCGATTTTGATCTCACAGCTTCGTTCATTCCGTCGCTGTATAAACCTGCGGCGTTACTACCAATTGCCCGTCACCGGGAAGCTCTCCTCTACCTTATAGAAACATATCCCGTGACTATTGTTGTGGGCCAGACAGGGAGCGGGAAGACTACCCAATTGCCCCAATTCCTCGATCAAGCAGGATGGTGTTCGGATGGGAAAATAATCGCCATCACTCAGGTATGCTACCGCATGAATCTGTTCATATCGATGTTTGGTTCGCTAAGATTTGTTTTTGCCAGCCTCGGCGGGTGGCTGCGACCACAGTCGCAGCTAGAGTGGCCGAGGAGATGCGATGTAAAGTTGGTGAAGATGTAGGCTATTCGATACGGTTCGAGGATGTGACCTCGTCGTCAACACGGATTAAGTTCTTGACGGACGGTTTATTGTTGCGAGAAGCCCTGGTGGACCCGCTGCTGTCTCGCTATTCAGTTATTATGGTTGATGAAGCTCATGAACGTTCTATAAGCACTGATATCCTGCTTGGCGTTCTGAAGAAAATCAGAAAACAACGCCCCGAACTACGAATTGTTGTCAGCAGTGCCACACTGCAGGCAGAAGAATTCCTGCGTTTCTTTGCTGGAGACGAATTCAATCCTGAAAGTGAAAATGAGCTAGGCGGCTCTATTGGCAGAATTATCACCATCGAAGGGCGGATGTATTCCGTCGACTGCCTCTTTTTGGAAACTCCCGCAGAAGATTACGTGGAGAGAGCTGTCAAAACCGTATTCGACATTCATACCAGGGAACCGGACGGGGACATCTTGATGTTCCTAACAGGAAGGGAGGAAATCGACGCCGTGATCCAGCAAATCTCAGAACGCGCAAATTCATTGCATGCCAAAGCTCAAGATCTTCTTCCATTACCCCTTTATGCCGGGCTCACAACCGAACAACAGCTCTACGTCTTCGAACCTGCACCCGAGAAAACCCGGAAAGTCATCGTAGCCACCAATATCGCTGAAGCCTCCATCACCGTTGATGGAATTGTGTATGTAGTCGATTGTGGTTTTGTGAAACTCCGCGCTTACAATCCAAATACCGGTATAGAGACGTTAACGCCAACCCCCATTTCCAAGGCATCCGCAACACAACGAGCGGGGCGTGCAGGACGGACCAGGATGGGGAAATGTTTCCGCCTCTATACTGAGCAGTCATATCAATCGCTGCCAGAGGTAACGGTTCCGGAAATCCAACGGTCTAATCTCGCACCCGTGATTCTTCAGCTCAAGGCCCTGGGTATCGACAACATCGCCCGCTTTGACTTCATTTCCTCTCCTCCGTCTGAACTTGTTGTTCGTGGCCTTGAATTACTGTACTCTCTCGGTGCTTTAGATGATTATGCAAAACTCACACGCCCACTCGGGATTCAAATGGCTGAGCTTGCAGTGGAACCGATGCTGGCAAAGGCTCTCCTTGGGGCCTCCTCTTTCGGTTGTCTGAGTGAGATTCTGTCAATTGCTGCAATGACAAGTCTGCAAGGCTCAGTCTGGTTCGAGAAAAACGGGGACAAGAAAGAGGCAGAGAGTTCGCGGCGAAACTTTGCTGTGGAGGAGGGGGACCATTTAACGTACTTGAACGTGTATCAAGCTTTTGTTACCAAGGGGAAGAAAGATGCCAAGTGGTGTCGAAACAATCGTCTCAACTACCGATCTATGGTCAAAGCCGTCAGCATCCGTGCACAGCTCAAGCGATACCTAGAACGCTTTGGGGTTAAAGTGGATGAATCCCTCTCATCCAGTCCTGCAACACCAGAACAAATCCAGCGCTGCCTCACAACCGGATATTTTGCACATGCGGCGAAGATGCAGCCAGATGGCAGCTTTAAACCTATCAGTGGCGACATAACGCTACACGCGCACCCGAGCTCTTTGCTGTTTGTAAGTGAACATTTCCTGCCAAATAATGCTTTTGGGGACTTGATGTTAATGATCCATGGAATCCTTAGAACCGCAAAGCGGATTGGGTTATCTTTCATGAAATTCTACAGACAGGCAGTAAGACATTTATTCGAGATCTCACGAAAATCGAGAAGTCGTGGCTTCTTGAATATGCCCCGGATTACTACCGAGTCAAAGAGTAAAGTAGGGAGTTCAGCCTAACCCGTATACCTTATCATGGTTCAGCGTTTCACCTCGGATCATTTAGTTCAAGAAATGGGCTAATGAGCCACCAAGTGGAGATTCAAGAACAACTGTTTGTTTATTTTTATTTTTTATTTTTTTGTTTCAAAGATTACATTTGGAACATGTAGATATACCACATAGTTTGAATAGGATTCCCAATCCGTGATAACCTTTAAATCGAGCCAATTGGATATAATCTTACAACAGGTACAACCCCTCGCTGTATAAACTTCGGGAAGAACATCGCAATATTTCTGCTAGTCCTGACATCATCAGCACAACCTCGCCCTCAAGCAGAATAAAAAGTCAATAAATGCCCCCATCAATCCCCACCTCCACCCGCTTATTTAGTCTAATGAACACGATATACAACACCTTCCTTTCAATGCCAAAGATAGAATCAACGCAACATGTCCCATCATCATCACAACCATATCCATGATGACCATGATGACCATGATGAGCACGACCATTCCTCCGACATCACGCCCGCACTACAATCGAACCTCTACCAGCAAATCGACTTTGATCACATTATCACCTTCAACGAGGCAGAGTCCAAATCCGGCGCGGCGATTGTGAGAAAAACATGGGCGCAGCGGTTGGATGACAAACCGGAGCTGGAGAGTGACGTCGATGAGCAATTGCTCATGTATATCCCGTTCGTCGATCCCCACTCCTTTCTCATACATAGTTATTTATTCTGCCCTGTGCACATTTGGCTTGTCACAATCGATGCCACACTCTTTTCCACCTCTCGTGGACGCAACCACTCCCTCAGCACCCCGCCCCCACCTCCATCTAAAAATAATAAAAATGAGGTAACTAACGCACAACCCCGCCCTAGCTTCACCGGCCAAATAAAACTGCACTCCCTCCTCCTCTACTCCCCCCCAATCCCCTCCGCCCCTAGAACCCTTAAACTCTTCCGCAACCGCCACGACCTCGACTTCTCTACCGCCACCGACCTAACCCCCACACAGACCCTCTCCGTCCCTCAAACGCTCACCGGCCCGGACTCAGACGTCCTTGAGATCCCCCTTAACAGAGCGCAGTTCAACAATACGACGTCCATCACGCTTTTTTTTGAGGATAACTGGAGTCAGGGGGAGGAGGACGTGACTCGGGTTTCGTACGTGGGGTTTAAGGGGCAGCATATGGCGCTGAATAGGGAGCCTGTTACGTTTTTGTATGAGGCTGCGGCGAATCCGAGGGATCATGTTGCTATCCAGGGGGTGCAGGGAGTTGGGAGGACAATTGGGCCCGGGAAATGAAAGGGGCGTTTTTGTTAATTTAGTTGTTATGGAGTGGGATAGAGGTATGGCTGTGATGATGCTATGTGATATATGACTTCTATATTTGGGGATATCTTGTTTTCTCTTGTATTTGTTATTTCGAGACTGATCGAAGATGGCTGTTTAGATATCACTTGGAATTTTGTTTGTTTGTCCTTTCTGCTCTTGAAGTTATTAGTGGATGTTACCTATTCCTTTTGCCATAAAAATTCCATATATAATATGCTGATTGCTTGTGATGCACATCATTAAATCATCCAACACTATTTGATTATTGGAGCAAATCCTTGAAATGAAAAATGCAAATATGAAGAGATAAAATAGAACCAGAAACTGAACCGAGATGCTTGTCACGCGCCTCAGCACAAATATAGAGGTGAGAAGACCGTAAAATACAATAATCCAATGGTAAACACGCCCCGCTCTATATAATAGATATATAAATAACCACCTGAGAATACGAAGGTGACGTATATCATCTAACGCCTGTATGCAATGACTATACACCAAAAAAAAGAAGAAGAAGAAAAAAGGTTATGCCTCCATCGCTATAGCTGCTCTTGCCCGAGCCCTAGCACGTTGCTTCTCCTTTTCCCGTTTCTGCTGTTCTGTCTCTTCAGGTAGCTCTGACGTGGGGACATCCGGAAGACGGACGGGCCCAGAGATCTCCTGCTCCATCGCCTCGAGCTCATCTTCTACCTCGTCCTCGTCTTGATTGGACATTTGGCCACCTAACATGCGGCTAACTTCCTGTAAAATCCCAACATGGGTTAGCAAAACAGAACCACATGAGAGCCCAAAAATATAATCTCTGCATGAAAAGCAAATCAGGTATATATATAATCAAACCTCCTGATACGCCCTGGCCTCCTCAGATTCACCCATAAGCTTCTCCACACCCTCTAACCCTCCCATCTCCCTGTGGATCGTCTGCAGCACCTTCGTCCCCTGCCTCAAGCCAAACAGCACGTCTTTCTCCACCAGCGCAAACTCGACACTACCCGTCAACCGCTCGAGCTGGTCCAGTTGCGCATCTGTCTTGGCCAGGAGAGACTGTTGGTATTTCTTGCGGCGGAGAGCGAGCAGGGCGCGTGCCCGGTCGTTGCGAGCTAGACATTCCCGCGCGATTTGGGTTTCGCGGTCTGTAAGGATTGTGATGCGCTTTTGGTATTGGTGAAGTTTGTCGCGTTGGTTTTTTAGGTTGAGGATTGCTCTGTTAGAGGGTTGTGGGGAAGCGGTTAGCTGGATTTGCTGGATTTTATCTTCTTTGGGATATGCGGATGGGAAGTCCTGAACGGATATGGGGTCGTTGTGGTTGGGCAAAACGTACCTATCCTGAGCGGAGATTTTATGCGAACTGGGGGTGTTGCCCATTGTTGTCGCATTCTCCTTGCTGCGAAGGAGGAATAGGGGATGTTGATCGAAGTGAAGTCGCTTGAGGAAGTGGTACGAATGATGACATATCTTGCTCAGGGGTACCTAATAATGGGGTCTGGTAATACGAATACTGTACGGTACCGTATGAAACACTAGACTGATAAGATAAGATCTTTACCTCATGTGATTTCAACATCATTCGAAGATCCCTCAAATAACATATTGCACCCACACTTTCCAAGGGTTGATTGGGATAGACAAAGAAGAAAAAGTGAAGGTATCAAAAGCAATTTGCATGTCCATGGTTCTACAAAATTCCTTGCTACTGCTTTGTGATGCGAACTTTCAACCATTCATTAGGCGCGGAGAGCACTTTTCAAATCAAATCACATGACCTTCGATACCGGGATATTGTTTTTCCACGCTGCAAACGGACTTTTTAAATTTATTGCGGCTTTGCGGCGGACGACGACGAGCTCTCCGGGAGAGAAATAAGGAGAGTGGATATAGGCGGCGGCTTCGATCCTTGCGGGATGGCTCCCAGAAACCGCAGTGGCAGGCCGACCCTGGGACACGGTCTGGATAAAGAGGTACGCTCATATACACTGGGTCACTCGGATAAATCATTTATGGTCCCCATGTCAAGAAACAGGCAGGATGCTGATTCGACCCGTCTATCGCAAATATAGGTATACCAGATAGTACGCAAGATCGCGGACGACCTGCAATTGGAAGGAGAAAATGTCCGCTTAACTCCACCATTCGTCTACGACCGGATTAAACGGTCAAATTCGAGTCTCAACCGCAGAGGGAAGAAGTTGTTGGAAGACAGTATCGAAAGGGTGTTGGAAGTTGTGAAAACTGATGTGCTGGGTGATGAGGAATCAGATTCGATTGGAGGGGATTTTGAAGGGCTGGAAGGGAATGATGTTGCGGTAGGGTTCCACCCGCCCGGGATCCCAGGCTTGGGGTCTATTATCTATCTCTAAATCAAATCTAGCATGGTTGTAGCTAACCCGACATAGGCCTCTAATGGTATGAATAAGAGCATCGTTGGGATGTGGGGGGCAAAACCAAAGACTTCAGCTATCGTTAAAAAATCAGCGGATGCGTCAGGAGTTGAATCGGCTTCACCAATTCCCACTACAGTCACGCTAAATAAACGGCGACAGGTCGGAGGAGAGTCACACCCAAAGAGGCGGAAAGCTGAAAGCAGCATCGACAGGTCGCCTCCTACACACGTAAGTTTGGCAGATCTAGGTGGAGTGGACGATGTAATCCAAGAGCTGGAAGACCTTATCGTCCTCCCAATGACACGCCCTCAAGTCTTTTCTTCATCCAAAGTGCAACCTCCCCGAGGGGTGTTGCTTCACGGTCCTCCTGGTTGCGGTAAAACCATGATTGCCAACGCCTTTGCAGCGGAACTGGGTGTGCCGTTTATCGCAATCTCCGCTCCGTCTATAGTTTCTGGTATGTCAGGAGAATCCGAAAAGGCACTACGAGAGCACTTCGAAGAAGCAAAGAAGGTCGCACCTTGCCTCGTTTTCATCGATGAAATCGACGCAATCACTCCTAAACGTGAGAGTGCCCAAAGAGAAATGGAAAAGCGTATCGTTGCCCAGCTGCTTACCTGCATGGATGATTTGGCATTGGAGAAAACGGACGGGAAGCCTGTTATCGTCCTAGCCGCTACCAACCGTCCGGACAGCCTGGATGCAGCACTCCGGCGAGGTGGGAGATTTGATAAGGAGATCAATCTTACCGTTCCTAGCGAGCCTGTGAGAGAACAAATCCTGCGTGTTCTAACAAAGGATATGAATCTCGCAGACGACTTGGACTTTAAACTCCTGGCAAAAAGAACACCCGGATTCGTCGGGGCTGATCTAAACGACCTCGTATCCACTGCCGGATCGGCTGCCATAAAACGATACATCGAACTCCTTAAATCACACACAGGCGACGAAATGGAGATCGAAGGTACGGCACGGGTTGATGATGACAACAAAATCAGTCCCAAAATCCGCGAACTACGCCGTCTCATAAAACACGCCCGCGAAACCCCTCTGGACTCCGAATCTCAAACAATCTCCGTCTCCAACGCCGACTTCTTCACTGCTCTCCCCAAAATCCAACCCTCCTCCAAACGCGAAGGCTTCGCCACCATCCCAGACACAACATGGGCAGACATTGGCGCCCTAGGCGGCATCCGGGACGAACTGTCCACTGCAATCGTCGAACCAATCCGCAACCCAGAGATCTATGCTCGCGTCGGCATCACCGCACCCACAGGCGTCCTACTCTGGGGTCCGCCAGGTTGCGGAAAGACATTACTCGCCAAAGCCGTCGCCAACGAGTCACGTGCAAACTTCATCAGCGTCAAGGGCCCTGAACTGCTGAACAAATTCGTCGGAGAGTCCGAACGCGCCGTTCGCCAGGTATTCGTGCGCGCCCGATCATCCGTCCCATGCGTCATTTTCTTCGATGAACTCGATGCCCTCGTGCCCCGTCGCGACGATACGCTCTCGGAAGCTTCTGCACGTGTCGTAAACACGCTTCTCACTGAGCTTGATGGGCTGGGGAGCGCGAGGCAGGGTATATATGTCATTGCGGCTACTAATCGGCCGGATATCATCGATCCGGCTATGTTAAGGCCCGGCCGGCTGGAGACGTTGCTGTTTGTTAATTTGCCTAGTGCGGATGAGAGGGTGGAGATTTTGCAGACGCTGGTGCGGAATCTGCCGATTGAGTTTTCGGATGAGATGAGGGGCTTGGCGAGGTCGTGTGATGGGTTTAGTGGTGCTGATTTGGGGTCGTTGTTGCGCCGGGCTGGGTATTCGGCTATTAAGAGAAGGGATACGATTCGGTTTGAGGACTTTGTGGTTGCCAAGGCGGGGATTAGACCTAGTGTGTCTGATTTGAAGAGGTATGAGAAATTGAGGAGGGATTGGGAAGGGGGGAATTTATTATAAATTGTATTTTCTTTCTCTCTTCTTTTTGAACCTTGGGCTCTTCCAACCTTCTGGGATTGATGATATGGTTCATATGGCGCCTTTTCTTCTTCATTGACTTCCGGAGGCCCTATTACTATGTTCGACCTTTCGTGCCTCCTAAACCGACTTTGAACAATCAGCAGAGCCGATTCTCACGAGCTGCACTCATCAGTGATGGATATACTCTACGTGTAAATTAAAAAAAAATGTAAGCATTGGGAAACCCCTGTCTGCAATCAAATACCCCATTGCCAGTCCTCTAAAACTCTTTTATTATAACTATAAGGGGAACAAAAATACGACGAAAAACCGTGCTTCCTTTGCAAATACTGAACCAGTTAACTTCAGAGGTATATGCTATGATGTAAAACCAAGAAGATATCCTACATCCACAACCGACACGTCCCATCCGCACCGGCACTGACACACCACGCCTCTTTCGGATGCCAATCCAGATCCAAAACACCCAACTCGCCTGTAACCTTATGGCCCCGAAGAACTTTCAATGGAACAATGCTAGCGTTACTGAGAAGATCACCCGTAACGCTTCCGTGGAAGATTTGCAGGGACCCATCATCACTCGCATCAGCAAAGAGTGGGTAGTTCGCATGATAACGCACGGCACGGATGGCTTTCTGATGGTAACGGAGCGTCTTATATGGGCGCGGGGAGAGATCCACATCATGCCAGAGGAGGCGTCGATCGTATGAGCCTACGATCAGATTGTCACCGCCAGAGGTGGAGGAGGAGGTTGGGTGGATATCGAAAGAGGAGATCCACCGGGCACCGGGCTGGAGAATCTTGACGAGGGTTTGCCGGGACAGATCGTATGCGCGGATTGTGCGTTGGTTTGCGACGAAGAGGATGGGTTTGGAAGGGTGGAAATGGGCGGTTTGCGGTGGGCCACCGCCCTTCAGGCGACGGCGGAATGGTTGCTGGGTAAGGTGTTTCGAAAGGGTGTGGATTGCTATTGCGAGAGAGACGGGAGTAGATGTGCCTGGGCATACGGTCACGAAGTAATCGCCCCGTCGATGCCAGGAGAGAGATTTTGCGACGTAGCCCAGGGAGATGACGGCCTGTACGCCAGAGTCGAGAAGTGAAGATGAAGGACGGGTCCATTGGACCGGTGACGTCTTCGTACTGTCTGTTGAGGTAAAGGTTGAGGGGGATGTTTTGGCATATCCCCATCCAGCATCCACAACCTCAAAACTGGCCTTTTCCATTTCTGGATCAAGTACAGGTGGGACCATGAGGAATATACTATCCCCAGCTGCAGCCGCCAGAACCACAGCATCTTTCCCAGGTCTCCATCGGACGACGTTTATGGCATCATCGCCACTCAGTGCCACGGACCAAAACTGGCGCCCGGTAAGAATATCCCACACACGCACAGTGCCATCGTCACCGCCGCTCGCAAGCCAAACGCCAGTAGGATCGATGGCCAGAGTTCGGACTCGCCCCTGGTGTCCACGGAATAGAGTAGCGCACGTCGACGGGAAGGGTTTCAGCTCTTCAGGGCTGGGTAACTTGGGGAGTAAACTTTCCGGATCAATATTTAGTTTACTTCGCCTCACTCTGGGGGCCAAATATAAATCAAGACAGCGTTCAAATTTCTCCTTGACAAATGATTCGTACCCGGGAACCTTTCGGAGGGCATCATGATCTGTGGGTAGGTATTCAGTTTCACGATCCTCCGGATCCGTGTTCAACCAGGCTGACTTCTCCTTTTCATCAGGGAGATATTCTGGTGGTGGATGGTAACTCTCCTCATAACCCGGGGGGGGTAGCTTAGGAGCAGGTATGTGCATCGGATGGTCTGCTCGCGGAGTCTCATTGGCCCAGATGTCATATGTCTGTACACCTTCTTCCGCCTCATCTTCCTCAGCTGGCTGCTTATAGGGAAGAATTCGCCCTTCTCTGATTGCCTTGACCAATTTCATCACGCGCTTGGCCTCATGTTTCGATGGAACAAACCGCCGCTTTGGCTCCGGAGCCGCACTCAGCGGCATAACCTCCAGCTTGCTAGTGAAGTACTCGATAGTTGGCTGGTAAGGGTCATAGCCCTCCTCCGTAATTTCATTCATTTGCACCTTGCGCAGTAATTCTAATTCATCCTGAGTCAATTCCAAGGGTTTTCCGGTAGCAGGGTCTGTTAAACCTGTAAACCCCTTGGGAAGTTCTATACTATCTAACAATGCATCAAGAGCCTGTCCCTTTGCTGGTCGCATTATTTTTTTCCCATTAATATTATACCCAATGTGTGGGTACTGGTCGTAAAAGGAGAGCGGGATATTCCCGATGGTATTTGCATTTTCATCAGTTTCAGAGTAATCTGAGTTGTCATCCGGGTTGATTTCATCATATACATATCGTTCGTTTCCATTGGCGTCTTTTACTACTCGGTAATTGGGTCTATCATCACTCTCGAAGTCGTCGTCGTCGTCATCGTCGTCGTCGGATGCGGTATCGTCCCCGCGAACGATAATGTCAACTTCGCCACCCGGCCCCGACTTTTTGCCAACGACCTTGGGCTCTATATCTGACGGGACTTCATCGCTGTTAATTTCATCTTCGTCTTCCTCCTCCTCCTCCTCCTCCTCCTCATCGTCATCACTGTTGAGATCGTCAGCCAATTCTATCTCCGAGTCGCTGCTCCCGTCCAAATCCTCAGAGTGATCGGCGAGGCTTCCGTCCGCTGAATCCAGATGGAGCTCGTTCCCAGAGACCACGCCAGGCTCTTCGCCCAGGTCTCTAGTGACAGCTTTGCGCTTCCTGGAGCCCCTGGAGCCGTCCATTGCCGACAGTTAAAACCCTTGATGGCTGAATGTCGAGCGGAATGCGACTGTTCATCTTTGGAGGTTGGACCTTCGTCCGACTTTTTTCTTCCGTGTGTTTAGTGCGGAGTTAATCAACCGCCAAGATGCCAAGATTTATGGCCAGGAGAAATAGTTATCCCGAAGCCTCGTCACGTGCATCGGCTCCGGCCGAACATTCATCCGCATACCCAGCCAACGGGGGCGATTCATAGAGGGGAATTTTGCACCATCGAAGAAGTTCAGGAAGAGTAGAGTACTGAATATTCCACCAGAAAACCCAGCTCTTCCGCTACCCCCAAGCAAAGTGCGCAGCTCCAAGGTTTGATTCTTCAAATCGAACAGCTGAAAAGAAAAGGTTCGGCTGATGCGGCTCAGGGATTACGGTAGGGTGCGAGGAGGTTGGGCACTGTATCATGTTCCCGATTTAGACGTCAACTTTCCCCAATTTGGAAATCCGAGCTCTCATCAGCGTCAGAGCAACCGCCCCAGGTCTTGACGGTCCCCATACCTAGGGCATCCGTCCTTAAGCTTCGCGGCCTTGGGATCTCCATTTTAAACTGGGTGGTTGACTTGTTGTTGTGGGTTGGCCCCGCTGGTGGATCCCCTCTCTCACTGGCACCTTGCAGACATAACTATATATTTAACCCGTTCTTAATTTAGCCCCCACTCCTTTTTAACTCATAAGGCTTGCTGGAAAGCAAGGAGGCCGATAATTCCAATAATAGGGAAACACCGCAACGGTTGCATTTACCCTTCTCCAGCCTCGGATCTCTGTCAAAATATGGCTAGCAAGCAAATCCATAGACCATTCCCAGGCGAAACGCAGAGGACCTAAGTCCTCTCTAATCATTCGATTTGACTAATACCGCTAGGTTGTATGTGTGTATGTACGATATACGTCCATGAGCAGCCGGATTTCGTGCAAGATGCGAACAAGGGTGTGAGATAACCGTTTCTACCTTCTGCGACTACTGGCGACTCTAAAAACCTCCTGGAGAATCCAGAAACTCTTCTAATATAGCCAGGTCCATGCTGTTAAGATTATGTCAACCAGGACGATCCCCAAACGTGGCTTATTATTATGACTTATAAAGCAGCCTAGAGGCGAAGAGCCCTAGCGACTTTTTCCCAGAAGCATTGGCGAGAGCCCTTGCTTATGGGAAAAACAACCTTTGGAAATTAGAAAAATGTATATAATCCCCTTGTTCCCTCCATCATTCTTGATCGTGGTTCTTTTTCCCATATGGCGCTCATTGCAGATATCACAACTCAGTACGATCCCTTTAGAATGCCGCTTTCACGCAACCCATCGACTGGTCCTGCGACAGAATCAGCAGGTCCCAAAAGACATGCTGCCTGTGATGAATGCAGTAATTCTCACATTTCTATTTTTCCGATGTATCTTGAAGTTTTGGTTGTTGCTAACGAGTCGATAACTCCAGGGCAGCGAAAGTTAAAATGTTCTGGCGAAGCTGATGGCTGCAGCCGGTGCGTCAGGCAAAACCTGTATTGCCACTATTCAATACAAAAACCAATGGGGCGTCCGCCAAAGTCTCGCGTACGCCGGGACGAGGAGCTTACAGCAGCGGCAGCAGCAGCAGCAACAACTCCACCACAATTTTATTCCGGAATAGAACAATCACCGCCGTTTTCACTCCCGAACCCATCTCATCTATTATCTGGAGCCGCTCTGCATGCTCCAACCTACAGTTCCTACACGATGTCACCGGGACAATTTGTCACTACCGGCCCGATGTACGGGGAACACGGCCATGCGCATACCTCCGGGCAACTGTCAGTCTCTCTTTATCCAACATTACCGGCTTACCCGCAAACATCTGGTGCCGGGATGCTCTCTCCGCCCCCATCAACGACTTTCTCACCGGCTCCGAGTCTTATGCAATCCCCCGACGCCTTTCGGCAACATCAGCCTCTAGCGCCATGCTCATGCGTATCTTACATGTATCTTTGCCTCAACTCCCTTTCCACGATTTCTTCTTTCCCACCTTCATCTCAAACCCTCTTCACCCTCTATTCTGCAGCACGAAACGCCAGGTCAGTTATCTACTGCGAAATATGTCCTCAGTCCTTCAACAGTAGCGTGCAAAACCTCATGGTACTCGGGAGCCTGCTCAACGTTCTCGGAGACACTTGGCTGAAAGTCTCGCAAATGGACGCGGAGCAGTTGGGGAGAGACGTCCTCTCCCCATCTTTCATTGCCTCTCTATCGTCAGACCCCAACGAACGGAAGCGAAAGTGGAAGAGGTGGTTGAACCATGTCGTTAGACATGCGGTAATTGGCAGCGCTGTGACTCCCATGGTCGATGCGGTTCAAAGTGAGAGCCTGGAGGGTCCGAATCTGCTTTCTCTGATTGAAGAGCTAGAGGACCGGCAACGGTGGTGGCATTCCCAACCCAGGCCTGAGCATCTTGAATTTCACATGGGAGGGATCAGACAGCCTCACAACTCTCCTCCAGGGGAATCCGGTCAAGTGCATGATACAGAACCTCTATGTGCCCGGATAGCAAGTAATGCGAGGCGGGTGATAGATCGATTTGCTTTCGACGATGAGGAGATGATGGGATAGTGTCATTTCCTGTCTTTCTTGTTTCCCCTTTCCCTTTCCCTATTTTTTTTTTTTTTTTTCGGACCAGCTCTTCTTGACTTTTCCTACTTCATTTACTTTTGCTTGTTTCTTCTTTATATATATATATATATTTTTTTTTATATTTTTGATTTTGTTTGGGCTGTTACTGGAAAGAGATAGATGGTCATTGTTGTGTTCTCCTCTCACATTATCCAGATTTAGCGACTTTGGCATCATAATTTCTCATCTAGCCTTCCTGTTTTCCTTCTCTCTCTGCTTTTAATTCATTCGCTGATAACCCGCCACGAACATAGAAGGTATGCTGCGTATTTACTTTTTTTTTTTTTTTTCTTTGTTTATTTTGGTTTATTTTCCACCTGCTTCTCTCATTTCCCCAATGGGGAATGTCTTTCGCTTTCGAGGTCTTAGTCAGCGCTGCGTACAATAACATAGCGTAGGATAGCACATGTATACAAAATTGAAAACAATGACATGATGGGTGTTTGGCTTGCATGAAAAAGAAAATAGGAACAAAGCAATGTTTTCCACGTCGCAGTCGACTCGATGCAAAGACAAAGCAGGGTGTTGAACCCCCCGGGCTGTTGTTCAACCCTAACCTTAACTGGGCCCGCCTTTTCCCCCCACACCCGTAACTTACCAATAGCAAGAATATCACCCCAGAGCTTCTACGGCCGTTCGAGGGAGCAATGCAGCCACCTGGGCCAGTCATGCAAGTGATCCACATACATCGGTTGAAGCTGTGCATACATGACAGCGGAATAGGGATTATTATTATTGATTGGCCTTCCCCGGTCGTTTTCAGATTACAACGGCGAACCCCCCCTTGGCAGGGAAGCTATCCATAGTCCACAATCTCGCGTGTGAGAGGGGCACTTGGCGTTTCAACCTGCTTGGTAAAAGGGTCAAAACGTTCGCTGGAACATCTGTGGTGAAAGCGTTCACAAACCCCCCCTCTTCCGCCCAGCCTTCCGGCATAACGGAGTTCACTAGCCTTGGGCTTGATTCTCCACCAAATCTCCTCCGTATTCGGATCTTGAACCGAAAACTCTACCAAGAACCCTTCCTCCTGATGGCAGGCCATGATATAGGGGTGGGCATAGATGACGTTGTCTCTGCCTGCCTTTGACCTGAGGCTGCCAGGCATTGATAGAGGGTTGGGTATGCGCCCTCGCGTCTCGGCAACGAAACAATCTGATAAACAGAATAGCCAGTACAATACATCTCCAGAAAATGAGAGGCTCGGCAAATGATGGCGCCATGCTGCTTAAAAAACTCCAAGTGCCCAATTGGAAGAGCTCCTGGCCGTGGCTGCACCGGGGCAAGACGTTGCCGAGTTTTTCACTCTACAGCAGATCTCCAGAAGAACCGTGACTGACGCTTGCTTCATACCCATGACAGCCTTAACAGAACTGCTACTTGCACCCGACTAAATTCGGATTTATCTTCCCTGCTCATCAGATATCTGTTGGGACTTCAGCCTTAGACTCCCTCCCATGTGCTCCTGGGATGTTTGAACCTTGATATATTACGATATCGAGTTTGGAACACATCTGGCATCCACTAACCACGAACGACTGCATGCTCCAGGGGAAACGGTTGGCCGCAAAATCTAACCCTGGCAGCCCTAAAAAAGTTACTTGCTCTGACAGGACGTGACGTTTATTTTTACGGCCCCCAAACGGCTCAAACCTCCCCATGGAAAGCGCACCAGGAGGCCACCCTATCATTGTTATGTTACTTTTTTCCTCCACGGATGCTGACGAGTCTTTCTTATTTCAGCATCACATCTGTTGCTTATTCACTTCTCGCTCTTGATTCACCCCATCCACCGCCATTGCTAGCATGGTGTTTTATTTAAAGCTGTGATGTTGTCATTGACGGGCCATTATTGGTTGAAGGCTGATAGTTATTACTGGTGAGCGGTTGTGGGAAGGACATTTTAACGATGCTTCGCGACCAGGTAACTAACTTTGGTTAGATGATAGATCGGGCACTTGGTTGAGAGGCCAACTGTGGAAATAACAATAGCAGCATCTTCAACATCACGATTCATGACAGATTCCACAGTAATAAACAACTTTTAGGGATCGCTTGGCTAAGCTTTAGTTTAGTCTGTCTGGGAAATCGTCTTTGCGGTTCCACGTTTCTCAGCCACATCAACTCCCCTGCTAACGTTGATGGGCAATTTAATTGCGATTTGGTCCTATCAAACCCAAAACTAGGCGCGTGCCTCGTTTTGGATGTTACAACAATCTTTACACATACATACACACGCAGGACATGAAGCAGGCAAGAATTTTTTTTATTTATGCCACTATTATTGCAGGCTGATACCTTGATCTAAAAGTGTCATTGCGCACTGCCTCAATCTCACACTCACTCTTACTCTCGCTCTCAAAAACCCATGCATCTCAGCTCCCTCTAGGATATGCCTAGAAATGTGAAGAAAGGAATGATACTGTTGAGTTTAAAAATAAGGGATAGTAAGTGAGTAAATGTCTTAACTTCAGATGACATAGGAAACCAGATCCTTAGACTAACATGGCATTTGCCACGACTCCTCAACTAGCTAAAATAATATAACCAAACACCACAGATTTCCTATCAATGGCAGCGCACCAAATTGCAACTATATCGACCGATTGTATGACCTAGGTTGTTACCATTTGTGAGATTTTAAACCTAAATTTAAATTTAGGGTTCTAGGAGCCCTACGCGGCTGTCATGTTTAAATATTTTAGTCTGCGGCAACCAGGCTAGCCGCTCGAACGACGGGGATTTGGATCAATTGATCGGTATTAGGCTGATAGTCAAATACTTCAGTTCAAAAAAAATTGAATCATCTCGAGGCCAGAGGTCCTTGTCATGACCTTAACCTCTGTCAATTCAGCAAAGATCATCACTGATGGCATATAGCATTCGACATATACGAGTGCTCAATTTCCAAACGTCAGCGATGATATGCTGCGGCCTGCAACAAGGTGGGTCGTCATATGAAGTCCAGAGTAAAAAAGTAAATAAACATGGAACACTCTACATGTTTGAGGTGGCTTGACTAATTTATGGGCCAGTCTGTTTTCTCAGAGCCTCATCCATGGATGCCGGAGGCAATTATGGTTGATAGGAGATCTACCAGACTCCTCACCCCTCACTGTCAGGGAACAAAAGAGTCTTTCTCCGTGGAAAAATATTCCGGGTTACCGTTTTTGTCGCGGGCCACGGACCGTATGTGTGATCCTGCATACAACTGATTGCAGTCCCAGAGCTCTTTCACACAATGAAGAAAAGAATCATTCTCAAAATGGCATTTATAAGAAGTTGGGTGGGACTTGGTTCCCTGTTGTGTAATGAGCTTATTTGAATCTCCCAAGAGCTTTAATATCCTGGGCGTGGAGATGTGAGTAAAATCCTCAATTGATTCCTGCCAGAGTTCCACCAATCGAATTCTGCTAAGGGTTTCATTTCGCCTTCACTGACTTCTGATTTAGACCGAAAACGCTAAAGGTTCCAAAAACTCCAATAAGTCTCGTCAAGAGCAGATTGCCCCGTAAGAAATTAGTGTCCATCTCGAAGCATTTCTTGCCTCCAATATTACATTTAGCATCTACGGACTAACGTTTTAAACATGCGATAATTTAGTTCCAACTCTAATCGAGATCTCCAAAACAAGAAAAAGAAAGCAAGAAAGCAAGCGATCAGGAAATTCTCCCTTATTGTCCTCTACCTGCTTTCAACCGGTGGTATGGCAGAGCGCCATTGTGCAACACTAAATGTCCACGTGGCGAGAAGCCATTTTGCGCGCCGCGAGTTCTCATGATGACGGAGGTTGCAAAGATCTGGACCATGTTAAAAAACCATCCGGGCAATACTGCGTCTTTGGCATTGTTAAATTGTGCCGTGAGGAGTGAATTAGAACTATAAAGTTTTTTGCCCTTCTTTTTTTTTCACAATTTCAATTCTCGGTAAATTTGATATATGATGATCTTACCTTTTGTTCCCTGTTAACATTCCTTGCCTTTGCCGGGACCTGGGATGGACCTGGGATTGGTTTCGCATCCTACCTTTCTATTATAAAAGAGGATGCCGGGGGGACGTTGTTGGGTGGTTCGAAGTGCGGTCTCCATATTTTCAAACGCAGGGTCCAGTGGTTTACCAGGTTCTCATTTTCAATTTCCTCACTCGAGGGAGGATGGCAAATGTCGGTGTATAGTATTCAACTGCATGCTGAGGAGAAAATATCCCCTGTTGTAAACCGCCATTCCCCTCCTCCTTCTCCACATGTGGCTGTGCATGTCTATCTCTTATTTGCTGGAAATCTTGTCGATGAACGGACGGGTGATGTCCCATGCCGTTTCTGTTAGCATCATTGCCTAAAGTAAAAACAAAAATCCCCTCTCCCTTGAAATCAAAAAAAAAAAAAAAAAAAAAAAAAGAAAAAAGAAAAAAGAAAAAAGAAAAAAGAAAAAAGAAAAAGAAAAGAAAAGAAAAGAAAAGAAAAGTAATCAGTTTCTTCTAAATATGATTTATCCCGCCTCATTCTCAATCTCACTTCTTCGGCAAAACTCAAGCCGCCGTTCCGGTTCTATAAATAATCTCACGCAATAAAACGTTCAAAGAAGCATCACGGATGCATAGCTCCGGGATAACACTCAATTTTCAACGAAATAAACTTAGCCAGGCTATGTATGTAAAAGGGAAGAGCCGTGCAGGGATTCCTTTGCTTAAAAAAAAAACTATAAAATAAAGTACACCTGCACCTTGGCCCCCATCACCAACCTAAAGCCGAAAAACAGTGGATTAAAAGGGGGGAGGCCCTGGTCAGATAACGGCTAAAGCTTATTTTGAGGGGTTCATTTTCAGCATCCCGGGAACTCCCACTGTTACTATGGAGCACCATTCTAATCGTTTTCTTAACTCCCATTTTCCCGCTGATCAACACAAATATGATGACCCTGGTCAATGCTTTGCTTCGCTTCGCTGCGTTTTGTGTCGCTTCGCTTCGCCCTGCCCTGCTCTGTTTTTGTGATAAATATCCTTGCGTTTTGAGAACCCCCGCCCGGGGGTGGGGGGGGGAACAATGTAACGATCGACCAATAAAAAGATAGAGAGAAGGGAAGGAAGGAAACAGAAGGATGAAAACAAGAGAGCAGGAAAAGGACGTGTAGGAAGCTAATCAATCCACTTTTCCCTTATCTATATACCCCGAGTAAGCGAATGAAGATCAAAATGGGGCCGGAGGGTTGATGTGAAGATTACATGTCGACGATCGTCTTGCGGAACAAATGATGGTTTGACCTCGGGGACCTGAGGGATGGAGGGAGGATGTTGAGTTTCCAGTATAACAAAGACTGCCAGGCATGTCAGCCTTTTGGAGAATAAAAATAATGTAAGCATGCATGCATGCATGCATGCTTACGGTTTGGGGGGTTATACGATAAGGTGATGCCACGGGGAAATAGAAGGATGCGAGGTGGTCAGTTAGGGTCACAGGGATTCCTTGCTTGCCAGTATTCGGGGAGCTGTCGGCCGGTCAGGGATGGAGGGATAGGAGGTTATAGAACCACGTCGTGTATTGTTGCCTTGTTGTCATGTTGCATGCTAGGGTAGGCATGAGAAGCAGAATCGAATGGATCCAGAAGATTGATGACTGCCATCCATATGAGAGAAGAGAAAGATGTGCCGGGGGAGAACCCTGGCATAATATTGCAACTAGCTGCTTATTTTATTAGCTGGAGAAGTTAGAACTCCCTGGAAATAGAATCAATGCATGGTCCAATGACATATCTGTCAGTTAGTTGTGCCTTTTTTTGTTTTAAACTTTTTGCTATTTTGATTTGGATCTCATTTCTATCATGAAAGATTTGGCATTGGGGGGTTTTGCCCCCCTTTGTTGAAACGCTGTGCTGGAGACTAGTGCTATCCTCTGGTGGCGTCAAATAAACATGTGTAAGAAAAAATTCGCTGGTAAAACAGAAATATTGTACATGGGAAGCAGGTGTTAACACCCAAGGAGATTCGTGGTGGAACTGCAGAAGGCTGACACGCCCAGAACAGGGCGTTTGGAAAGAAGGGTTCAGGAGAAAGGTGGATGTAGTTCTGCATAGCTGGGGTGGGATGAGGTTAAATTTCATTTGGCTCCTTTTAGAATTTCCCAGAAATAGGGGTAAGACGAAGGGATTGAGGTGGTAAGAGAATCAGGGAGAACCTGATGAACGAGGCATTCATTTCCGGATGCGGAAGTCTGACTACTCGTCATCTTCGTCGTCGTCAACGACATATCGATTTTTCTTCCTGGAATGAGGCGAGCCGGTTTCAGGATCAGCACTCTTCTCTAACGTTTCCTCTAGAGGCCTCTTTGGCGTAGTTTCTCGATTCAATGGCTTCTGCAGTGGCTCTTCGTCAATTTCGCCCTCAGCATCTGCATCTTCGTCTTCTAATTCCTCTTCCTCCTCTTCGTCATCTTCCACAATTTCCGGCTCTTCATCGCTACCGACCAGGAAGCCATCGTCTTTGTCATACTCATCTTCCCTGGTTCGCCCTCTTCGATCATATTCGTCTTCCTCGTCAGAGTAGATCTCCCCGCGACGGTTAGGTCTCCGCTTAGGTTTCTTCGCACCACGGGCTTTGGTGGTCAACATTTCATCATCGCCTTCCAATCCAACAACGGTAAGACCACCTCCTCCGGTTCTATAGGAGATGCCCACACGTCTTCCACGGTCAAGATCACGGTCTGCAGCCATTTGACGCTTACGATCTGCTCGCAATTTCTCACGCTCTGCAAGCTCTGCTCGTTTCTTTGCCAGCTCTGGGTCTTCGGCAACGTCAAACACAGTAACAGTGCCATCAGCATTCCGTTTAGCACCCCTCGACGCAGCTTCCAGAGATTCCTTTAGCCGTTTAACAGCATCGTCGGTTTCGACTGTGGTTGGAAGGATACTTAGAGACGAAGTAAGGTGTGACGTAATACGGAATACTGATGAAGCTTCTGCCGCAGCTCCAAGATAGGCATGTGAGTCCAGCTCAGAGTCATAATCAGCAGTCTTGCGCACGGTGTTAGGGCGAGCCAGCCTTTTGGATGGCATTCGATATTGCTCTTTTGGGTTCGATGCCAGCTGGAGTGTCAAAGAACCGTCTGACCAGCGGATGACGCGAGCATTAGATTGAAGTGTCTCTCCATCATTTGGATCATAGCGCCAACATAGGGATGTCGACGCAGAGTTAAAGGGTGGAGCAACATATGTTTCCGGGTTGAAGTCTTCGGACTCAATGGCCAGAAAATTTGGCATGGCCAAGGTATACACCTGTTAGGCGCTAGTTTAGTATAATATCTAAGGCGGGATGCCAAAATGTGGAGCTTGAGAAGTGATAATACCTCTCCGTCTGTAGATTCCGGCTCTGGCACACGGCTAAGACTGAGGTCCATAACATTTAACGATTCTGGGTAGTAAATTCCATCCTCATCCATGGGAGAACCCTGCCGGTCATAACGGCCCTCATCGTCGCCCGAATCCAGTTCCTCATCATCAAGTCCCCGTCGCCTGTGTCTGTTATGTCGTTAGACATAACTTCCTATCATAAAGAGCAGGAAAAAAGAAAACGCACTCCTTAGGCTCCTCCTCTGAGCCAGACCCAAATAGGTCAGCATCGTCATCCCCCAGAATCTGCTCATCGTCGAAATTCAAACCGCCATTTTCGCCGTTCTCGGAGGCATCAGAGGCATATTCTCGTTCATTCTCCCCCGAACTTTGACTCTGGACATCGTCTTCCGAGGGCATGGCGGCGTGCTGGCCCAGAGGCGTAGCTCGTTTCCGCAGATGCGTATGGTTTATAACGAGATGTACCCCGCCAACTTTGTCGAATACTTCAAGGAGTACCTCAAATTCTGAACAGAGAGTATCTGGAGAAAAGGCAGTAGCTCCCTTTTAACGCGTAGCCGTGTTGTTTTGCGACGTAAAGCCGGTAGACTCCAAGCATCCAATTCACTGACTGCGTCATTCTTTTATTTTCTTCTCTCTTGGTCATTTATTCAAACTGCGATTGAGGCCAAGACGCTAAACCCGATATGGCAGGCCTCCAGCTTATTCTGGAAGAATAGATAATCCTCTCCGGTCAATTTACCGCCCCTGACACGTGACAGGGACAAGTCCCATTTTTTAGATTTCGTCCGCATCGAAGTGTTAACAACCTTTAAAAACCATCGAAACTTTCTCTCTCAGTTCCGGGCATAAATACCTGTCTTAGCAGTGTCAGCAACCCTAATTGCTGACTTGGGATGTTCTGGCAGCCATTATTGTGCGTTGAGATCCAATTTCCCCGGTGCGGTGCTCTCAAATCATGGCTACTTTCTTCCAAAGCGTGTAAGTTAGCAGCTGTCCCGCCCTCTCGTTGACCTGCCAGTCAGGCCTCAGGGATGCTGCGGTTGGTCTGTCTCTTCCCACAGTCGGGGTTTCTTTTCCCTTTCTACACCTTCTCCCATGCAGCCTAAGCGCAGCAGCCTACAATACCTTATGATTGTCGTGGTTACTAGTATTTGAAACCTATTTAAAACATCCCATACTGACTTTGGTTCGCTGTGTGACAACAATAGTCGCCAGGGATTTGGTCGAGGATCCAACAGAAATAACAATAACAATCACAACACCCCTCCTAAATTGAATGACGGTGGACAAAATATTTCGCCAGCATCACATCCCTCGAATACGCCGGGCCTTATGAATTCTCCTTCCATCTCCTCCACCTTCAGCGTCGACAACACCGCTAACGACAACGAACCTGTCAAGTACTTCTTTCAGGAGAAATATGCGCCGCTCAACGTTAAAGGCAACTTTTTGACTCTTTGTGCCTGCCCAAAGAATGTCGAGCTTGGCGAATGGCTGGCTCATCAGAGTATGTCTCATGTTGGGTACTTTCGAAATTATTGCTCTTCCTGTTGTCCATTGCAGGACTCCTTGCTAATGTCAAGTGTTCCTAGTTGTCGAGCAAAACCGCCTCCTTCATAGCATGCTACAGGTCATTCAGGAAATCAATGGAATAACTGGCCTTCCAATTTGCAATGAAACGACATGTCCTACTATGTCAGCAGGCCGGTAAGTTGAACCCGTCTATCCCACAAAATGCTCCAACTGTCGTGTGCTAATATTGGCTCCGTTTCTTTGACAGTCTCACATACACCTGGCTGGTCGATGGGAGAGCGGCCAGGATATCTGCACCAAAGTTCATCAACAGGGTTGAAAAGTGGATCGTGAGCAAAATCCATGATCCAGTCATGTTTCCTACCGAGAACAACAACGGAGCTACACTAGTCGTATCGAGTAATGCGAGTGCTGCTAACGCCATCACCCTACCAAACGGAGGTGACCAAGATTGGATTGGAAAGAGCAGCGGTTTCCCTCAAACTTTCTACAAAGATTGCCAGGGAATCATGAAACAGATGTTCCGCTGCTACGCACATCTGTACCATGGCCACTGGGAGAATCCCTTCTTCCACATCAACAAGCACGAAGTCCTTAACATGTGCTTTGTACATTTCGTGACTGTGGCAAAGTACTACAAACTTGTTGCCAACAAGGAAATGGAACCCATGCAGCCATTGATTGACCTCTTCATCAAACAAGAGAAGATCCCCCCCGAAGCTCTGGCCGGTCACTGGGCGCAGCAGCCCAATGCTTTAACGTCTCCAACGAACCCCTCTTCCAATTAGAAGACTAAATACGACTTCAACAGCGAACAACTATATCATAATGTCTTGGGCGTTATATTACATGGTGTCATTTTTTGTCACTTATAACTTTCTAGGAGGTTTAAGGAAGGACTAGCCAATGACGGTTTTTATTTTGTCTCGTTTTATACTCTTAGTGGTGTTTTGAAAGCAACAATGCATTTGCCCTTGATTTTCACATATTTCATATTTTGTTCTGTTCTTCTGCAACGACAAGCAGGCATGTCAATTTTTCTCACTTGGTTCCTTATTTTTCGTTCGACTATTTTGCACCCTCTTTTCTCTTCTCCTTGCGTCACATATGCAATGGATCATGGCTATTACATTTCATATAAATATTTTGATTTTTGATACATACCTTAGCTACTTTTTAAGCTAGCCAGCAATTTAAATCAAACCTTTTGAGGTGTAGTCGGATGATAACGATTAATGATCTACAGTAATCTCAACTCGTACTTTGGGTTCCAGGAGTCGGTCCTCTGCATTTGCAAGTCCCATCAGTTGTCGTGAGGATAAGCTTCCGCAACTGATAGAAATGGGACACAGTCCACCATTTTAACTGAAGTGGAACGAAACGATACCAACCACGCGTCAAGTTCCATAGACGAAATAAGGAAATTCTGCTTTCATAGGCCTTCTTCGTCTTGAGCCTTAGTTAGAAACATGTTCAACCTTCCCTCCTTCCCACAGAAAATACTCTCCCGTACAGTCGTTCTCACTCCGCTCCCTCGACCCTAAGCAGCTGAAACTCGTGCATTTTGCCCATGGACCAAATTGACATATCTTTTGTGCTACACCGATCTCCACCATAAAATGTCCCAAGCACCATAGCTTCGCTGCCGAGTTGATGCTGCAGAAACAAGAGCAGCTCATGACGGAGGAGAGCATGGGCGCATGAAATTAGGCCCACGAGAGAGAGTTTGGGTAGCAATCGTCATATATTTGGTGTAGCATCGTAAATAATCGTCCCCTCCCAGTAGAAAGCTACCACAAAGGGTAAGAAGGGAGCTCATAGATATATCCCACCCTGTCCTTCCACGTCATTATTCTGCTCAGTACTATTCCCAGCGGTGCTCCTCCGAGAAGCAGTAGATGGAGCTTCTGCCGTCATTCTCGCTTCATTATGCCCATCCACCTCGTTCCCAGCCTCCATCCCCACAGGCTCTACATCCGCACCACCAGCAATCCCCACCTCCATCTCCAACTCCTCACTCCATATCTGCCCCCTTCCCTCCACCTCAACCTTCAGCAACTCTATTCGCTCCCGCATGTGCACCACAACCTCCTCATTCTCCCGAATGGCGTCTTCGCAATCCTTATCGCGGCCATCGGGTGCCTCTTCAGCCATATAGCGTGCCAGCTCATCGTTTGAGCGCTGCAGGTGGGCGATGGAGTTGCGGAGTTCGGAGCCCTTGGCGTAGAGGGAGGAGAGTGGAAGAGATTTTAGGGCTTCGGCGAAGGCTTGGGGCGTTATGGGGAGGGATGTGGAGGACATGATTATTTGATTTCTGGTATGATTTTTGAGGATGAGAGATGGGCCTTGCTTAGGGTAGGGTGAGATAGGGCGGATGGTAGAGTTGTTTAGATGGATGGATAGGATAGTAAAAGCTTGGACGATTGCTTGATAAATAGTAGGGGAGTAACTGGGTTGTGTACTCCGGTAGCCTGGGTGGGAGAGTGATTGGTTGTTGAGATATGTGGGAAGAGCTGTGCTATTCAAAGCACTGAAAGAGAAGCTTGGGAGTTAACTAACTAGATGAAGTGGGATGACGTATTGGGGACAATTTTTGCCTACAGTTAAAAGAAGTGGGGTGTTATACTAAAAGAATCAGTTCTCAGAAGTGATTTGCAAGAGGTAAGTCGCTTTAACCATGTTGCATGAAGTATATTCATTGTAACGTGTAGTGTTCGCACGGCAATTATTTACAGTTCATTGCGCGCCAATCGCGGCTAATTCTAACAAGATTAACCGTTCGGCAGAAGGTCCAACTGTCTCCACCAAATTTCATTTCTTCCACCGAAGAAGCTCAGTTAATGATTACATTCTACATATTCAACCCACGACATTGAGGCCCCCTGGAACAACCAGATGAGAACCCTCTTGTGTTTTGGGAGATGAGCAATGTTTTCTCGATAGCATGGCGAATATCGTGCTTGGGCATTCGTTCGCCGCCCACTCCCCATGCTTCTTCCGCCGCCTTGCTCAAAACAATATGCCCCGAGGGTCAGATACGGAGCACCATCTTACAGACCCAGTTTGTGTTGCATCCAATTAAACCTACGGAGATCTCCCGATCATGCCTCTCCCGTCATATTCCTTCCCCGTTCCGATCTTTCACGTCTTCCGCTTCCCCCGCCGCCAGGGCCGCCAGACGTTCTATTCCCCCAAAAAAACATGAAGATGGCATCCGATTTCGACACCGTGATCTCTCTTCCTTAGAGATCTCGCGGATATTTGGAGATGGACAAGGAATCTCAGTTCCGTTAGGGAATAGGATGCTCCGCCTGTTACAAGAGCGCCGTGTAAATGGAACTATCGATGTCGATCTCCCCGCTGATATCATGAAGGTTGTGTCAGAGGATACGGTTATGGCGGGCTTGGAGTGGTTGCGGAAAAAATACCCCATGGATGAGGATGCGGCGATTTTAAAGCGGATTGAAAGAGAAGAAATTGAGGAGGAGCGAAGGCTTATTCGCCGTGGACAGGAGCTGGGCCTGTATAAGCCGCAGAGCGGGAAGTTCGATAAGCCGATAGAGAAGGAGGGAGATGTTTACGGGAAGAGCGTGCTGCTGGAGAAAAGGGAGGAAAATATACGGAAGAATAAATTGGAGGAAGAACGGGAGATTCGCGAGTGGTTGGAGGGCGAAGCGAAGGATCGAGAGAAGTTAGAGCGGAGTGTTCAGAGGAGCACGGAGTTGCAGAAGTTGGGAGAGTCGGTTGTCCTGGAAGGTATGATATAATTATGGGTAATATATATCTGCATTGCGTTTTGCGATATACTTTCATTTCTAACTCTCTTTTGGCAACTCTAGCTAAACCTCGTGCGGACCCAACTACTCGTCCAGCACTAGCTTGGATACAAAAGCATCACCTTCGAGCTACAGCAGATGATTGGGATGTCTCGAAACTCACCAAGGTAAAAATATAAACCGAAATCGCAAGCACAAACACAAAATCTTCTAACTACAAAATGAAATCAACAGGCTAGCCGAACCATTCCTTCACTAGCCATCGCCCTCATCACGTTTGGCCTCTGCTACGTTTTCGCCGAAAACTACAAACCGCCAGCTCCCCACGAGCGCCTGATGCGCGATACCCCTCCAGCTGCAGCAACTGTGATAGGCCTAATCGGCGCCAACTTCCTCATCTTCGCCCTCTGGAGAGGCTTCCCTCCCTCCTGGAGGATGCTGAACCGCTACTTCATTAGCGTTCCGCTGTACCCTCACTCGATAAGCGTTGTGGGCAGCGTCTTCAGCCACCAGCAATTCCAACATTTGGCTGCCAACATGTTGATTTTGTGGTTTGTTGGGACGAGAAGTGAGTGTTCCCGATCCCTGAACCCCTGTATATGACAAATTTCATACATTCGTGTATTATATATGAGAACAAAACCCAAATCTTAACAACAACAAAACCAACCAGTCCACCAAGAACTCGGCCGCGGTGACTTCCTCTCCCTCTACTTATCTTCCGGCGTCTTCGCCTCCCTAACTTCTCTAACCGTCCATGTCCTCCAAAACAAACTAAGTGTAACCTCCCTCGGAGCCTCCGGCGCCATCGCCGGCCTCGTCGCCGCCTGGTGCATAATCCACTCAAAGTATGCGTCCTCCACATCTCAACTCCACCATAATCCGTTCCTTTTGATTCATTCATTTATTTTGTATCATACTAACACACCCACAGCGACAAACTAACCATCGCATTCCTCCCACAATCATGGCAAGATGCTTTCTCCGCTAAGGGATCGACATTCCTAATCGTCATCGTGCTTGCAGAGATTGCCTCGGTGGCACCGCTGCCGATTCGGTTTGCGATTCCCATGCTGGATCATTGGAGTCATTTGGGAGGATATGCGGCGGGGGCTTTGATTGGGTGGTTGTGGAAGGAGAGGAGGGCGGAGCAGAAGAGGAAGAAGAGGAGGGAGGAGGAAAGGGGGTGGGGATGGATTTTGGGGGGTGGTAGATAGATTTGTGACAGAAGGTGATTTTGCTTCTAATGTAAGAATAGAATCCTTGATAGATTATCAACGGAGTCAGTTTTCGAACCGTGTACTGTGTTAGGACTGGGCATTGTTCCTTTTGGCATATTCAAAGGATCTCTTGCTTGTTCTCATGAAATAAAATACAACATAACTTGAGGTAGTCGCCAGCCATATTTAATATCCCGAAAACATTAACAGAAAGGCATACACTCAGGCAGATTCAAAGATCAATATATAAATTGAAAGGAAGATAGATAAAGGCGCAGAATAAAAATTTAATGAGCCAAGATCATAAATGAAAATATATGTCCACTCCCCCGCCTTCACCATTAACAAAAAGAAATCAACGTTGGAAACCCCAGGAAATTACTATTGTACAACAGGCGATAAAACTCCAAAGAGTCATAGGAGAGGTCATGAGATATAAGCATAACAACAGCCAAAAATAGAGTTGCCATATAAAACTTACGAAAAGGAAGCGGAGTAAGCTGAAAATAGGGAGAAGATTTGCTTTTGTGCACATTCAAAGAGATAAAAGGAAAAGAGAGGGGGAATGGAAATGGCATGACAAAAAAAAAAAAATCATAGGGAAGCATGATGCGTAAAAATATTAGATATCCTTGATGAGATGGAGAGAAAGAGAGGGTGGAACTGGGACCAAAGTAGGGAGATGAAAAACTGGGGACATGGCAAAATGTACGGAAGACGAATGGGTAATACTAATAACATGCGACAAATGATAAACCAATAAAAATATATAAAAAAAAGGGTGGATGATATGATGTTAAGCATTAGAACGAGCCATTTTGACGTTAGGTGGCTACTATCCAAAATTGATAGATAATAATAGATAAATTGATGCAGATAGGGGAAAAGGAAAAGGAAGAGTAAACGGGGAAAAATTCCTAACCAAAATCCAACAGTTACATATCCCACATTTTTTACCCTTACCATCTGTTAATACACATTACCTACATGGGTATATATTCAAATCTTTTCCCTGCTTTCTCATCACATGTCCTGCTTATCTTTTGCAGCCTCACTTGTAGCAGTAGAAGGGGGGCCAGGGGGGTCAGAAACATGAGAAAGTGTAGACACTAGAGGAGCAGTAGTGGCAGGGCCGTTGATGGTAACTTGGGGCGTAGAGGAAACGCTATGAGAGGAGTGGAGATGACGGGGGAAATGGAAACGATGTGAGCGAGACGATTGATTACTCACTCGATTGCTCTCTGGGATAGATAATGGTGGCACTGTTTCAAAAATTATATTAGCATCAAGCACATATAAGATAAACCCCAAAGCGATTCAGTGAAACGAAGAATCCGAGCACCGCATGGGTGAACGAGATAATACGAAAAGAAAAATAAGACACTTACCGCTAAACCCATACCCTTCCGTCCTCCCCGTCTGATCCGCCGCATCAATCTCAACCCGTATAGAAACATCAAGCCCCCCAATCATGCCACTCACATTGCTAACCCCATCAGCTGCACGATGCGTCGTCCCGGCATCCTCCTCCCCAGCATGCAACGGCGCATGCCCATCCTTCGCCGTCGCCAACGGTGCCGTCTCGGCCACATCCGCAGTTCCATTCACTGCGCCAACAAGCGCCACCTCCGTGATACACGCAAAGTTGCGCGAGGGCATCGTCACCTTATTCGACGCGGCGCACTTCTCCTTGCCGCCAGGTGGAAGATTGAAAAGCTTCATGAGCGTTTCGTCCGTGTCGCGGTCCATGTGGTGGATTTTGTTGCGGCGCGCGAGCAGGTTGGCAACGGCCTTGGGGGGCGGTTTGTTGGTTATGGCGCTGCTAATGATGTTGGGCATGAAGCGGAAATCGTGTTCGATGGGGATGTTAAAGTGTGGGTTGGAGTAGAAGCGGCCCAGGGCAGCAAGATGAACGTCTCCGCCTAGTATGGTGACGCGGACGGAGAACTTGCGGGATATATGTTGGAGGCGCTGGATCATTTCGCGGCGCTCGCGTTTATGTTGGCGCGCTGTGTAGTGGTCGTCCAGGTCGTCGAGGAGGTCGACTTGGCCGTCGAATTTGTTGAAGAAGTTGCCGCCAACGCCGAAGCGTTTGTTGAGGAGGCGGATTGGTGCCATTAAGGGTGAGCTGATTATGTTTTCCAACCAGGCCAGGCGGGGGTAGGCGATCGGAACGCCTAGAAGGAGGATTAGATGCTTGATTTTGCCGTTGGATTCGGATAGCTCGTGCTCAAGTTGGGAGAAGATCTGGTTGTAGGTTTCTGGGTAGTTGACTTGATGACGGGTACGCTCCGTGCGGGCATCAATCCCAACAAATGCCATGCGCCGTCCCAGACGCATGTATAGATTCCTGCTCCGCTCTTCCACATACGGTCCTGGTCGTCCGCCCGTAATGAAGCTCGGATCCTCCACGGGTTCTTTATAGACGTAGGTGTGCTCCAGCTGCCTAGGATCAGCGCCAGAGGTACCGTCGACTGCAGTCATAGTTTCAGGGGAATCAGTAGTATACGTAGACTTGGGCGGAGCTACATGGTGCTGGAACAGTAAGTAGTATTTAAACGCAACGCCTCCAATTCCACGGAAGACGGCGCATTTCATGAAATGGTCGGTATACGAACCGAATCCATCGATGATATCATGATCATCCCAGACGTTGATTTGAGGAATCTGTGAGTTTGCGGTCGCAAACGGCTCCATCCCATACCATTTGCAATAATTTTCGAAGTAATAGCGGTCGCATCCATCCCTCATTTTGTTGGGGAATGGATGAGCCCTTCTCTTACGTGGATTTGAAATATCCGTCCAAGCTTTCAACGGCCCATCGACCCTGATGCTATCATTATAGATTTGATCGCCACCCCCAATCATAAAATGGAAAGGTCGTCGGTCATGCAAGCGCAGAACCTCATTCCACAACGTGGGGCCATGCCAGTAATCCATATTTGTTCCGATGGAGAAGCCATTACAGGAATGGAACACGATGCGTATCGAGTCATTTGCTGCGGGGACAACGAAATTCCACGAGGGCAAGGCTTCTTTGCTATTGAAGTAGTGGAATCGCGGAATGGAGTATTCCCAGCGGGTCTCTTCAGATTGTACTGGGACGGCGATGGAGAATCGCCAGAAGGCCTTGATAGGGTCTTCCAAGAGCTTGACGCCCTGAATGGAGGTTACCTGGCTGCCATCCTGTGATGCATTGCCGTTGATGTGCGGTTGAGCGCTGGCACCAGCATCTACTCCAGCACCAGCATCTACTCCAGCACCAGCACCAGCACCAGCACCAGCACCAGCAGCACCAGTAGTAGAAGCAGAGCAGTGTGTTCGGCCTAAGGAGCGTAATTTAAGGACTGGCTGTTTTTGGCCTGGGTTTGTGACCAGTAACACTGTGCCATGCCAGGTAGGGCGCTCCTGGTTTGCATCTGAGAGGCCCTTGTAGTTCAGCAGGGGACCGCAGATGACTTCGAGATGCTCACTCAGACTGATGATCCCAGGTCCGTTTCCGTAGCCCTTTGAGGTGTCACGGACATGTTCGTAGCCTTCAGGGACTACCGGGCAGATGTTCTTTTCGGGATTGGCGGTTGCGGCAGCTGGATCGAGATGGAGTCAAAGGTCAGTGTCAATTGTCAGATATCAAGCATTGCATGCATACATAGAGAATACGGTGCATAAAAAATATCGGACGGGAACGTCAAGGGGAAAAGGGGGGGGCATCGCGCTTACCGTCTACCAGCTGGGCGTCGAGTTTTTGGGTCGCCGCGCCCGGCGGCAGCGGATTCTCCATGCTACCAAAGGGAACCAGGAACCTGGTCTTGATTTAAGTCACACACCGCGATGTGGCGATTCCTGGGATTAACAGATATATTAGGGTTACTTACAGAGAGCTACTTATACAAAAATGAGATTAATGTGGTTCGGGATATTCGGGTGATGATGTTAAAACTTTAGCCAAGAACAAACACGCAGTAAAACTAGGACTGGAATGATAATTGATCACATGGATGGAACTAGAAAAGGGGAGTCCAAGGAGGAATTAAAAGAGGAGAACAGCGAGAGAGAGAGAGAGATAAGATAATCTCGAGAAGCGGGTTCCTCGTTCAGCGCGCATGGGAAATTATGGCCTTGGGTAGCTGATAAATAAACGGTTAGACGTTGGGAAGGTTGGAGCCAACAAACAAGAATCCAAACTCCTAATATTATATTAATAACATTCTAGGACGAGTCAACGCATCAACACTTTTTCTTTTGAACGCTTTTCATTAGCTTCTTCGTGCCAGGAAACGGAACCGTTGCAGCATGTGGGGTGTCTTTTGGCATATTCTCCTCCAGTTTAGTGGGAATATCCCCCAGTTCCCGAGGTCATATTTAGTTAACGAATAAGCCCGCTCCAGTTAACTATCCAGGGACAAGTACTAAAATTAGGAGGGCTGAAAACGGCTGAAATTTATATTTCAGGTTCGAGGATGGAACACACCAAAATCATGGAACTAACTATCTTTTATTTTAACTGCGAGAGTAGTGATTATATTAGTTGGTCATTTCACGGATACCTCCACTGGAGTTGCGGGGGCTGAGGCCCTATAAGATACGGCTCTCGTGGAGATGTTGGACTTGACATGGAAACCTTGGGGTTGATTACTACAGCGGTTACAGGGCCCACCGTGCCCCTAATGGAACCGAAGAACAGCGAACTGTGCTAATACGACTGAGCATCCACCGTGAATTGAGCTTCCAAATTATGTGCGGTGTTAATTAGATCAGAATTGAAGTTTAAACTCTTAGTTATCCCGCAGTACTCATATCGCTTATATGCAAATTCGTATCAGGTCCTCATTTGAATTAAAAATCTTGCTTCCTTTTTCTATTCCTCTTCTGCTTTTTTTTCCCTGCTTGATTTCCACATGATGAGCCCCAAAAGCCAGATCTTTGATTGACGGCAGTATTTTAGCGAGCATAGAGCGGTTCTAGACGGCGACGGCGGATAGTCTTGACCCGATGCTATTATTAACGCTCTATGTGTTTGGGGGAAATGATCTATTTTTAAGGACAAAATAAGAAAATGAAAGCTCTTGAACGGCCCATCACCGGAGAACATGTTGCTATATGCCAGGTAGATTTGGATACACATGGTGGCCAACTGCATGTATGTCCATTACTACTACTTTGCGGAAACAGCAAACCAATCGACAATCACCCAGAATGAGAAAGTTTGGAATGCCATGACATCGCAGCGAACTTTCGGAAACCTCCCTGCACTGGAAAACTGGAATGCTCCAAACAGCTATAGTTATTTCCGGGACATCCATTACCACGTTGAATTTGTGGAGTATGCGAGCAGCGCCTGGTGACGAACGAGGTTCGTATCCATCCGACAGCAGGATCCCGAGAGGTTCTCCTAGTGTTCACCGCTGGGACGTCTCATAGAATTGGAAACAGGGGTAGCGCCTGCAATCGAACAATCATAGAGTTCCTACAGTCAGGCACCTGATGGACTTTTATCATGCGGCGGAGTTAAGTCGCGATTGATGTAATTGACGGCAGCATATTCACCGGTCCCGCATAGATCACGGAAGGATACAGGATGTAGTGACGACGGAGAATGGGCTATCGAGAACTCAATCAAACTAGCATGTTTTCATGAGAAGGCAACGGTCGGTTCTCTTTTCTCTCGACCGTATCTGACCGCAGCGTTCACCAATTGGCTGCATTTCGATGGATTCCTGCTCCTTCGATAAATCCCCCGAACAAACACGAGACAAATGACCTTCCAAGCCATCGCAAACAGATTAAAAGCGGCCACGGATGGTTCTATATATATATATATATATATATATATATATTCTCGTAGCTCGTCTCCACATCGTCGAATCGTGCCCACCGCTTTCCGCAACCTGCGTGGATGTGTCCAAACACCATACGACGAGGCTGAACTCGCCATAGCTCTCTCAACAATAGCACACAGCCCTTTCCCCGTCACCTAGATGGCTCCAGCAGGTGTCCCGGGGGCGAGAAGTATGTCTGTATTATGCGGAATATGCGTGTTCGCCCGCATCCATCCCCCCCCCCCCCCCCCCTTTTCCTGTGCAGGGTTGTATTGTTGCCAAACCGCGGCGCTCAGCGGGCTGCCAAATATCTTTTATCTTCTTGCTGATGGCAGCATCAAGCTCCAATTCCACAGAGCTGTCATGCAGATAGAAGACATCCCCCCGCCGCAAGGTCTTGGCGACGTTTCTCAGCCGTGCCATTGTGAAGAATAACCCAAATCTTTCCATGAAGACTTTTGGCCGCGGAGACAAAAGGAATTTGGTTGCTGCTTGGGTCGACCGAGCGATGGACGGCTGATGGATTTGACATCATTATTTGACCAGAGCGGATAGAGAGTGATTGTGTAGTAAATTATTTTGAGGAAACAGTCAAACACATCTAACGTATATGACGACGATGACTCTCTCTTTATATTTATGTGACTATCGAACTGGTTGTTGATATGCGGTTGTAGAAACCTTTTTAGATTACGGTTGCAAGTGCAGAGAGCCAGTGTACAGCGGCATGGCCAGCCAGTTAGACACAATAAAGAGATTCTAATCAAGTCGACCGGAGACGGGAACTCCATTTCAAATTCAGAGACGTGTTGTTTAAATCGTGTCATCGAATGCGCCAACGGCTTCTTGTTCTCGCTCGAGATATTCAATTGGCTTTTCAGGGGCTGCTCAACGAATAAGGTTCTGGAACCGGCCCGGGGGCGACCTACTTTTAACTCTTTTCGCCGCCGAAGTGGAGCAACTGTCAAGTCGCAGCTCACTGGACGTCACAGTGTAAAAAGATTTAAGATCCACGCCGGATTCGATCATGGGCTGCACATCATCTAAGGAATCACCCAATGAACGGCCCAGCGAGACCGCTTCGAGGGGCTGCTATCTGCTGTCCGGTTGGCCTTCGGGGTCGATCCCCGCGCCTGCACGAGACTAACATTGGAGCGCCGCTGAATTCTGACCAACATGACCTTAATGCACAAAGCTTTTGCTCAGCACTTGGAATAGTTATCACCTTCGATTTCAACACCGGGGGTTAGGAATAACCCGGGGCTGCGTAATAGCCACTGGACGCGGTCCCAGGCAGAGAAGGTGATGGGGATTGCATTTCTGTGAGCGATTCGAATACCTGGAGACGCCGAGAGGAAGGGTTGGTTTAATGTTGCCCGTGGCTGAACAGGGCGAAACTGAGAGATATGCGGTCTTACCGTGCATAGCACATTTCCTTGTCGAGTCGTTTACCCAGCGGATTGACCTGGGGCTCTGACGCGAAGAACCCACATTCAACCCTCTCCACTGAAAAACAGCAGCAGGGGGGTTCGGACGCCGAAAAGCTGTGCAACTGCGCCTAGCTGGACTGAGTATGTTCCCGCGTTGGAAGCCCTGCTTCAACTACCCCATGTCATTCCTACACCTGGTTACAGAGACACAGCTAGAGCCGTTTTAAAGAGAAGAAGAATATAACTACTTCTCGGGCAATCCGCATATCCAGTCCATTTGAGATATCCTGCAACGAACGGTAGCGCCGATTAGTTCTTCCGTGCACTAGCTAGAAGCTGATTTGGCATGTCTGTTTCCAAAGGAGCTATGGTAAATATAGGAAAAGTTAGTCCGTGGATGAAAGTAGTTTGCTGAGCCGGAATACAACGACCCCCCTATATAAGGGCTACCCCGAATACAGCAAACCCCAATCTTCAACCTTCATCAGAATGAAATTCAATTGCAGTATAACGCACTCGCAGTATAACGAGTGCGTGGCTTTATATTGTATTAGATATGGTGGACTCTGCTGAAAATTATGTCACTGCCAACTACATTCCCTTCTCCTCCAGCCTTTCTGCCAAACCCGCAAGGCAGCAAAATCTGATATCTACATATATTTGTCAAAATAATCCGCGAAACATCCAGGAGATGAATAATAAAAAGCTCTCGTAAAAACCCCTTCCCTTTTGCAGCGTATCTAAGGAGAGGATATTAGCTATATATTAAAGTCAGATCCTGGACCGTCAAATGAATTAACTCATCTAACTACCTCAAAAAACACACATCACCCCAACAAAACACCCATCCATACACAACCACAAAATCCACAATCCCATTACCCCTCCGCATCAACCCACACAAAAATCCCCTTCTTATCGGCCCTCATACCCTCCGTCGGCAACACCTTCAACGTCTTATTGAAATACGAATCCACCACCGACAGCTGCGGCTGTATCCACGCCCCCCTCACATACGCCAGCAAATTATACCGCACCGTATGCCTGCTGAGCGGCACAAGTTGCAGCGCCGTGCTCTTGGGGCCGTGGAATGCGAACTGGTCGCTAGCTTCCATCGTCAGATTGAAGGTGAGGAAGTGCAGGGACGGGTTTTCGAGCGTGTAGTCGAGGTGCAGGAAGCCTGGGAGTTGTGGGGAGGGTGTGGCGCTGGCGAGGACGCGGGGTTCGCCGAGCGGGACGAGGAAACGGGAGATGGCAAGGGTCGAGGTTGTTGAAGATGTGGTGTTGGAGTCGGAGTCGGAGTCGGGTCTGCGCCATCGTATGTAGAGTGCGAGATTCACGGTTGTTGCACTCCGATCGTCAAGGGCGAGACGTTGGATTTCAACGGTAAATTCGGATTCGCGAAGTTCTTCGGGTCTAAATTCTGGTGTCTCGGGGCTTTTAAGCATTTCCTTGCCGATTTTACAAACGTTGCCTGCGGTAACACTCAGCAGCGCGACGCTGACTTCTTCAATGATAAGTGGTTCCAGTGCAAAAGACACCATTTTCGAGTTTAGACACCATAGCTGTTGGAGGCCATCATGTTTTGGTTCTTTTGCGTCATCTTCGGATGGTGAATCGTCATAGTGGAAAAAATCCGGCCAGGGGGCGGGATGGATTCGAGGCAAGAATTCATAATTTGCTTCAAACGGTCTTATGAAAGAGAGGTCGAGGGAAACGGTTTTGAATATTTGTGTTTCAACATCGGAGACGAGATGATAATAGGCGGATATTTCAATCTCATAGTCAAGCGGTTCGCTCGTGTTTGTGAAGAGGGCTAAAGCGGTATGACTGGCACCACGCGCTAGAGTCCCAATCCTGCAGCGTTTTGACAGGGTTGAAGAAACACCTTCAAGTAGTGTAATTGGGCTACTAGCACTTGCATCCTCAGTTGCGGAGTTGGCATCTGCCTCTTTAATCCATGAAAACTTCGCTGATGTTCCGGACACTTTAAACATCTTTATCTCAACGTCAATCTCAGCAACATCGTCTTCCTCGTTATCAATCTGAACATCAAGCACAACCTTCTCATCTGTATAGTAATGATTTCGCAACTTGGGAGTCGTAATGCGGACTTTCGGAGGCTTCGGTAAAATCCTTGCCATCGAAATATCCCTGCCCATCCCTATCCTCCGTGAAATGGGCCCTTGCTTTCCTTCCCTCCACCAGACCGACCCGTTCCAGCTCTGATCAACAATGACATACGCGAGATCGAAACTCTCTTCCTCGATCCGCAGTGTAATTGATGCCACACGTGCGTCACCTGCTTCCCGTGGCACTGACACAAGGTTGAAAGCTCGTATCTGCCCCGGACTAAATGACAGGTTGGTAAACCCAACCATCAAAGGTGAACCACCGGTGGGGGACTGCACGGTGGAAGCATCCGCATTTAAAGAATCTTGTAACGGAACAGATAAAATCTCACTGGGAAAAGAAGAGCTGGAAGTTGCATCGCCACTTGGAAGAAGTTTGATAGGCCGAAGACTTCCTTCAAAACCGATTTTTACTTCAGTGAGACGGATCGGTGCGGATCCAGCATGAGCACATGATCTGATAATAAGCTGGGATTTTAAGTGTTCTCCGACATTGCCCTGTGATTTCTCGAATGAAAAAGATGCCGTAACTGCACAAATATATATATATATATATCAATATATTAGTTTGATTATATAATTTAAATCCAATTTCATCTCTGCGGAACGTACTGCAGGAAACGGTATCTTCTCCTCTAAGTACCACAGTTGGCTTCGGTTTCACAACCGGAAGCTTTTCGATGCTTTTATGGATATCATAACACCAGCCTTGCCGGTCATTAAAAGCTGCACCAGAGTATTCAAATTAGTAAACTTGCAGCCTGGAAAAATTAATAGCGGGAGGGACAAGGCCGGGAGAGGAAGGGAGAGCGGGAGAGATTTTACTTAGGTTCAACAGTTCCCAATCCACACGCAAAACAGTCTCTCCATCTCCGGCATGGAAAGCACATTCCCTCAACGTCCAGGCAAAATCCTCCATGAGCTCCCACCAGCCATCCCGTCGCCATGTCAGATGGGGCCATAAAGGCCGTATGATAGCCAACGCCTCATTCCACTCTCCTATTCTCATATGCTCCTTAGCCATCTTCAATTTCAGTTGTTCTACCATGCGACCTTGCTGTCTCTTGGAAAAGTCCTCAATCGCCGTTTCGAGAAAATCAAGAATCAACTTAGAATGAGCAAGCCCTGGCCTGTCAGAGAGTGGGAATTCGTCATAAGGTTCGGGAACAATATATGTGTCGTACACAATAGATCTGCTCCGCGATTGCGAGCTGGCGGGTTGATCGGGGGCTACGCGGTCCTCGCCCGGAATCCCCTCTGCAAGCTCCCTCCTGCGAGCGGTGTGTTTAGCAGCACAGTGCAACCAATAGCCCTCATGATGAAGGTATTCCCACGGACGTAGCCGCTCGTTAATGGGGATTGTTCTCTCAGGCATCGCATATATGGTTTTGTGGAGATCAGGTACGGATCCCAGAAGATCGGGCACAATCAACGATGATATTTCCGCCTGGTGCATTATCTGAGCCATCAGCAAAGCCCATCTAGCTTCCCATGCCTCCCACCCGTAATTATTTGTGCCTCTGCCTCGACGGTCCACGATACCCTTGATGCGATTTTTGTGTGTTATCCATGAACGGACTGCACCTGCCGTCTGCTCGGTCCATAATAAACATCGGATGATGCGAATCGCAAGTATATCCGCAAGCATTCGAGCATCATTAAATCTGGAGCTCCACCCAGCAATCATTTCAAATACTTCTGCACCAAACAGGCCTTCATATGCAGTCTCGTAACTTCGACACGCAGCATCCATCTCTTGACGGAATTCAGCAAAAACGCCAAGTTTAAAGTCATACCGAATGTTCCAGCCCTGGACTGGTAAGGTTTTCGAAGTCCCACTGGTAGGTGGTGCAGTTGGGGGAGGAATGGTTGTTCGATTCCTTTTCCGCCTAGCATGCTTTGAGAGATCTCTGTAGTACTCAATGCTTGGAGCTTGTAAGCTGGCAAGAAGGGAGTTGGTAAATTCACTGATATCAAGCTGCGACGGCTCAGGACGGAGAACAAAAATACTCTTCGGATCAAGGTTTGTTGCCCGTCTGATGGTGGCTATCCGGTCATTCGCATCTTCGGCCAAGGGTCCATCCTCGCACAACAACGCAACAACGAACCGTGTCTTATATCCAGATGCGGCCCATTCTTTCCTTAAACTGTTAATTTCTATCTTCAGTTGGTTATCTCGAAGGGAGGCCATGTTTGTATCAGATGCGAATGGGAAGAAGTTAATAAAGGCTGCAGGAACTAGTTTCTGGTGCTTCGTCACCCATTGCGGTGTCATGATGCCGTCTGGATATGTTGGGGAGCTCGGTGTCAGGGGAGATATCGGTGAGTGGACGACGGGCAAAGAAGTTGTACTATTGCCATGTCTACCGGAAGCATTGTCAGGTGAAGGGAATCTGGGAAGGGTTTGACATTTGTGGGGGGGTAAAGTGTATTTCTATAGTGTACCGTCAGTATGCGGCAAGTCTCCAGCATTTGCAACGTCACAGGGGACCCCAATTGCATAATACAATGAGAGAGTCGTCTTTAGATACTCATACAGCTACTGGACCCGGGGGGGGGGGAAGGGAATATCCAGCGCAATTTGCAATGTTCAGAGTAATACAGAGGACAGTTTAAAAAAGTCAGAGGGGGTGCTGACCTACCCGCCCAACCCTCTTTATCCTAAATCCAACGGCCCCAGCCCCTAATCCCTCACTCTTAGAATTCCACGGCCTTCCCGCAGCATCCTGACTCAGGAGAGCATTCAGCACCCTCTCCGCCGTCGAATCGGTCAACAGCGGGAAATCAGAGAATATCTCAATGCCATCATCTCGTAGAAGAGGGTACTCAGCACCAGCATGTGGAGAACTACTACCCTGGGGGTCGGACTCCGGATTCGGATCAGATCCAAGGCCGGAGAGGAGAATTAAGGGGAGGTTGTGGTCGACGTAGTCGGGGGGGTAAGCGTCCATTACTATGGACGTGGTAGGAAGAGATTTGCGGCGGAAGGCGGCTGCTGGTGGCCACTAACAGCATTTCCAGGGTTACGGGTACTCATTCAGAACAGACAATCCATTCTTTGGAGCTTTGGAGTTGGGTAGGCTGAGCTGAGCCCCTTTGCGGTGAAGAGGCGGGGTCGATTTGCTGCGGAGGAAATTGCACGTAGGACAGATGTTGACGTGGAACTAACCAAAGCATGGGGTATGGGAATATACCCACGCACTGACATACTTATTCCACGCACTACTCTCGAAAAGCACAATGTTTGAGCAACGTTTTGAATGGAGTCAAAATGTGCAAATAAATTACAGAATTATCATTAAACATTTTGAATATAGGGCATTTGTGTCCTTCTGTTCCGTGGATTGATCGTGTTTTGTGTGAGGAACAATTGTTATTTCAACGTTGTTTAGTTTACCTTACACTTGGAGTCGAGAGATAAAAGGCAATAATTCCCTGTCAGCTATATAAAGCCGGAGTGGCAGGACATATATATATATATATTCTTAAAGGGTTCCCAGGTGGTAAGCCACGCGGCATCTGGGGGTTTCGCATTGCTCATGGGTATATCCATGGATGTACTGGATATGAATCTAGGGTATTTTCAATATAATAAGTAGACCTGGTATTATATCGAGGGGCATAGCTTTGGAGGTAAGAAGTGAGCAAGTGAATGGCATCCACCCAGTTGAGTCCAAGCTTGGCCAAATATAGGAGAGGAAAGTTTTTGAACCTCATACGATGGGATGTCTGGCTTAAACCTATTCGTAGCAGGGACGGCGGAATACTCAATTCTTCTTCTTTTTGAATTTGGTGCTTTGGGTCATCTCGACATCTGAAACTCGCAGTGCGCCAAACAGAATGAATCGAGATTATTCGCAATTTCCGCTTCTCCCGGAGACAGCTCCACTCGGTATAATACCAGCATATATTAAGAACTATTCAGAATATCCATGGATGTTGTAGTATGGAGTCGTCGAACTAGAATATTGTCGGAGAAATTAGGACTTAACTCTCTTTTTCTCCAGAGTGTTTCCATGGTTCACCCTCAACACTGGAATATGCAAAAATGATGGAATCTAAGTAGACAGAAGAATCCCAGGGTCTACAACAGTCCCGTTGAAAGATCCGAAAGCAGCCCAGAGCTCTTAACAGCATCAAACATCCCTGTCGTCAATAAATAAACAAGGGTTTAGCCAAAATGGGTACAGAGAGCGACTGCAAGCTGACCGGTGGGTCGCTGGGTAACACTCCAACAGGGTGAGCTCCTCTTGACTTGCAGCTGATCAGCCAGTTATGGAGTGCTGGTAGGACTGGCATTCATCAACCTGCAGCATCTTGCATAACATCGTCCAAAGGTGTCCGGGTGGTTGGGTAGGATGAAGGGGAAGTCGGGAGAAACTACTGTGTACATGGCAGCAACATGCACTTGAGCTCCGATCCACGGAGCCTTTAGCTGATCGAAGAAAGCAGCCGTCGCTGGTCGATTGAAATGGCACGGCAGATAGCGGGGAATATGCATTGATCCAATGTGGCGGGGGGAAGGGTATTTAGGATTCAGTCCTGCCGGTGATTGCAAGAAGAGCTGAGATTTCAATAAATAAAATGCAGAGGAGAAAGGAACAACACCGGAAGGAAAAAGGAAAAAAGAAAAGAAAAAAAGGGGGAGGAGGGAGGTTTAATAAATAAGATCCCTCCACCGACGATCGATCCATACAACCCCAAGCATCTCATGGGGTTGCTCCGTAGTCTGCTGCCGGTGTTTTAGCTGGTGGTTCCAGTCGGGTTTTGCTCTCTTTCTTCTCTTGCCCGTCCTGTCCTCCTCCGCCCAGTCTCAACCTCATCCAAACATCTTCCACGCTGCGTTCGTTCCTGCGCAGTCGTTGCTTTTTCCTGGCCTCCACCTGCAATTCCCCCGTTGCCAGTCATATCGCTCGCTGCCCTCTCTGCCATTCACCATTCACCATTCAAATTCTTGCTCTGAGCAAATGACAACCCCGTTCCGTTGTTACGTCGTCCTGGGCTAGCCCTGGCACAATATCTCGAGTCGTTTGTGAACCCCTGGATGTTGAGCCTCAGACCGTACTGAGCGATTGACCCGGAAGAGGAAGAAAAGGGGAATAAAAAAAAAAAAAAAAAAAAAGAGGGAAGAAAGAAAGAAAAGAAAAGAAAAGAAAACTAGGAGGCAGATCCGGCACCGCAATTTAAATACCTCGGATTTTTAAGCCCCAAATTGCAATTCTCCTTATCGTCTCGAAAAAATTATTAAACGTTCACTAAATAATCAGACTTCCACCAGGCCCAATCACTTCTACCACGCAGAACCACAGTTGCAACGACTCTAGATCTACGGACCGGCAAATAAACCAACAGCTGCTATTTATTGTTTTCCTTTTGCGATTTACTGGCCCCCATCTACCTCGCGCTGGTTTGCTGGCGGTTACAGAGGCAAAAGGGGGGGAGGAATCGGATACAACCATACGCAACTAGAGCATGTTAGCGTCTGCTGAACAATCGGTCGCATTTAATTCTCCCAACCCCTGCGATTCGTGACTCTGGCTCTTTCACAAGCTTCCTAACTTCCTGTTGTGTTCGCATTGATGCGAATCCCACAGCCATGCAGGACACACTGAGCCCTCCCCTTCGAGCAGACTCTCACCCCGAGCTCGCCCACCGCCGGAAAAGCCTGCCTTCGCGGTCGATCAACGCCCCATCTCACAAGCACATTTCACCTGCATCTCCCGAAGTCATTTCTTCCCTGATCTCGTCCCTCTCTACCATTTCTACCCCCGCCCAATCCCATTTTGACAACTTCCCCGAGATAGGTTCACGCACTGCTCCTCCATCCCCTGGCTTTCAACAAACGGAGTTCCCTCGCGATGGCCGGGAGACAAATGTTCCTTCAAGTTTGGGATTTGGCATGGATTATGGCGCCTACAAGACTGTAGTTGACGAGGAAGGAAATTCTTTTTTACACCCTGACGATGCTGCAATTTCCCCTGTGGTACGAATGGCAAAGGCTCCCACGTCTCCACGTTCACCCCGATCTCCCCGATCGCCATGTAGCCCGGCTGGCGATACCTCACCCAGACGGACAGGTTCGAGAGCGTCAATGGCTTCGTCTCATGCTGGTCTTGATGATATATCAGTATTTGGTGTACCTAGTTTGGAACCTGGTCCCCGACTCTCCACCGCAAGTATCGCGTCTTCCAGCAGTGGCGGTCGAAAGAGTTTGAAGAACCAATTGAACTTGCTGAAGAGGAGCTCTAGAGAGTTTCCTAAGGATAAAGAGAGTGACCGTTTCCATAAGACAGGGGATAATCCGCGGTTAAACACGTCACGCAGCCGGCTATCATTGCGCTCAACACCTTCGATGGCTGATTTGGCGGAAGAAGTGAGCTTGAATAACGGTGTTTTCCAACAGTTAGAGAAGCAGTTGAATGGAGAGAGTAGACGCGACTCCGCCCCGAACCTTGGTACATCGAGGTCCGTTGCCGACTCAGTCAATGGCAGCCCAGGCGGGATTGGAAGTGGTAGAGTCATACCTACCCGTGAATCCTCATTGCGCCATAGCTACAGTGGGAATTCAAGCAAAAAACGTCGTTCAGCTCGTCACAGTGTATATTCCAACCGGGATTTCACCATCGACCGTGATATTGCGGAGGTAAACCAGGAAGACGATCAAGTCTCGAAGCGGATAAGGGAGCTTAAAGCGCAGCAGAAACAAATCAAGGACGAATTGCAGACCGAGAAGGAGGCGTTGGAATCCACTTCGCAGCTCCGGGCACCAAATCCCAGCCCTAAGCCGCAGTCCATGCAACAAACAACAGTAACGAAAGAAACGGTTTTGGTCAGACAAGCTGTTCATACAGTAGTTGATGAAGTACAAGCGGAGCAACATGAAAGCGCACCATCCCCTGCCATTCTCACGCGGAAATCACAAGTGACCAAGAAACGAAATAGCGGACCGCTCTCGTCAAAAACAACTAACATTCAGCCTGCGTCGGGGATCCAGCCTTTCGAAAAATCTGATCGCGGTGACACAAAGGTGTTGCGGCGACGGTCACTGCAAAACAGCCATTCCGAGTCAAATCATCGACGGACACGGTCCGGCGCAGTATCTCCCTCTCCTCGTTTGTCGCTAGGCGCGGAAGAACGACCGTCTAGTTCAGATTCTATCGACGACGCTGTCCGCGACTATCTCTCATCTCCACGGCTTACTCAGAAGGTAAACCATCCACACACAGGACGAACGATTGCGTTTTCAGAAGTTGGCGATCCAAAGGGCTATGTGGTATTTTGTTGCGTGGGCATGGGCTTAACAAGATATTTAACGGCGTTTTACGACGAGCTAGCTCGGACACTCAAGTTGCGGTTGATAACGCCAGATCGACCGGGTGTTGGGGAGAGTGAGCCTTGCGTTGATGGATCAGGGACGCCTCTCAGCTGGCCAGGTGTGATCCATTTCAGTTCCTTGTTTCTTATTCCACCCTATCTCAAAAGATTTATGTGCTAACGTATGTTGATAGACGATGTGGCCATCATTTGCAACTATCTTAAAATCACGAAATTCTCCATGCTGGCACATTCTGCTGGAGCCATATATGCTCTCGCAACCGCGCTACGAATGCCACAGCATATCCGAGGACGGATACATCTACTCGCTCCATGGATACCCCCATCCCAAATGACCAGTATGGGTTCTCACAAAGAGCCCCTCCCAGCGGGGGCCGTACCATACTCCCAACGACTCCTCCGTGCGCTGCCAACCCCATTTCTCAGAGTCGCCAACTCCAGCTTCATGACCACCACCAGCGCAAGCATCACAAGCAGCCTCCCCAAAAACTCCAGAAAAAACAAACGCCGTAGCACAACCATCGCCGGCACCAACGAAGCAGGCTTCAACACCCTCATCGCCCAACAGCGCGAAAACTCCCTCAACATACCCCGAAACCCGCCAGACCGCGATTCCCAGGACATCGTATCCCGCGCCACCACGAACCCCTCCGACCCCAAGGCCGAACTAGCCATCATCGCCGCCGCTGCCGCCGTCGACAAGGAGCGCCAATCAGACTACGACAACCGCCTCACACACGCCATCTGGGCGCTCGCGACGACAAATGCCAACCCAGCCGTCGACCTGCTCATCTGCCTCGAGCGCCGGCAGACGATAGGATTCCGGTACGTGGATATCAATCGCGCTGTGGTTCTCCATCATGGCACGCGGGACACGCGGGTGCCGGTTGACAATGTGCGGTGGCTGGGGAAGACGATGCGGCGGTGTGAGGTGCGGGTGCTGGAGGGGGAGGGTCATGGGCTTATGGCGTCGGCGCTTGTGATGGGGAATGTGTTGATGGAGGTTGCGAAGGAGTGGGAGGATTGGACGACTGTTGTGCAGGGGAAGAGGGAGGGGAATAGGAAGGGGTCTGCTGCTGTGGTTGGTAAGCAGTAGTTGGGTCTGGGGATTGGCTTCGCACGCCTGGCTGGCTCCCGAGCTTTATCCTGCCTTGATTTGTTCATTGACTGGAGCGTTTGGCGTGGATCTCACGGTGTTTTATTTATTGCTCGTTAAATACTTTTCCTGATAATCATTGGAAAGGGAAAGAGAAGGGAAAATGGTGGTTGTGGTTTCATTTTCTTTTGATTCGATTTGATTTTATTTGCCTGGAAACTATCTGAGCCCTTTTTTTCCCCCATTTTATTTCATCGTTTTATCTTTTTTTTGTCTATACACTGTATTGTTGTAATGATCTCTTGCCCTTTTATTTTGTCCTCTTCTTTTACCCTCTCCCCCGGCATCTATTTCGGCTACTCAACTTCCAGTCTTCTATCCGGTCCGATGCTTCTCTCCCTAATTTATTTACCATTTGACACCTTTTTTTTGTCTTTTCTCTTTTGCAGAATATCACCTCTCCATCTATAACGCCTTTCCATTATCTCATGTATGTCGTCTCCTTGTTTCTGCTGCTTTTCATACCCCCTTTTCCAATTTTTGAATTGAGCTCTGTCCCAGCATTTTCTTTTTTTCACCCCGTTTTCTCCCTTTCTCTAGTTTTCTTGCGCTCTTGAATCTCTTGGGCTGTTGTTCTCCTTTTCTTTGTATGATCATTGCTTCTTTTACTTGATTCTCCCCTTGTCCGTTTATTTGCATGAAGCTTGTTACTCTACGTATTTACTGGTATGGATGTTAGATTATTAAATTTTCACTCATTCCCATTTTGAGATTTCTTTTTATTGGTTCCTAATCCATTGACTACATAAATGTCTATATTGTGATCAGATAATTACTTCAACCGCTACATTTCTTCCAATAGTTAAGACTTACCAATGCATTCTAGCAAACACGGTCCGGTAACCGCAAATGTGAATGCCCATGTATTTTCCCACACACCTATAACGAATGCGACAAGGAAAAGAGATCCCAAAGGAGACGACGCAGAAGAAGAAGAAGCTATTTGGTCCCTCCCATATTTGGGTAGTACCCAAGTACAGTGGCTTCAACGGGATATAACAGAGTAACCTCCGTGTACAATTTTCCGTGTATCGAGAGGACAGGTCTTTCAAACGTTGAGACCTATCTGTTCGCGAGGCAGAACCCAAAGTCCCCGCAAGCAACCAACACCGTTACCAACGGCGTTCAAAGGGACAATTTCGCCCAATTACGGAGCCCGCGGATCAAAGGCCGCCCCCCTCGGCATTGGGCACTCCCGATCTCGACTGCAACAGCATCTTCGCCATATATAACTTGGAACTGAATATCTGTTTCTGAACAGTCGGATCCTGAGGTCACCAGCTGCGACGTGATGCTATTGGGCTGGACCACATTTTTCACCCCTGAAAACGCCTAGCCTAGACACAAAATTAACTGTTAGCTTAACTAACGATGGCGGAAGTCAAACCTGGGTTTAAAGGAACTTGGTTCCATAGAAGAGAGGCAGTGAGCAAGCTTAGCGGAGTCGACGACGATAGCTTACTTGGTTAGTTATTTTGCACGCTGGCTTACGTGACTGATCTCAAATGCGGTTCCCGGGAAAAGCCAAGTCCCTCTTCCCCCGCCCACACGAGAGCGACCTCATCTTACTGGGGGGAGGTGTAAAGATGAACCTCACAAAGCAGTTTGGCTCTTTGCTCATATCCTGAATCCCGTTAAGTTAACTGCCGCACTTCACGCTTGATGGCACAATATGTCGTTCCCGGTTTGCATATCCCCGTCTTGGTTTGCCGGAACTACTACTATCCCAACTTGAACTATCTCGAGCCACTTATCCAGGATCCAGTTGCCCGGCATTTGCACCAGTCTTCAACTGTATATGCGACAGAGTGAGCGTCTGTCTGGCCAGCAGGGTGTTGAAGGATGTCTCCATTCACCTCGAGACGACGTAATCCTCCCAACCTGGACTTTTAAACAAGGGCCCTGATCGGGCTCAGTCAACTGCTGGACGCGATTCAAAAGAGACCGCCGTGTAGTTTGGAGGTTTTCTGGATTTTGGCCCGGAACAGGAACTACTTGCTAACTCCTCCATGGCTAAATCGGCTGTTATACGGCCCGAACCGTATTTGTACTGGCCGTGAGGTGAATACTTGGGACCATTTCGCAAGTATATAGAAACAGATTGGGTTCGAAAACGCTCTTCTAGAGGATTGTGATTCCCGACTTGCCGCAGCAAGTTCCTTTCGGGATAGACCAACTCCCAAGGACGCAATTTTTTTCCAGTTTGGATTGGTGTTGAGATGTGAAGTTTCTGCTAAGAAAACGCCTTGCTGTAACTGACAAACCTCCTAGGATATAACCGAGCTTCTGAAGAACAGCTTTCACTAATGCTGACCAAACTTGTTGGAGGCCTGCCCCAGCTGTAGAAGGATTGTCCAATGAACTCCCGATGACCGAAACTAACTAAAAACTAAAATAATAATAATAATAATAATAATAATAATAATAATAAAATAATAAAAGAAAAAACTTTTTGAGCGGCTCGGATTATAAAAGTCATTCGA
>NW_015440947.1:1341733-1357013 GCF_000150705.2 Paracoccidioides lutzii | reverse complement strand
GATTATAAAAGTCATTCGACCAAACACCCCCCACCCTCCAGACTGCTCCCTCCGCTACTGCTCCGCAGCAGGCGCTGCTATGGACCCATCCTTCTCCCTCTCCTTCTCCCTCTCATCATGACCAGGTCGCGAAAAGATGGCGCCGAAAAACGACAAAATGCTGGTACTCCGAAGCACCATGCAATAGAACAGCGTCAATCCCGTAACGACAATCTCTTCTCTCACAGCGTCGCTGATGGTGTCGCTGCCGGTCGCTGCAGCGATATTCGATCCGATCAACGTAATGTTGCCCACCTTCTTCAGCGACCAGGCGTTTGCGGAGAACTTCGCCAGAGGCATCTGTTTCTCGTCGAGACAGATGAAGTCCCAGGTCTTGAAGCCGCTCGAGCTGGTCCAAGTCATGGGCACGGGTTCGGGCGCAGCACTGTTGATGCTGCCCTTGGCGAAGGCGTACGAGAGATGCGTATACTCCGTCCTGAAGCGCTTGAGAGCCTTGAGAGTGATTGTGCGACCGCGAATCTGGCAATCGGCATTGATGGAGACGGTGCGAAGGCTTCCTGTGGCAAAGGGGGGTTGGTCCTCACCAGCTCTGAAGGCGAGGTGTGGCTTCGTGGCTCTGTAGTCGACGATATAGAGTGGAGGGGATTGCGGGTTGTCCTTCTCGGTGATGAGTGATTTGTATCGTTTCCAGGAAAAGTCCACTTCGAGCGTAAGGTCCTGTGCAGGGCAACCTTGCCTCTGCTGGGCGACCTCAGGCGTGGACTCCATGACTTTTGTCCAGGCTTAATTCGGTGATTGCTGCTTCGCGATGTAATTCGCTTTTTGTGTTGGACTCATAGTCAGTGCAGAAGTTGTTAACTATCAACAAGGCCTCGTCGATGGGCATTCGCGGGATTCAAGGGAGGTTTCTATGCAACTAGAGAATTCAAAGTGGTTCGACTGTTTCAGTCGTAAATACTGAAGAGTGTATGTAGAAAGAGTTTGAAGAGTGAAAGCGCATCAGCAAGACTGTTGCAAATTGCATTTATGTGGTAGATAACGTAGCCGTCAGCCAAAAAAGCGAAACCATCTTGTGGGAGATATTTAGAGAAAAAGTAAGCCAGTGAAGGAATCGGTGGACGGTTTTAATAACAAGCTGTGCTACCAGGATGTGCTTGGAGGACTCGTATTCATTCCTCGGGTTTCTTATCCGCGTATTTCAGCTCCTTCTGCAGGACGATGGACTAACTAGTTGATAGCTGAGAGGCGGGCTTATGCAGATACGCCGTAATGCGGGGGCCTCGGGGCAGACATGAGGGCAACACATGCGGAATTAATAAAGCTGCGGACTTTTTCTTTTCTTCAGTTCTGCAGTTAAAGATACTTAACTTCAGCGGAGTAAAGCTCTCAAAACCGAAGCCATCTTCCGGAAGATCGTCGAAGAGTGTACCAGCAAGAAAATGAAACAGTGGCAAAATTCACACTCGAACTACACGTCTCTACTCCCAAGTCATTTAAGGAGCAATTGAAACTCCATCGAAAAAGATGAAACACGGGGGAAGTGATCTCTGCGCTCACCAAGCAGTAGGGGCAGAAGATGTGTTCTCTCGCCTTGTACAACGGACAACAACAACAACATCCCAAGAACCGAGGCCTGGCCAATCGCCTCACAACAATAAAAGCTCATATCATCGAAAAGTTGCGCTCATTCCTGTGCCTCGTCGGGTTATCACTCAGTGCAGTGGGTGGCGCTATAGCAAAAACACGGGGGAATAATCATGATTCCACGCTCCCTAGGCTTCAACCTCGGCCTCGGGCCTGGACAATAAATCAAAAATAGATTCTCTCGTCAGCTCAGAACTTCGGTCATCAAGTGCGCAACAAATCTCACGGAGATAAAAGAGTTCTCAGAACATCTTCTCTTTGGGTCCCCTACGACCATCGGCTTCGTGGTTATCCATCGAGTGGCTGAACACGACTCCCAACATTCTGACAATCAGCAGTCCGCTGCACTTTGTCACTCAGCATATTTCGGCCAGTATATATGTTATGTATTATATTTCCAAATCTCCCCCGAGTTTCTCGGAATTGGGGTCGTCGAGCTGAAGCAAACGCTGACTGAGTTGTGAAGCTGTATACGGCTTAGGGCTTCTCCCTGCTCTACATGAGCATGACGAGGAAGCGTCATTCCTTTCTCTAAAGAAGAGGAGGAGGAGGAGGAGGAGGATCGGAACGAGGGCAGCGACGGCAGCGCGGAATAAAATTAACAGGACGAAAGAGACTCGAGTAAAAGAGAAACCGCATGTTAGACTCCCTAGCGGGGAATCGAACCCCGGGCTGCTGTGTGAAAGACAGCGATGTTAGCCACTACACCACTAGGGACAAGTTTGCTAACAGGCTGGGACCGGCCCAGACTCTAAGTTGTAATAAGCTTTAAGACGACCTTTCACTCACTGCACTATATACATACAGTGTTATTCAGCCATATATCCAGATAGTATAGTTGTAGTGAGAAAGCAAAAAAATCATTGCAAGCTGGCTGTTTTGTATATAGATGCAAAATTAGTAGTAGTTGAACTATCCTTTCTGCAATAAGATATGTTTATACTCCTAAACTCACTCGATATTAAAAAATATTTGCAGATAATGGACTAAACTAATGCTTCTACTCTGAGATGTGATGAGAAGGACACCCACTTGATACCATCACAGCATCGAGGGTGATCCGAACTGGGTTGTACATCCCTGCCACAGAGGGAATCCTGGATTACAACAGCTACTCTCAGAGGATGTTGCAGCAGGTAGCAGGTTCAGCCTTCAACCAGCCTTCAGCTGAATACTAGCGCTTCAATTGAACAAGAGGCTCTTGGATCTGTAGGTCAGCAGCTAACAGAAAGGAGCTGAGAGAGAAAAAAACAGACTGCCTGCAGCTGTTTTGAATGCCCTGGTCAAATTTTGATGAGGCATCACATGATGTGTAAAACGTTCACCCAGATTATTTTTCAATTATAGAAGAGAATAGAGAGAGAGAGGAGACAGAGAGAAGAGATGTGGGTTTGTACGGCGCCGGGCGATCTTCAAGAGCAGACTCCGGGTCACCAAAAAGGCAACCAAATTATTGGCAGGGAGGACGGATCCATAGAGGGTGGGAACTATGGATCGACGGAGAACGGAGTAACAATCAAAGTTAAGAATAGAATTAATAATAAAAGAAAGCAAGAAAATATTCAAATCCACAACCACACGCTCAACTTCCCGGGTAGAACCGGCATCCCCTGGTGTACATCCTGCGTTGACGCTCGTGGAAAAAGAGAGGAACCAGGTTGAATAACTAACCATCATCTCTCTCTATTTGGCATCGGACTTCGTAGTTATTATATATCCCCCTCCTCCTTCTCCCTCCCCAGCCCGGAGTTGGTGTTTGAGACGGTGATCATTGAAACCCCCCCCCCCTCCCCCCTCCCCTCTGGCTAGAATATCTCGGCATAGATCGAGCTGGACTGCGCAAGAGAAATATTTGCCCTAGTTGAGAAGCAGGCCCCACGGAGACTTTTTCTTCGTTCTCCGCGGGGGAACTGGGTGATATTCGGGCCAGGAGATTAACCGTGGGGTTTCCTGGGTATGGCTGAGGTACAACCAACATATGGTAACGATATAGGGACCAGGAACACCTTTGCAGCTGCTAGCTCTCAGCCGTTAGCAACCAACGAACGAATATAAACAGCACGAAATTCCAGCAATGCCCCAGGAGTGGGTAACCTGCCACGGTGGTGGTCCTTCTTTCCGCTTCCAAGTATCCAAGGATCCATACTGGGAGTCCGAAGAGGAACCTTGAAAGCACTGGACAGCAGGGTTCCGTCTGCAATAAACTCCCGCCTAGGCCTGGCCGGCATTTAAGGTACCCGGAGTGGGAGTGGGTCTCGACGCTGAGAGGGCCCAATGTCGACAGAAAACCAGAAGAAACCACAGACAGGCCTACATGAACTAGTTTAAGCCATTTTTTAGATTTATTAATATTAATAATGACAATGATAATAATAATGATATAATAATAATAATAATAATAATAATAATAATTTAATAATAATAATAATAATAATAATAATAATAATAATAATAATAATAATAATAATAATAATAATAATAATAATAATAATAATAATAATAATAATAATAATAATAATAGTAATAATAATAATAATAATAATAATAATATGGAGTGGTCCACGAACATTCTTGCCTGCCAGACCCCCTCGGCTCCTGGTCCGGGGAGTTCACTCCTCCGACCCCTCCCTGCTCCCTATACTTCCCCAGCTTTCCCCTTGCCCCTGACCCGGTTCCTGTCCTTGGGCGTTGTGCCGATGCTCGGTGTCTGCCTGTTTACCCTCAGTCTCCCCGTGACGTCCTGGCGATTCTTTCTTCCAGGTTTGATTATCCAGAAACTAGACAAGAGAGCGGACCGCAAATCCTCATAACTAACTCGCGTTCCTGGCTGAACACTTGACAAGGCTGCACAGTTGGCCTCGCAGTTCGCTGGGCACAAGCCACCACGCCCAGTAGCGTTTCCAGCCCAAGCCAGCCCTCTCGCAGCTATTTCTTTCTCTTCCGTTGCACAACAACACGCCTGATTCCATCCTTCGATCCCTTTGATCCCTTCGATCCCTTCGATTCCTCCATCCCGTTGCCTGACACGCTCTATCACTCCGCCGCTGGCCAAACCCAACCCTCTCCTCCCGAGTCCCATGAGTACCTCCTCTATTCCTTCTCCTCTCTCCCGTGGTAGTCTGAGAGCGGTCGTCGTCGTTGTCGCGTGCCCATGTGGTCGGGACCCCTTTATCCGCCCACCATGAAGGGAGCAACATCCCAAGCCTTTTCTGCCCGACGACACGCCCCCTCCTCCGCCCTCTCCTTCCCCTCGTCGTCGGGCGGGCGCAGAATCATGCCGCCAACAACCCGTCGCGGCCTCAGGGTGCTGCTATTGGCAGTGCTTGGTGCTGTGTTCGTGATATGTTATCTAAATGTAAGTATTCTCATTTTCTTTATTTTTTATTTTATTTTATTTTGGCTTGGCTGCCAGTCTACTCCAAAGGAGAGTGACTTCGCTACTCCAATATGCGGGGGTGGGGGGAAATAAGGGAGAAGAGGCAGGAAGTGGGGCCTGGAGGACGGCGGGTGATCTGACCCGCGCAAGATTGATCGGCGCAAATCCCTCGAATGAAAAGGGGAAAAAAGACAACTAACAAATTCATTACCCATACATGTTACAGGCCAACACTCATCACATCCAAAATGGGAAATTCTACCAGCAAACCGTCGAGGCCTTGGAGGCCAAACGAGCCGGGCGAGCTAACAGCGAGATGGACGATGAGGGTCTCTTCCAGAAGTTAAAGGTGCCGAAGCTGGCGCCAGAGGATAGGCAGGCTATTGCGGTGGAGCGGCAGAAATATGAGAGTCCGCTTAAGATGACGCCTGGCGATGGAGATGGGGGAGATGGCACAGGGTTGGAAGAGAAGTCTATCGCGGGACGTAAGAAGATGCCTGTGTCGTCGACGCCGCAGAAGGAGGATGTAGTGGTTGAGGAGGAGCTGAATGCTATTTTGAAGAGGTCGCCTAGTATGTTATTTTTTCTTCTGTTCATTCATTCATTCATTTGTCCATTGTGCATTGTCTTTATGCCCCACAAAAGGGATTGTTGTTCTTGACATGTTTTTTTGTACAACCCAAGCATATCATCATTCCACCATCCCCTCCCGTTCCCTCCCCTTCCACCCCCGTCCACTTTCCCCCCAATACCGCCATGCCCCGCTCCGCTCCGCTCCTCCCGCATCCACTCCCACCACCAATGCATATTTGATAATAAATTTCATAACCAACCCCTTCCCATCTTAATCCTCTATCTTGCACACCACCACTTTTACCACCAGCTAACCACAAAATGTAGTAATAATATTCTCTAAAAGCTTCTGCCCCTACAGCTTCAAAGCCAAATCCATCATCCTAAACATGTACAAAATCGTCCCGGCCCCTTTCGTCGTCGAGCTCGACATGCACCCGCTGGGCAGCCAACTGCAGCAAATCCTCGCGGGAAACACGGGCCGGAGCACCGTGCCTAACGTCCTCGTTAACGGGATGACGATTGGTGGCAGCGATGAGATTGAGGGCTTGCATGCGCGGAATGAATTGGCGGGCAAGATACAGACGTTGGGGGGGAAGAGGGTTATGGAGATTTCGTTGGTGCGGGTATGAAACATTTACACCGTATGGAGGGGGAGGGGGAGGGGGAAAATAGAGGAGGGCGGTGTCGAACTCGTCAACGCACGCCTCTTTTATAACTGTTTAATTTTTTTTGTTTGTATGGGTATATATATCATTTGAAAGCGAGCTCACTATTTTTCCTGGTTAGGTGGATTGGCCTCTCCCCCCTCCCCCCCTCTTATCTCATTTTCCCTCTTAATTTCCTTATGTTTAATTCCCCTTTCCTTTCTCTTTCGCCTTCTATATTCCTGTGGGAAGAGGAAGGGGAGGTCAAGCACAAATGACACCCCTGTTGCAAATTCGCATTTAATTTCGAGGATGCTAATGAGGTTTGTATATGTCTGCGCAAAACGGAGTTCTGGGGTGGTTTTTTTTCTTTTTCTTTTTTTCTTTTCTTTTTCCTTCTCCTTTCCATCCCTCTTCGTGTTTCATACAATGGGGCAACGGGACTTGATATGGCATGACCATGGCATGACTTTGATTTGGTGGAAGGCTTTAATTTTATTTCTTTATTGCGAGTTCCCTGTTCACATTTCCCTTTTCCCTTTTCCTTTTCCCCATCCTATGATACGCGTGTGTGTATATATTTTGTTGCTTGAATATATACACGATTGGCGTTGTCATGACAGGAGAAGGCTGAGAAGAGCAAGTTGGGCAATGAGTTATCTCAGGCAGGCATGTACTGGTTTTTCAAGGAATGTACTCACTTTTGGAAAAGTCATATTAATTCAGGCCTTGAGCTTAGAAACGCGTACTTCGTGTTGACATCGTCATTGATCGAATCCCTTTTCCGGGGTCTCTTGTTACTAGTCGTATGTAGATCTGCACTGGGAGATAGCAGCTTAAATGGAGTGTATGCCACAGTAGCAGCTGATAGACAGCGCATGCTCCATAGACGTCCCTAGCATCAATGTCAAAAATCCACTTCCTCGCTTCCTATAACCATTGATACGGACAGCTGCCATCCATACGGCAGTTGACACCGAATGTTGCTTGCGCAGTCGCTGCCCAACTAAACCCCACGCTAAACCAAATCCGGCACCTAAGCGACGCCCGCACAAACCCCCCACAACCGCCCAACCGCCCAACCTGGCCCCGAATTTCGCTCAGCGGGTTTTGCTCCTACGAGTCTGTGTGCGCTGTGTGTCTCTGTGTGAAGAAGAGAGAGCGAGAGTCGACCAACTCTTAACGACGACCCCAACGACGCTCCCTCCCGACTCCCTTACCCTCCTTCCCCCCCCCCTTTTTAAACCGCCCGTCGGACTAATTCCATAGAGACGTCGTAAAGATGCATTACATCCACTCCTTGGAGACGCTGCCGATTCCGGATAATGGTGAGACCATTCCTCCCCCCCCGTTTCCCGTGTTGACTGTTCCTTTTCTTTTTTCTTCTGTTTTTTCTCCCTTGTTTTCGTGTCTGGGATGGGTGGTTTGATGGGAGAAGAATGGAGGGTGGGATTTTGTTGTCTCTCTACGGATGAATGAGGGAGGGTTGGGGAGAGGAGTTACTGCTGTGGATTGGAAAAGCAGTGCATTGGGACTGAGAACGGCTGGTTTTTTCCAGTGCATGTATGATGAGGTTGCGGGCAGGAGAGATGACGATGTCGTTGGGTTTAATGCTGGAGTTTCGACTCGAATTGATCCGATATATCGTATACAAGGCGATTTTTTGGAGTGAGAGCGAGACAGATAAGAGAACGGTGAATATTTTGCTAACTGGGCCTTTTTCACGACTTCTAGTGACCATACACATCAGATCGCGGGTCGTCACTGTCGAAGGACCCCGAGGTATGCCATGTCTTCCATTTCCCCCAATTTCCATCCATGCATGTCCTCTTCTGCATCGAAAAAAGACAGCCATTGAAGGATTGGAATCAATCTCAAAATGGACCTTAAAACCCAATTCACCTACCCCCCCGAGCAAAACACCCTACCACACCACAACCAAATCTCTATGGAAAAAACAAGGGTAAGAGAGCGCATATCTAACCGCGTCCCCCTTCTCCACTCAACCAGGCAAACTCGTCAAGGACCTCTCCCATCTCGCAGTCTCCTTCAGCCTGCCCAAGAAAAACGTCCTCGCCATCGAGATCCACCATGGCTCCCGCAAGGGCATCGCCTCCCTCCGAACCGTCCGCACCCTCATCAACAACCTGATCATTGGCGTCACCCGCGGTTTCAAGTATAAGATGCGCTACGTCTATGCCCATTTCCCCATCAACGTGAACATCGAGACCAATAAGGATACCGGTGTTTCTGAGGTTGAGATTCGGTATGGATAAATGAATTTTTCTTCCTAAAAATTTTATTGACTTTTTGTGTTCTTTTTGTTTGTGGGGAGTGGGGTGTTGCTTTGGGGAAGTTGGGAATGATGGAGCTCCTGGGCTTCTTCTTAGATGCTTCTGCCAGCAAGCGGCCGAGAAGACTCAAAAAAAAAAAAAAAAAAAAAAAAAAAAAACACAAACCGGCATATAGATTTTCCACCAACAGCATGCTAACCAAACACCACTCTCTGCTCCACAGAAACTTCCTTGGCGAGAAGCGAGTCCGCCGCGTCGTCTGCCAGCCAGATGTCGAAATCATGGTCTCGCCCAACGTCAAGGATGAGATCCAGCTCACTGGAAACTCGCTGGAAGGCGTTTCACAGAGTGCTGCCGATATCCAACAAATTTGCCGGGTTAGAAATAAGGATATCCGAAAAGTAGATATACCCCTTTCTTCCTAGCCCATTTTGCTCACCCATGTCCCGACCTTTTCGTAATTTTTTTTTCTTCTTGTTTTACTAACTGTGCTACTTTCAAACTCCATAGTTCTTGGATGGCATATACGTTTCGGAGCGGGGTAATATCATTGAGGATTGAAGGGGGTCGTTCTGCTGCACATCGGTTGTTTTGTCAGGTGATGGGGGGCGAGGTCCTTTTTCTTGTTTTTTTATTTAAAGGGAATACAATAAAAAGGAAATGGTGGAAAAGGGGGTTGGATGGAAGCGATTTTTTTTCTATTTCAAATGACAAAGGGGAAAAAGAGACAAAAAAATAAGAAGAATCATTATTAGCATTCATCAGACCAACGACCAGCCTCCCCTTTTCTATCTTCTCTCTCTCTTTTTCTTCTTGTTTTCTTTCTCTTATTCTTTAATATATGAAATGGGAAAATATGTCAGTCATCCTTATTGCTAGTTTTTCTTTTCTTGCGTGGGAGCTTAATTGACACGCTTGCATCTTTTTCTGTTTTTACTTCTCTTCTTCAGCTTGCTCCAGTTCTTTAACTCATTGGACCCCTCCTGATACCTGCAGGAGGGGATGTGCTCACCAAGCCTGAATGTCAGGGAAGCTGGAATCGGGGAATTGAAACCCTCCCGCAGCTCCCTTTCTAGAGAAGAAAGAAGGAGGACTCTGTTTCACAGTGGCCATTTTCGCATTCCATAACTATGCTCCTCTCATTCCCCCCCCCCCCCCCCCCCTCCTCTATGGATAGTTGGAATAGCACGAACCAACCCTATTCTGGCCAGAGCAAAAAGCCGCAAAAAGAGCCAAAAGTATGGGTGATGAGAGTGGGATTCGGACCCACGCCCCTTTCGAGACCAGAACCCTAAACTAGCGCCCCGGACCGCTCGGCCAATCTCACCCGTGGAGTGGCATAATCTCTGATCTCAATGTGGATTCCTATTGCAATACAGCATGGTTCCTTTATACTCTCTATCATTGGAGGATTTGACGTTGTTGAGTTTGTGTTCAGCTAGGCGAGCCGAAATCTAAACGATACGATAAGGTAGTCACGTGGCTAGGGCAGTGGGATGAACCAAGATAACCAGTTATAGTTAGTGTAACTAACAAATGCAGGTTGACTAAGCGTCAATCTTGGGTTATATTTGCCAACTGCCAAGCCCCAAGGTCCAACCGGCAGCAAGCTGTCAGCATGTGATACAACGGGATCTTGACGACCTCGACAACTTTTCACCCAACCCCCCAATGGACCTTGAGTTTGCATAACCAACCGCGGAGGTATACATTCCGACGACCATATCCCCAATTCTCAGAAGTTGGGCTGTGGTGTTTGAAGCTGCTGCTGCGTAAAGCCCACTACATGACACACGATGGGACATGTGTTCACCAGCTAATGCATACAATGATGGCTTCACGGTGACGCCCCATATATCAACAGTCCGATCTACGAGAACGGGGTCTAGAAACCAAAAACATAGGCTTCCTGGATGTTATAAACTTCCATGGTGTCCCTTTTTTTGTCTCCCTTGAAACTGCATATACCATCCCTCCACAACCACACAGTCCGCTCCACCGCATGCGACTGTTCGCGAAGGAGCAGCCGGCAGCCTCCCACATACATAATACCCCACAACAGCCCACAGCCCCTTCCCGAGCGCCCTCGACAGGATGCGCATCAGACCCAAAGATGCCGAAACCAAGCCGCAAACAATCTCCATAATCCTAACCAGTGTCCTCCTCGGCACCCGGGTTCTCCTCCTGGCGCCCTTGGCCGCAGTCTTGAATATAGTTATCGAAAGCTGCCGCAACCATGTATGCTCCTCACCTACCAAGATCCAGCCCAGGTCCCTGTGCGATAAGGCACAAAAACCCCGCCCTTGCTGTTATCCTTATTATCCTTGTCACCGCACGCCGTGCGACTTTCTTTCTTTTGACGCAGCTGTTGCTTATCCTTCTTGCCACGCTGGGATATATCACTGACACGGGCTGGTATCTGATCCAGAGATTATTTGCGTGGTGGCTTGCGAAGTCGCCCAGGGCTGTGGCGCGGAGGCGCATAGCGGCGGCGGAGAGTTTTGAGGAGTGGGAGGCCGGGGCGGTTCTGTTGGATGAGGCGGTGGGGAGTGATGCCTGGTTTGTCCTACTCCCTTTTCTAAACAATTAATATATATCTATGTATGTATTGCATGTACCAACTATGCTCTCCCAGGCGCGAGAGTCACCCCAGCATCCACTATGACCACCGCGTGATTAAACAGAGGCTGCGAAGCCTCATACAAGCCAAAAACAACAACGACATCTGGGCCATCGTCCATCTCATCCGGTCCGGCCTGGTGAGGAATCTCGTCAACATCACCTCTCCACAACTCTACGACCACGCGCACTCCGGTACCAAACTGCTAATTGAAGAGTACATCGCCGAACTGGGGCGTGCGATAGAGTACATCACGGCACTTGAGACGGTGCCTCGCGACCCGAAAGCCTTCGACTCCCAGGATAAGCTCCAATTGCTCCATGACACGCGACAGGCATTCGGGAGATCGACGCTACTTCTGCAAGGAGGCGCGGTCTTCGGGACCTGCCATCTTGGCATTGTCAAGGCGTTGTTATTGAGAGGACTGTTGCCGCGGATTATCACTGGGACTGCGACGGGGGCGCTGGTTGCGGCTCTAGTGGGGGTTCATACGGATGAGGAGCTTTTGCCGATTTTGAATGGGGAAGGGATGGATGAGGCTATATCTGATCGACTGTTGGAGCGGAAACGTAGCAAGCGGCAGAGCATTTTGGGGCTTCTCACGCGTGGTGATGGACATGGGTGGTTGCCGACTTTGATCCGCCGGACTGAGGAATATATTCGAGATAGCTATTGTCCGGATCTTAGACTTCTGGAGGAATATGTCAAGGCTACTGTTGGTGAGATGACTTTCGAAGAAGCTTTTGCGAAGACAAAGCGTTCTCTAAATATTACTATACCGATTCCTGGGAAGGCGGGGACGCCGAATTTGCTTAATTATCTGACCGCGCCTCATGTGGTACGATGCTAATTTTCTCTCTCTCTTCCTCTTTATCTATCTTGGTGTTTGCCCACCCAGGAGCTGATGTTACTGTTACATAGTTGATATGGTCCGCCGCCGCCGCCTCGAACGTATCCTCCGCAACTTCTTCACGGGTGACGTTATACTGCAAAGACGAGACAGGAGCCATAGTTCCCTGGCCCGACGGCGACGGCCTCCTCTTCCGATCCTGGCGCGAACTCGGCTGCAGCGATCGCGAATGCCCCCTCTCGCGCCTCTCAGAACTCTTCAACGTAAACCATTTCATCGTCGCCCAAGCCCGCCCTTACCGCATGCCCCTCTACCTACCCGAAGAGCAACAGCGGCCTGGCAGAGTGCGCCCGGCCAGATGGACATTCATCGAACGCACGGGTCGCATAGTCAATCTAGAGATCCGCCATCGTCTGCGGCAGCTGGATGGTGTAGGCCTGTTGCCGACGCCGCTTCGTCGGCTGTTGATCTACGAGGATGTGCCTGGGCCGCATCTAACTATTTTGCCGGAGTTGGGGGTTGGGGATTTGGGGAGGGTGTTTGAGAGGGTGGATGCGAAGGGGGGATTGGGACTGGGGAAGTGGATTTTGAAGGGGGAGAGGGGGGTGTGGCCTGCTGTTGCGGCTGTTAGGGTCCGGTGTACGGTTGAGCTGGCGCTAGAGAAGGGGTATCAGGTTGTGAGACCTGTGTCGAAACCTGGGTTTGGGGTTGGGGATGAGTAGAGGGGGAAATTGGCTGTAGTTTTTAGGTTCGGTTTTATTTTTATGCTTTGTGTACACAGAAAGTGGGCCTTTTTTTTTTTTGGCTTTTTTTGGTTTTTTCTTTTTGGCTTTTTCGGCCCTTGTTTTGGCTGTTCTGGAGCGCGATTCATCGTCGAGTGTGCCTTTCAGCATACATCCCCCAATGCTGGTATAACCGCCTCTACGGGCGTTAGCGGTCAATTGCAGACGGAGGGTGGCATATTATAGAAAGGCGGCCCCCCTTCCATCACCTCTCCCCCCCCCCCCCCCCCCCCGGGCTCATTTTTGGGCTTTTGGTAGTCTCCTCTGTTGTTATTATGTCATGGGGAATTAATTTTATGCACGCTGACATAAACGGGATAACCACCGTCGCTAAGCCTATCCTGGAATTATTCCCTCCCACAGCCTGGAGCAAGCAACAACTTTAACCCGACCCAGCGCGAGTGCCGGTACCTAGACATTAGTCCCAGCCTGCGAGCACAGCCAAAACCAAGTGCGCGCAGGTACCTGTACATGTGGCCCCGATGCCTTGAGTTAAATCACCTGGGGCCGCTGCGAAGGACTTTCCCGACGCTCCAAACCAAACACCCCCTCTCCCCCCGTCTCCAACTTGCCCTTGGTCTCTTCCCTCCCGCGTCTTTTTCCCCCGCCCCACTGCAGCTGCTCGACCCTTGCCACTCTCTCCCCATGTCCGTCTCTCCCGATCGTTTGCTCCTCCGCCACGCTCTGTTGTTACTCCCGTGAAGCCACTGCTCGTCCTCTTCGCTGGCCACCAAAACAGGCGATCGAAGCTCTCCTCCGCAACCTGTCTGTCCCACCCAGTCACCCCTTTTCCAACCCTCCCCCACCGAATCTATCCAAAGTTCACAGACAGTTTCGAGCAACGGCGGAAGGAACCTGGGCTTTTGAATCTGCATACACCCTCGTCTTAATCTCTCCCTTCAAAGAGTCTGCGTGTTGTGTTTTGGTGGGGCGGTGAACCCATTCATTCCTCTTCACCCCCAGCCATGGCGGTTCAAGCAGCTATGATCGCGGACACCATCACCGCGATGAAAAGGGCTCTTGAGCGCCAGCGTCTAGGTTTGTCCTTCCCTCTTTCTGTTTGCTGTTTCTACCCTATGATGGTATTATGAAGTTTTTATCTACTGTGGTCTTCCTTGACTTGATTTAATATTCCTCATCCTGCGACCGTTTTTTGCTGACAACGTTTATGCTTTTTTTTTTTTTTTTTGGGCTATCCGCTTCAACAGCCACCGGTGTCGATGACCCCATCACACAACCCACAAATCGCGGTAACAAGCTCAAACTGAATGCGCAATATGTCCATGAAGGTGCTCTTGGTTGCATGAACGGTGTGGAGTTCTATAGAAAGGTAAATTATGGGTGTTTTTGCATGGCTTCTGCTATTTCTGCTTTGTGTGTGTGCGAGAAAAAAAAAAAAAAAAAAAAAAAAAAAAAAAAAAAAGTAAAAAAGAGAAAAAAAGGAAGAGGTCGGGAATAAAACCTTCTAACAACTGAGTTTCTTTTTGAAAATTAGAAAATCAATCATGCTGGTTATACAAGAGATATCCTGGAACGCAATCCGCCCAAGTACGACTCCGAAGGCGATGAGTTGGATTTGGAAGATGCCGATGAACATGCTGATCCCGAAATGGGGGATGAAAATCCGTTTGCTGATATACACCTTGAACGTGAGCGGTCGTGTTAAAAACACCTGAACCCCTCCCGCTAAAATTGCCTGTCACAATGCTAATGGTGGAAATTTTTTTGGCGTTATTGTCTTTTGCAGAAACCCTCGCTCCTCTGAAACATCCTTCCGAACTTGCGACCCACCCTTCAATGTCCTTTCCGTATACCTCAAGAATGCTCCATAAGATGGCGGAAGATGCCAATGCGAAGCTTCGACAAGAGCAGATAATGCTCCACAAGGCCAAACGGCTGCACAGGGAACTCTTGGGCGACGCCCCATGGATGCCCTGTGGCTTTCTGGAGACCATGGAGGATAGGAATATATTTGACGTGAATTACGGATTGAATTCATCGTCAAAGCATGGTAATGCGCGGGTTAAATCGGGCCACTCCTCGCGTAGCGGATCAGCTACACGTCAGAAGGATATCACAAATTGCCTATCGAATAACAAGACAGTGAATTCTGCTGTGAATGGCGTGTCTCCGGAGCAGACAGCTGTCGAACAAGATGTCGAGATGTTGAATGCTCCAGAGAAACCTTCGGAAAGCAAACGGACACCAGAACCGGAGAAGACCATTGGGAATGAATCCCTCAGGCCAAATGGACAGGCCGTATCACCCCCGGAATCTACGAACGGCGACAACCTATCCAAACGCGGGACGGATAAAGATCGATCGCCCAAACCACCCACCAAAGAAGAACCTTCAAGTACCAACGAGGAACCCACCAATGGCGTCACAGGAGCCAACGCCCCTGCCACCAACGCGATGACGTAAACATGGACGAGACACAGATATCACAGAGACGAAACGAAACGAACGAAACGAAACGAACCGCAGTCTCACC
>NW_015440947.1:1326440-1341071 GCF_000150705.2 Paracoccidioides lutzii | reverse complement strand
TCATTTACGTCGTTGGGTTTGGCAGCGATCTCTAATATTTTCTTTCTTTCTTTCTTTCCTTCTTTCTTTATTATTATTAATAACTATTTTATTTTATTTTTGGTGATGGATGGCCCGCCCTCACTTTCTTAGCTTTTGCACTTTCCCACCCCTGATGAATGGGTATGATCGAGATTTGCTTATTTCGGTGGCTCTTTTGACCCCCCTCTCCCCTGCCCCTCTTCCTCCTCCCAAGGTTGTTGTTGCTGTTGCAAATCGCACCATCTCTTTATGCTCTCCTTTTCTCGGAAGACAGCCCGCGGATATAAAACTAATGTAAATGATACACCCTCCCCGCCTCCATCTCCTCTCTTCTTATTTTAGCTTTTGGGTAACCTTTTTGTTCGTACCACCGCTCATGAAGTTGTTTCTACACTCTTCGTCAACTCGTTCTAAGTGCTATCTTGAATTTTATATCCACCCCATGTAAGAAATAAGAAAGAAAAGAAAAGGGCCGGATATATATGTCCCAAGGGAACCACCGTCTATATATATATATATATATATATATATTTCCAGTCAACCCGGCATATAGAATCCATCCCATCCCATCCCATCCACTTCTAAAGAATAACAACGTGAAAAAAAAAGAAAAGAAAAGAAAGAACTATATGCACCACCCTGCCTCTGTCTTCCCCGCCTTCTCTACAAATCCCCTTCCCACATCGAAACCGACTGATCGTTGAAGATCCAGAGATCGCCCCTCTTCATCTGGGGTACACTGCTAACCCCCACCCCACCCACCACTAAATAACGCTCGAACAAGCAAACCCACAAGCCCACAAACAAGACAACCCTATGTACACCTGCGGGCTCTAGATGCATGTATATGATGGTATGAATAATGCGAATAAAAGGGCAAGACTGCAATGTAATAAACTACTCATGTAGAGAAAAGAAAGAGAAAGAGAAAGACCAAGCAAACTGAGGTATCATGTCATATATGGTTTCTCTTGACGGGGGATGTTGAAGTCTCAGTCGGTCGAGGGGCAATGGCTTGCGATGCCAACCCTCACTACGTATTAAGGGGCTGCTCATTCTCATTCAGTTTGCTGGCCCGGCTGGGCCGTTCCCCCCCCTTTTTTTAAGCGCGCTTGCCGCCCTTCTTGGACTTGGTAAGGTCTCGTTCACGCCTTGCGTAGATTTCAGCAGTGAAGGGGCTGCTCAGGAACGGGAGGGGTGGTTAGTAGTTGACATGTGGAGTGATGAGTGTATTCTCTCACAAGAGGGGATAATATGTGTAACGGAGGAAAAAAAAAAAAAAAAAAAAAGAAAAGAAAAAAAGAAAGAAAGAAAAGAAAAAGAAAAGGAAAAAGAAAGAAAGAAAAGAAAAAGAAAAGGAAAAAGAAAGCAAATGAATCACTCACTCCTCCCACTTCAACGCAAGCCAATACGACACAAACACCTCCAGCGTCAGCAACAGCCCCGCCACCTTTCCCTGATACAACGCCACCGCCAAAAAGCCCATCGTGCTCCCCCAATACATCGGCGACCCGGTCACATTGAACGGGAACCCGGTCACAGGCGCATCCATTAGGATCCCAAAGTAATCGCCCAGATACGTCCCCGTGAGGCCTAGCGCCCACATGCTGGATACCACGAGGGTGGTTCCCGCCGCGAAGAGGCCATAGGCGAGATAGGGTTGGTACACGGGCTGGTAGAAGGGCTGGTCGGCCAGGGCGTTGTTGTAGAGGTGGTCGCGGACGATGCCGAGGGAGAAGATGACGAAGGCGAGGACGTAGCAGCCTCTGTGGGGACTGCCGAAGGTGCGGGTTAGGATGCGGTTGTGGTATTCTGTTGTCGGTTTGTTGGGGTTGGGGGGTAAGATTTGAGCATTTGTTTACTTTTTGTTGTTGTTAGGTTTAGTATTCGGCTATGGTTGGTACTGTACCTTGGCGGGCGATGATGCTTTGGGCGGAGGTAGTGGTTAGAGAGGGGTTTTCCCTTTGCTAATCGAGTGGGAAAACGTACTTCCAGAATATGGGATTGAATGCTATCGCAGTCGTGGCCACTGTTGGAGGATAAGAAGGCCGTTAGCGATTTGTCTTCACCTACTTCTGGTTATGGGGCGGGAAAAAGACCGTTGCTACTACAAAGGGGATCGATCAGGTTGGGGATGAAGATTCCTACAATGCAGGCTTTTTTGGGAAAAATCGATGTAATCCGTAAGGGACGGCATTTTGACAGGTGGTTTCTGCAATGAAGAAGAGAGGGAATCCGGCGGAGGAGGAATTGTTGCTGCTGGACGGGATTGACAGCCAAGTAAAACACAACAGACTGAAAACATGCGAGTCGATTCATTTCTCTTAGTAGATTCTTCAACTGTTAACTAAACCTCAACAATGCTCGGGTCAAATCACATTGGAGGGAGGGACAGATTTTGTGGAGTTTAACAACCTTATCGAATTCTTTATATTATGGAATGCATTTAAAATAACCAGTTATGTTATAATATCAATCTATGATATTAAATTTATGGAATATTTATAATTGAATTACTCTATTTTAAAATATCATTTAATTTCAAAAATATCAATACTAATATAAAGAGTTAAATTCTATAGATTTATCTATTCGATTATTTTTTAATTTACAAAAAGGTACTTAAACTGAGAAATCTATATTTTAGGAGTAATATATTATATTATATTATACTTTTAATAATTCCTTTATTAAAATAAATAGATGTTAAGATTACTGATTATATATCTAATTAAATAATAATATTGGAATAAAAAGATATTACAAATTTTCATAGTGTATATATATATATATATGTAGATATTTAAACTAGATCATATCGAGAAAAGAAAGGGTACTAATACATGAAGAAAAGGGTCCATAGCTTAAGTCTTTCATTGATGCTCATTTATTCTCAACTTTTGATCATCTTACTGTAGCACCGACTCGGAGCTTGAAGTCCACCAGCCATCAAGGACGAATTTCTAACACTGGTTGGCAATCCAACTGTCTCCTGCTGCATAGTCATCCCCATTGCTTTGTGAACCCTTGTCACTAATGGGCTCTCTCTCCCCACTCATCATCGCCATCATCAAGATTATCATCACACCGCTCAGCAGCTATACTCAATGCCCTGAGACGCTGGGAAAAGCCCATTGTATGTCGAGCAACCGCATATCTGGCAAGGGGAGATTTTCTGGATCGGGTGTTTTCAAGGCTTATTTCATCGCCTGAACAGATTTTGCGTAGTCCAACGAGGTCCTCAGGCATGGAAGGGATGTTCATGATGTCAATTTCAAATGAAGTTGAACGCCTAGGGAGCCAGTAAAATTTCAGTGCCAGGCGTTTGCCATTCCTCAGACATCTTTCACAGGCTGCAGAGCGAAAAAAACCCCTTTGTACGCCAGCGATATACGTGAGGGGCGAAAACACATCAGGTTTTCAACAACTTCAGTCCCTCGCAGGAAAACTGCCTGGAACTCTGCATCAACACGTTCTTGAGACTTAAAAAAAAAAAAATTCTTTAGTATGTTCCAAAAGTCACTTTTCTCGCTTGCCCTCGCCCATAGCGAAGGGAAAGTAAATAAACGACATCAATTGGGTCCGGATATTTTTGTCAGAATGCACATGGATCCCATCTCTTTTGCGGCACTATGAATTGGAAGCAGCAATTTTATCCTCAGTCAGAGTGGTGCTCACTCCCTCCTTGGGCAATGTCTGCTCTCGGTTGATTATCCTTCCGCACTCTTTTATACATGACAGGCCTGCCTCCGACGCCCCTCCGCCTTACGTTTTAAACCGCTGGTTGCAATCACTGTTGCGAATGTTGAGGGCTGCAATTCTGATTTCTGCGCCTCTGGTTGGTTGCCTCTCATTGACCGTCGCAGTGGGGTTGATGGTGAAGAAGCTTGGGGATCGTGTTGAGGGAGTAGATCCAGGACTTGACGGGGTCGATTTCGAGCGGTGCCGTTGAGACCCCGGGAAATGGAGAGAGATATTGGCCGCGCGAAGAAGTCTCCTGAGAAGGGGCTATGCGAAACACACACTGGCGGACCATCATGATGGCATGATCGAGGCTTTTGAGATAGGACCTGATGACCTCGAAGCGGGTTGCATTCACAGGCGTGACCGTTCGATCCAGGGTTTGGATATCGGAAAGCTCCATAGACAGGTCCAGGCCGTCTGAGACACAACGCATCCAAGGGAATCTTTCAATTTACCCAGCAGCATCTGACGTTTTTCATTTTGAAATTCCACCTGCGGCCCACTGTTTTTGCCTCGGGAGAAACGGGGAGCGAGGCAGGAGAGCTCGTAGAGAAGATAAAACTTGTCGAGGAAGACTTGAGCAGCAAAGGTGCTAGAACTTGAGTAAAAACAGAGAAAAGACTTAATCTCCTGTATATAGTATGTTTTCAATGCGGAATTTAATTCTTCAGTTCTTCCAGTTCTTCTAGGCTTCTATACCAGCAAGGATCCTTGCCCAGCAAGTCACTACATAGCATTCTCCACTAGCAAACTCTCGACATTCCTAGCTAACCCCTAGTTAATTCGCCCATTTACTAGTCAAATTCGATCAGATCAGGGGTAGGCCTAAGTGGGATCAAATCCAAACCGTAGCCGTAGATTCTAGTTAGTTAATTTGGGTGAAATGAAGCAGCGGGTTATTACAAAAGGTATTCGTTTTCCGTAGGTAGAGACGACTAGCAATTAATCGTCGTAGGTCGCTTCTGCTACTACAAGTAGTTATATAACTATACAGGGAGGCACGTGATTAGGGTCGCTCGGGGTATCCTCCCAACACATTTGAGACCCTCTGCTTCTCTTCATCTCATCTTTTTCTTCCTTCACTTGATCGACTGTAGATACTTACTCTTCAGACTAGACACCTAGGGTACTGGGGATGCTGTCACGCCCCTTTGCCTGACCGCCACAGAGGATCCAAGGTTGTATTGATTGCGTTCACAGCTTACTAGCACGGTTTGTTTTTTCCCCGGATCCATTCGTGCACCCCACTCCATCCAAGAAGACAGCCCAGAAACAGCAAATCATGTCGTTGTATCACTATCTCTCATAAAGTTGTTCGGATTGACAGCATGGGGCCAGCTTGCGCAGGGGAGAATGGCCATAAGTCGCCGTGACATTATCATCGCCAGCTTGGGCGGCTTTATCGCGTGGGGCTTGGCCGTGAAATGGCTTCCTGTGCTCCGTTACATCGGATACGCCTTCGTTGCCGGTCTTGCCCTTGCCGCCATTTGCCTAGGTGCTGTCATCCTGTTAACCGTCCGAAGCGGAAATGATTCGAGATCAGGCAATGTTAGTTTGGCGGGCACCCCCGTTGCCTTTTTGTCTCCCGACAAATGGGAGCGAGATGTTAGCAGCTACCTGAAGACCGCGGATTATCACCCCGTCCCTCTATACCCGCAGTCGTTCCTTGTGTCGGAAGCACTAGATGACCTCCTCAAGCTTGCCTCGAGGGATTTTATATCTTCATGGTACCAGAACATAAGCGCCAATCCAAGATTCGCCAATGAAGTCGATCGTGGGATCAGAACTGCTCTATCGAATCTAAGGGACAGGCTGCTCCGGGAGGATTTGGTAGAAATCTTGGTGTCGCGGATTGTGCCAATAGTGACGAACCATTTTAAGGATTTTGATAAGGCTGAGAAAACCGTTCGAGGTAGAAACCTCTCGCGTGCTGTGACTGAATCGGAAGAGCTGGACCTTGCAATCGCGAGCAGGTATAGAGATGGAAATTTGCACCCTGCAGTATCTATTTCTTCATTCACAGACCCCAAACAGGTTCAGCAAGGGCACATCCGCAAGCTCGTTGTCACCATCCTCCCACAACTGCTGCCAGAAGGCTTAATGAACAGTCGAGCTGTGGCCGTTTTGATACGCGAGATTGTCACTTGTTCTGTTCTTCACCCGTTACTCTCGCTGCTCTCTGACCCTGACACTTGGAACCAGCTGATGGAAGCTTATGCACGCACGGCGCTCCAAGATCGCAAGACAGTACGGAAACTACGCGCCGCGCTGGATCAACATGCTTCCCCTGTTCCGAAATCAAAACAACATAGCCATCTATTTCCCAGGCTAAGGCCGGGCGATAGTGAGAGAGAGTTTGAGCGGTTCGTGCGAGCCATTCGAAGATGCAACATCCTGTCAGAAGCAAGAAGATTCCGAAGCCATGTCTCCAGCCAGCTCCAGCGGGAAAGCACGGTTGAGGACCAAGACCAGGTGTATCTTCGCCGTCTGGAAACGGGGAAACGTGTTTTGGACCAGAAAGTTTCCAAGCTTTCAGCCCTCACCGGCAGCGTGAAGTCCCCCGTAAATCCAGCGGACCTTCGCTACAGTTACATCTCAAAACCACATGAGGTATCTCTGGTGGATGTTATGCACAATGCAGCAGGCCTTTCTTACTTCATGGAGTTCATGGACCGCATGAACCTCATGTCCCTGGTCCAATTTTGGGTCGTTGTCGACGGGTTCCGAAATCCTCTTGAAGACGACTTTGGAGATGACACTCCTTCTAACGCTGTGACATGGACAACCGCGGATAGAAACGATGTGGTCCTGATTAGCGAGCAACATCTGTCAAAGCCCGAATTGCGAGTGCCCGCTGAATCCAGACAGGCAGTGAAGGAGTTCGTCGACGCCGGGAGGAGAGCTACCCCGGAACAATACCGCAAAGCACGAACAGTTATTCTCACAACACAAACTTCTGTTTTGCTTGAGATGCAAAATAAATATTATCCGGCCTTTAAAAAGTCGGATCTCTATTACAAATTCTTGGTTTCTGATGAAGCTGCCGCAGTATCCTCCTCCGCATCTCCCTCCCAACCAGAGCGGCCACACTTGAACCGGTCTCCGGGCTCTGAGAGCCATGATAGACGCCCACTGCCCGATCTAATGGGCCGCACAAGCTCCCAGTCAAACATAAAATCGCGGGATCTTCTGCGAGCAGCCCTTTCTACATCTGATCTATCGAGCCAATCTAGGCGTCTAAGCGATTGTAACATACCCCGGCGATCGTTAGACTCAGATCGAGCTCCACTATTTGATGATGACTCGGAAATTGACCCGCAATCAACGTCTATTCAGAGAATCGGAAAGGACTCTCAAAATGGAGATGGTGGGGATTGGTATGCTAGTGGTGTAATAGCATCCATGGAAGCTGCTTTGAATGACATTATCACCAATCAACCCAATGAAACGAGACTAGAAGAACCAAAAAGCTCAATTGGCTCACCCACGTCAGTATTACATTCGAGCAGGGAGCAAGATTCATCGAGGAGTTCATTGGAGTTTTCGCATCTTGATAACCCTCCAGCTGAGAAGGGAAAACCGAGCATTGCTTCGCTCGGGCTTGTTAATACGTCGTCTAGAATTGGCGTATTTGCGGATAACGATCTTTTTTCCGATGAGGAGAAGTTTATTGAAGATGAGTACGCTGACCCCGAGATCGAGGGTGACGAAAAGGATCCGGCTGAGGAGATTCATGAAGCAGCCCCCGGTGATCTTGGCTTGGCGGAAGCCATATTGGCTTTGACAGCTGATATTGAAAAGCTCATTGCGCAGGAGGAGGTGGTAGACACACTGACTCGGAAAGCGGAATTAACTAATAATACGGCGGAGTTGCGCATCTTGGGGAAATCCAGGTCTAGTATTCAGCGTGAACTTCGGCGGAAGGAGATGCAAAGGCAGCAATATATCGTTCAAGAAAGTGATAACAGCTTGTACGGTCGCTCCACCGTCCAAATTAAATCCATCATGGTTGGGAAGGAGGAGGATGGACGGGAATACGCACTGTGTATGCAAACCCCTGTTTTCAGTCGGAGTATTTACTATGCTTGCTTGTTAACCTACCTGTCTTAGATCTCATCGAGGTACAGAGGAATTCGGGAGACCAAATGCCTGCTGCTTCCTGGGCAATCCCTCGCCGCTATAGCGAATTTCACGAACTCCACCAACGACTTCGAGTGAGATATCCATCTGTCCGCAACCTAGAATTCCCCCGTCGACGAATGGTGATGAAACTCCAAAAGGATTTCCTTCACAAACGTCGCCTCGCCCTGGAAGGCTACCTCCAAAACCTCTTACTCCTCCCCGAAGTATGCCGGAGCCGTGATTTGCGCGCTTTCCTCTCGCAACGGGCCATTATCGCCTCCAACGATTCCCCTAACCACCAACACCAACACGAAGAAAATAAAGACCTTGTTACCCGTATTTACAACTCTGTCACGGATGGCATGGACGACTTCCTCGGTAATATTCCTGTCCTCGACCAACTCTCTACAGCAGGCCAAAACCTGATCTCCGCCGCTACCAACCAGCTCGCCGCTCCCCCACAACAACAACAATCAGACATTCTAACAACACCCGACGAATCCATAATTGCCGCTGAAGCAGAAGCGGAACTCAACGCCTTCGAAGACCGCGAACTGGAACCCTTCGTAAAACCCATCTGCGACATCTTCCTCGAAATCTTCGAACTGAACAAGGGCAACAACTGGCTGCGCGGGCGCGCTGTCGTCGTCGTCCTCCACCAACTACTCGGCGGCACCGTCGAACGCAAAGTGCGCGAGGTCGCCAAGTCGCTCGTCCAGGACACCGCGTTGCTGCGCTATATCAATCTGGTTAAGCATACGCTGTGGCCGGATGGGAAGTTGCGAGAAGACAGGCCGCGCAGTTTATCGGAGAAGATGAAGAGTCGGACGGAGGCGAGTGTTATGCTTGCGACACTTGTCCCTGACATGGCGGCGAGTGTGGTGGGAAGGGCGAATGCGCAGGCTGCGGCGAGAAGGGTATTTGCTACGTCGAATAATGAGAGGTTGAATGCGCATCTGGTTTTCAATGTCTTGGATGAGATCGTGCTTGTGTTGTTTGGTGACGGTGCTGGTGGAGGTGGGGGTCTACGTAGTTGAGAAGTGTACCAGGGGGTTTTTGATGGGATCAATATGATAATGCTATGAATTATGTGTGTTTGTATCAATGCATGTACAGAAGGTTTTCAGGGATTTGTTTTCTACGCATGGTTGACGGCTTAATGTTATTTCACTGTGTAATTTGTTGCTGTTCGTTTCTTGATATTGTTGGCTATAAGAGCTAGCGCTGAATCAATTCATATTATAAGGACACTAAACTAGTGATGGCCCCGACATCTCGGGAGACTGTTGCTGATAATCATGGGGAAGAGGGCCTTGTGGGGATGGGGGACTGGCCATCCGCCACATGGCATTTTGTGGGCCAGGGATAGAGTTCGACGTCAAGAGAAGCAGGAGAGTGAGAGGGAGTATATAGGACTTAGGTTTAATATGCCGCTATGCCGCTATGCCGCGCAGATTGGTGGAATATGGATGGATGAATTTTAGTTCCCCAAACAAACCCATTGTCCATAATGTTTTTACCAGCAGAAACACTATCGCGATCAACAATTGCCCGATTCTTTGTGCCCATAAGACTCTGTGGAAATAGTGTCAATATTCGTCGAATTGACGGGCAGAGCAGCAGCATGAATTTCCTGTACTTATATACTGTGAGACAGTCCACCCGGTCTTTCATATCTCACTGCTTGAATTGAACCCTATAAAACGAGGGATGGCGCTACTCCACCTCCAGCACCAGAGCTAGTGGAATAGCGAGGAAGAATTTCAGGTTGAGGATATTATTAAAGAAAGAAAAACACCAGGGTAAGGAACGTTACCGTGTACGCTGGGAAGGGCTTCGGACCTTCTGGTGATACATGGGAACCTCTTGAAAACATTCAAGAGACTGAAGCATTTGATGTTTTTGAACAACATGAATCATCACAGCGACCAGCGTTAATCCTGGTTTTTTGATCATGTGGTTTTAATGAGGCAAGCGAGGTGTCAAAAATATTCAAATCTTCAGGAAAAATTCAATTTCATTTATCATTATCATTCTGATTGGGGGAATAAGTCAAACTAGCTAGGCGCCCAGGCGTGCGCATACCCTCTAGTTCCCCTAGGCCAGGCCCCATTGGATTAAGGTCTTCTCACCACCTCCCTGTCTCGCCCACTCTGACTGAATTCCTATTCTCAATCACCACAGCCACCATACGCTGCTCAGGCACGGTGACCCTTCCTTCCCCAAGCTCAACACTTCCTTCCTCAGCCAACTCCGCCATCCTCCCACTCCTCCTCCTCCTCCTCCTCCTCCTCATCAGAGGATGCAACCAGCGCACCAGCAGCCTCACTACGGCGCTGAGCGCGATGAGTGACACCAATCAATGCAGCAGTGCGGGCTTTTGCTGAACGCGCAGCACGGGAAGGAGCCGTCAGCACTGCTGCCAGACGCAGCAGTTTGGCCCGATAGCGTGGAACCTCCGCCGAACCCACCCGCTCTGCAAAATACTTTTTGCAAAAAGCCCTGGAGGGCAAGCAGATGACTCAGCCCAGGGGAGGGAGAAAGCTAAGCAAACAATAATCAGCTATCACGCCAATAGCGCAGAAACCTCCCTGTAACAGCAGTTAAAGGCGCACTCTACTCACACGGATACATGGTTTGTGTGCGAGACAGCAGTGGCCGCAACGCTTCCCACGGCAGGGAAGAGCACACACCACGGACATATCGCTCATTTCGGGCAAGCACCGTTCACAAGGGATATCCCTATGGCACAGTCAATCATGTATGCCCCATCTAATCACGTCAACTGCTACCACACGCACTAGCAGCTGCGCCAAACGCGCTAAAATCAGGGGGCTTACTATTTTATGACTCGGCTTGAAGCACCCTCGGACTCTTGCACGGTCCTGGAGATGGGGAACGGCCCCAAGTAGAACTGTCTTCACGATATGTGGAAATCACGGAAGAGAAAACTCTGGGGGCCTCAATGTTGACGGTGTGTCGACCAACGTGCTACCGTCGATGAGGAGGATTCAACCACCGGTTCCAAGTACCGCATCTGCGTACGCAGGCAGAGGTCGGGAAACACATTATGCTGGGCCAGGAAGGAGATATACTGGACTTTAGGCTCCTCCGTAGAGCGCAAGGCAAATAGCCTAGTGGTTCGCTTGATAAATAGGACATTACCAGGGAAACGGTTAGCGCTCCCCGCCCAATAGGCTGGCAGCGACATATCCAATGTAACGTGCTTCGGTGTCGATAGTAATCAAAGAACCCTTCTCTGGGTGACATGCTGCCAGGTCGCTGATACGCGTTAGGGAAGGTAAGATTGGCTTCATATAGGATGAGTGAAGACGGAGACACAAACAGACAAGATTCCTTGTATCAAGGTGTCCCCGCACTCCGCGTATGATGATAAGGTGCAAGCGAGAAGCGAGTACCATGTACAGCCAGCGCACAGATACTATAACCCCCAACATTCTTCATCGTTGCATTGACTGGCGAAATCCCCGACGGGTCTTGTTGGAAGCGTTGATGAACAGGAAATAGAAGGCGGCGAAATAATAAGGGGTATATATATAACAAACGCGTCGGCCAGGTAGCTAATCCATACGGGGGAGCTCTCGTCGGAGCTCAGTAAAGCATAAAACGGAGGTCGATGTTTGTCAGGCGGCGGGTAATAGGAAGGGGGAGGCCGGTACCGGACTGACTCCTAGTATAGTAAATATAATTTGGTATACATAGCGGCGACGATGTCCCATCCACATACGACATCCAGGATAATCCCTCCAACTCCCTGCCACGAGCCAGCTCGCAGGAGCGGAAGTCACCTTGCTTTCTTCAGCCAATTCGTTGTATTAAAGTTCTGCGTGGTGAATATTATGACGCCCAGAGTTATTCTTTTTGAACTTCTGTATATCTTGGAACTTTTGAGGTAGAATACACCAGAGGTCAAGTTGCTTGATCATGAGCATTGAAATCTCATATGGAATAGTGATGATATCCGATTTCATCAATGTGATAGCATTAGACGCATCGATGTTTTAGAAACTTAAGATCTGGCACAAGAGTAGCAATCGGCATTCAATTTGACAAAGTGTTTTCATACAACCGAGAAAGACTTCATTGATCTTGACAATATTGAGAGTGGTGATTCAAGATGTCTCAACCACTTAGTGTGAGGCGGTCAGATCCGGTATCCCGTTATCGGGGAGGCAGTGTAATGGTATATATGGTTTGCTGTAGCCCACCCACTAGAGGACATTGGTCGGTTGGACACTATGCAACGGAGCGACAGCCAGGAGAATTGCTTTCGCAGTCCCTTACTTAGAGGTTATACTTCAGTACGATGTCGCGGATGCTGGTTTTAGGGAAGGCGTTTAAGTATAAAAGGTGGAGGTGCATAGAACCCCCTAGGTTTAGGTTGGTAGGTACGTACGTACGTGTATAAATAACATTTCCATTGCAGAGGTTGCAGGGAAGTGGGGGGATTTGCTCACGCAGACCCTTATTTAGCAGATAAATAATAAATATACAATATGGTTGATATCTCAGTTATATGGAGGGCGCTGGCTATAGAGGGTGGCATAGAGCCGCCACCACCGTATACCTGGTATAGGTAGGTAAGCGTCTATGCGTGCGGAGGATGGATTGGGGTTATAGTAGAGGATGATGAGGGAAAGAGGAAGAGAAGAAGGAGGAGGGGAAGATGGGGGTATTTATACCCGCAGGCCCCAGGTGCCGTTTGCAGGTGTCATCTATGTTTATTAGCTGGCGGCTGATAAGGAGTGATTGATGGAAGGTTCCTGCCCGTTATTGAATAAAGGTCCACTGGAGGTCGTTGAAAGTTTGCGGGCTAGTCGGAAACGGGAATAGCGGGGTGAGTGACATAGGGGCAACGCTAAAAGTAAGCTTAAATGTGGTGATGAGATGTCATGAGATACTCAAAACGATTCACTGCGGGGCAAGGATTGAAAGCTCTACGGAGAGATAGGTAGTTACCACACCGTGACTTGTCTTAGTTAGCCATCTTTTCTACTTTTTTTTTTTTTTTTTTTTTTAAATGTAAGGAACAGTTATATCACCTTTTCACTTCTCAATTTCAGGGTAACTTCTTCGGTAGGTGGTTAAGTTGATTGATTCTCCATATTCCACAGATTGAAAAAACGAGGCTTACATTTAACTATCCACCTACCCACCTAACGGCCCGGACAGCTGAATAGCTAGCCGCCAAGCACCGTTTAAATATCATAAAAATGAATGACAGTTTATAAGCACGCGCTCTCCTTTTCGGATCCAGCTCTGCTCTAAAACGAAGACAGTGAGAGGAGTAGAGAAAGTGTAGAATTAAATGAAGAAGCAACGGGGGGTTTGAAGGGAAAAGAATAAGGCCAACAAACACAGCTCTGGGATCGTAACAAGGCAGGAACCCATTTATCCCACCGGCGGAAAAAAAGAGGGAAAGATTGCAAAAAACAAAATCTCCCTTTTACAGCGAGAAAGAGAGGCGACATAGATAAAACATATCAAAGTTAACACAATAGCGCCGAATGCACTTGATGCATTGCATGCGATGGGTCTGCACACACCACAAAGGGGTTAGGAAAAAAGACGAGGGACAAGGCCGAGAGGCACGAAGGTGCATTCAACCAAGTCTCTTTACAGTAAACCACAAGCATGGAGCATGGAGCATGGTGCAGGGACGCACTCCGGGAGGATGAGGTTTATTCATCTGTATCTCCGCCCTTCTTTTTGGACTTTTTACTGCCGATAAAAGCGCCTTGCTTCTTCTGGTGGACGATCAGTCGGGTCCATGATTCTTCTTTATCCCATTCGAAACCGGCTAGGATAGGGTTGTCGAGTTCGTCATCGGCCTGGAGATGAAGAGTTAGGACAATACAATCCGCTGGAATGGGAGAGTTTATATATATATATATATTTATGTTTTGGGCAGAGATGAGGCGCTTACCTTCTTCTTAAATTGCTTGTGAATAGCGTCCAGCGCATCTTTGATTGTGACCCCCTTTAGGTTTCGGGCAGTGACTTCCAGGCCTAGGGGGAAATGCAGATCTATCCGCTTGACAGGCGGGGTGGTGAGGAACTTCTTGAGAGCTTCCTTGTCATCCAGGGTGGTGGGGGAGGTGTTGAGTTTCCTGTATGAAGATTATATGGGTCAGCTGGGTGTTCCACGATGTGCGGTGGGTGCCTTCTTGAGATGAAATGGCGGTCTATGTATTGGAGAACGACGCAGTGGCGAATCTCACCAGTTGAGCTTCTGTGTTTCAGGGGCAATGGCCAATTCGATCCCTTCCTTTTCTGCACGGGGGTATTTGTCAGTCTGTGCTCGCCTATGGATGGTCCCCAGAGATAGGGTGTGCGTATGTGCAATGCTTACCTAGGTCATTGATGTTTCGTACACCCTCGGCTGACGAGGAGGTGCGTTTGTGAGCTGCTTTCTCCTTCTTGTTGTCGGGAGGGGATATTGAGAGGCCAGCCACGGCGGAATCGACTTTGGAGAGTTCTTCCGACATGATGACGGAGGAGTTTGTGAAATGGATGGAGGATGTCAGTCTGAGATTTAAGTTTCGGTTAGTCGAGGTGACTGATGCTCTACAGAGAGACTCGATGGAAGGATACACTCAGGGGTGGGATTGATGCTGAAGATTTGGAGACGACGAGTGTGGCAGTGGATGTGAGAGTGATTCGAAACCCGGGAAGAGAGAGAGTGGAGCGGGGTGGGGGGGGAATTGTCAATCGAGCAGAATA
>NW_015440947.1:1312202-1326375 GCF_000150705.2 Paracoccidioides lutzii | reverse complement strand
GGGGGGGGGGGGGGGGGGGGGTGGTGATGGTTCAGGGTGTGATGGATGAATGGAGGAAGGGGAGGAGAGGGTTCGCCTACCGTTGAGAGCTGGTACGAGGACCGCGAACAACGGGGGTGGAGTCAGAAGTAGATAGTCAGATGGAAGCTCGGGAAGGGATGGGAGAGCAAGTCAGGCACAGGATGATCTAGACGAACTGATCGATGGGAAGGGGCCGAGAATGAGGGGGGGGGGGCTTTAGTGGTTGGTGACTGGGAGAGAAGACGAGAAGAGAAGATTAAAAGAGGAAAAGGGGAAGAGAATGACTATGTACGTGAGCAGGAAGCACACGGGGGGGGGCGTCAAGAGTAGCTAGCGTTGGTCAGAAGCAGCCAGACACGACACGGCTGAGTCAGTCAGCGCAGGTCAAACACTTCTTAGGCCGGCCCTTAGCCCCGCCCCCCGCCCCCCCCCCAAGAAAAAGCGGGGGTTGATGTGACCCATGGGGTGACTCCGAAGTGACTGGTACGGATGGTGGTATTCCATCGTCGGATGACGTACCTTTCAGGTAGTGAGTTACTCTACTTGCGGTCTTGTTGCGCTTGATGTTGCTTGCCGGGTATTAAATAATGCTGGGTTGCGTGACTGAGGGTCCCGGGTCCAACAAAGCCCCCCCATCCATTCCATCCATTCCATCCATTTCCACTCCATCCATGCTGCATGCATGCATCATCCATGGTTGCGTGGAATCGTTCCATCCAACGGCCTTCTATGATTCGTGATATCTCAACTACTACCCATCTGCTATCCCCGGTGTTCCTGTATAGAAGCACACTTTGCTCTCCTTCTCGTTCTTCTGTTCTGAAACGATGTGGTCATTCATTGTTTTGTAGCTCTGCAACTGGCCTGCTAGTCTAGTCGTTTCTCCTCTTTTGCCCTTGCCACTAACCCTGCACCCCCGCATTTTGCCGCCGCGCTCGCTGTGCACTCGGTCCGCGCTGCGACATCAACAACAGACGTTTTCGACTTGGCCCTGTTGTTCGGTATCGACACACTCTAATAATAAAACACTCTGGTAACGAAGCACCGGCTTTCTTGGACATCTCGAGATGAATTCATTAACTTCCAGGACATTTATCGATTACTAATAACCAGTTAAACTATTAACTAATAGTTAGGCAGCCGCTTTTGACGATGTCTTGTGATGGGTCCCTTCTGCGGCTTGACTCTGGCCCCGCCTTCGTTGCACTACATACATAGTCCGTTCTACGTTTTTCTATCATTTTCCTTCGAATACAGAAAGGAAACTCGAGGAATAAAAACAATTTCAGCCGGTAAAAACAGTCGATTTCGAGATTCCCTAAGGAAGCCTGATGCCTGAATTGCCTGAATTGATTGGCTGCTTGAAAATTAAAAAATAAATAAATAGAAAAGAAAAGAAAAGAAAAGAAAAGAAAAGCTTACCGATGAGAGGGTATTACGCTGAGAAACAAACATGCAGATGAAAGAGAAAAAAAAAAAAAAAAACATTTACTTAACCCCCTCATGAGTGAAATTGCGGCTTATTTATCTGCTATAACTGGCACCCAGATAACCTAAATAAGGTTAGCATGCTTGTCTCTGGTATATAATAAAATTCGTCACCGCATCGACGTGCTTCTGGAGAGTATCAGGCCGGGCCAGAAGGATCCCACGGAATATCAATATGCATATCCACATGGAGGGCGCATTTTAATGTTGGAGATCTCAGTGTCCATGCACGATATGCTGGATAAAGAAGCAACATTACAGCTCACTCATCTCGTCTGCTACGTGCGCCCGAATGGCGCTTCCCCCGGACGTCAGAGCCGGAATGGCGAGGAATGTTTCCTGCTGCTCTAGATACTTCTAGATGAGGCAGCTTTCGGTAGGACACGTAAGATATAACTAGCTGCTTCGATTCGAGTACTTGTAGTGGTTCTCAACGGCCCCATTGAAAAGGCTGAGGGAGGATGGTTGGGTCGAGTCAAGATATGAGAACGATATGCTGCTCTCACATTTCCCAGGCCCCATCAGCTGGATCCTGATCATCGAGAGAACAGATATACAGTTGCAGACTGTAACAGTTGCCTCGGGAAAGTAAGAAAATTATTTTTTGCTTCGCTTCACTCGCGCAAGTTAATCTGGCATCATGGGTTGTTGGTTCATGGGGGGGGTAACTTGGTTATTCTGGCAACATTTTTGTTGAGCAGAACGGGAAGAAATAGCCCCTCGAAAATATTTTGAAGGCAGCAGAAATGTCTGCGAAAGTATCGGTAGCTAGCAGCAGCAGCAGCAGCAGCAGCAGCAGCAGCAAATAGCCCGTGTTTTTCTAGCAAAATCAACGATGAACAAAAACACCGCACTCCTCGTAGAAGAGGCCACCACCACGTCTACGTCTGGTCTGCTGCTGCCCAACAGGAGGCGATCCAGCCAAAGCCTTGTTTGTCCTGTTTGTCCTGTTTGCACTGGCATCCCCCCGCTCAAAAGAACGTCAAGTCTTTTTTTAAAACGCTCCCCCAGAAATACACCCGCTCAAGGACGAGCAGCAACCACCTGCCCTCCCCCAACAAGTCCGGTTCCTAACCAGCTGAGACTGCTGTTCGTCGTTGCAGGCCTGCGCATACAGCCCCAAGCGGATTTACAGGTCTGGAAATAGGCGTTGCCAGGAAAGGAGTCTCGCCTCAGGATGGCGCTTTTCGGCACGGCAACATCCACCACGGCGGTCTCCAACACCGCCGGAGACCTCTCGAAAGATGTAGCTCTCAACTCCCCCCCCGAAGACAGTATTTCCGATCTTGCCTTCTCGTCGGTGAGCGATCATCTTGCCGTTGCCTCATGGGATAAGAAAGTTCGCATATACGAGATCAACGAGCAGGGCCAGAGTGAGGGCAAGGCCCTTTTTGAACATGAAGCACCAGTCTTGAACTGCTGCTGGTCGCCTGTAAGCAGCTGTATATAAAGCGGAAATGCTTTCTTCTGCCATACAAATACATACATACATACATACATACATACATACATACATATATATATATATTTGAATAAGTCTGAACTGACTCGTTCACTTTTTACACATAGGATGGCACCAAGGTCGTTGGTGCCGGTGTCGACAAAGCTGCGCGCATGCTCGACCTCCAGGCAAACGCAACATCTCCCGTCCAAGTGGCCGCCCACGACGCCCCCATCAGATGCTGTGCCATGATACAAAACCCAGGAAACTCCTCCCAACCCCTCCTAGTAACAGGTTCATGGGACAAAACCGTCAAATTCTGGGACTTGCGCCAATCGACACCAATCGGCACGCTCGAATGTCAAGAACGGGTCTATACCATGGACGTGAAAAACAAGCTCCTAGTAATCGGCACAGCAGACCGCTACATCAACATCGTCAACCTCGACCAGCCCACGAAGTTCTACAAGACAATGCAGTCGCCGCTGAAATACCAGACGCGCGTCGTGAGCTGTTTCACTGACGCGACAGGGTTTGCCATGGGCAGTATCGAGGGCCGCTGCGCCATTCAGTACGTCGAGGATAAAGACTCTAGCTCGAACTTTAGCTTCAAGTGCCACCGTGAGAGTCCTTCCAATACGCGGGATGTTAGTAATGTCTACTCTGTCAACTCAATCGCGTTTCATCCTGTGCATGGTACCTTTAGCACGGCCGGCAGTGATGGCACGTTTCACTTCTGGGATAAGGACGCCAAACATAGACTTAAGGGCTATCCGGCTGTGGGAGGGACGATTTCGAGTTCCGCGTTCAACAAGACAGGGAATATTTTTGCGTATGCCGTTAGCTACGATTGGAGTAAAGGGTATACGAATAATACGCCACAGACTCCTAATAAGGTTATGATGCATCCCGTCGTGCCGGAGGAGGTCAGGCCGCGTCCTGGCGCGAGGCGGAGATGATTGCTCTCTATGCTGATGCTTTTTACATGAGCGAACGGATTAAGACGCAGTGACACCGAGTCTTGGCTGGGAACTAGAAGAGCGACCTTGGAAGGTTTTTCCCCCCGAATCTGGGAAAAACAAGTCAGAAAGCTATAAGCCACGTGGAGGCAGACACGGAACTATGACTACCTGCTACGATTGAACCTTGGAATCCCCTGAATGAATACTTGATAAGGGAGCAAGTAGAGATTCAGACAAGACACTCACTCCCTCACTAACCGCTTCCCGTACTTTGAGAACCAGCAAAATGGATTTAATTTCCCATATTCATGAAAGAACTAAAGAACCAAATTAAAAAAAAAATAAATAAATAAATAAATAAAAATAAAAAAATAAAAATAAAAATAAAAAATAATATAATCAAGCAAAAAGAAGCATATCGAGCCGGCGCAAATGGGACAAGAAAACGATGCGCATTTGGGAAAAAATTTTGTGTGTGTTATTTGAATATTTTATTTTTATATTTTATTTTTCTCGCCATGTTACAACCACCCGCCTGTTTCCTGGATATTTATACTCACTTCCCCCCCCCTCCTTTCTCTTTTCTTGTGATTCAAACTCCCAGATGATGTGGCGGACTTGAAGATGCATTGATGCGACCACATGAGCTTTCAAGGGGGCAAGGTTGGCAGGAAGAAAGAAGGGTTCTTTTCCTTTTTCCTTTCCTTTTCTTTTCCTGTTCTTGCCTCTTGTTAGCGCGAATATTCTATATCCTCTAATTTTCTTTACATTTTGCTGTCGTTTTTAGAAATAACTTAGGGCAGTTTGATTTGAATAACCACCCCCAGCGTTTTTTTTATCATTCATGTCCCCGTCCCTGCATGTAAACATAGCAACACTGTCGTGCCTTTTCGATTGCATTGCGTATAATGAGAATTTTTAAAAATCTCTTCTGTTTGTGACTTTCCCCCAAGCATCAAGCTTGGGATTATGTGGTGAATGACAGGTAAAATGTCTTCTTTTGATTTTTGCGCCTAACCATGCCGAACCAAAATGTGCAGTGAACTTATTCAATCTCTTCCTTCACCTACTATAGCTCCATCCTTTACCATATTCCATAGTTAGTTCTTCATTCAGACCACCTAGGGACTTACTGGTTCATTTCTCCTATGGATCATGAAAACAGATATCAAACCTGGAACAGGTCAAAAACTCGCAACACTTGCCGTGCAGAAATGGGATGGAACAGGATACTAACCCCCAATCACGGATGAGCTAAGGCTCGAAACATCAAGCCGGCTGCAGAGTAGAGTAAGAAGACATATAAAATAAAAAAAAAAAAGCTCATACTTACTAAAGTGTAGCCAGTACGGGATTTCAGGAGAAATACGCTGAGGGGTGGTAAGAAGCAGGCAGGAAGGGAGATATAAATATATGGGAAAAAAACACGCGATTTATTGAGCAAGAATAAAAAAAAAAAGGGGGGGGGGGGGTTAGATAACGAGCCACCATAGTAGAAACCCAATGAACCCCGAAAATTCATTCAAGTGCAGTATCTTAGCAATCGTAATTGAGTAACGAAATAAAAGCATATCTAGGTCGAAACTATCTCAAGAGCTAGAAATAGTAGCCCGAGCTACCCCATCCGCCAACTTCACCACAGCCGCCTCAGCCTCTCCTCCCACCCCGTTAGCAACCTTAGCAGCCTCCGCATCACCATCCTTAGCCCCCTCCGCCCCCCCCGCCATCCCCCCCTCCCCCTTCCCCTTCTTCTTCCCTTTCTTCTTAGCCTTAGTACCCGCCTTCTTCGCCAACGCCTTCGCCGCCTCCTCCTCCTTCTTCAGCCTCTCCGCCTGCGACCCCCCAAACATCTCCCGCCACTCATCCGCCTTCTTCGGATCAATCTGCGAAAACAAATACTTCGCCTTCCCAATCTTATGCCCCGGCTTAATCAGGTCTGCTCTCCACCCTCCCTCCTTCAGCTCGTCTAGGGAAGGAATATTCCGGAATGGCACGTTGAGCTGCGCGAGTATCGACGCTGATGTGGCCGGTAGGTACGGGCTGAAGATGCTGGAGATGAGGTAGATGAGATTAACGACGATGCCGACGACGGAGGCTGCGCGTTCGGGCTCGTTGGCTATCAGCGAGTTATCCAGCTTGTTAGCCTGAATAAGGCCGTTGCCGACCTCGACGATCTTCATGGCCGTCACGAGGCCGGCGCGGAGATGCACGCTTTCCATCTCGCTGATGTACTGGCGCAGGAGCGCTGTGATTTCTTCCAGGGCTGGTTTGAATGGCTCCGTGACTGTGAACTCTGGGACGACGGAGCTGTACGCTTTCGGGCTTGCAATTAGCTTCACCATGCGGTTGACGAGGTTTCCGAGCTTGGCGAGGAGTTCTCCGTTGTTGGCGTCGACGAAAGAGCGCCATTCGAACTGTGTGTCGCCTGTCTCTGGGCGGTTTTTCAACAAGTAGTAACGCCAGACGTCCGGGGGGATACCTGTGTCCTTTGCGTTGTTGCCGAAGACGCCGATGCCGCGGGACTTGCTAAACTTGCCGTTTTCGTAGTTTAGGTATTCTGTTGTGCTGAGATGGTGGAGCTTGGTCCATTTATCTCGGGTCCCGATTTGCGTGCCGGGGAAGATGACGCTGTGGAAAGGCACGTTATCCTTGCCCAGGAATTGGTATAGTTGGACATTGTCCGGATCTCGCCACCAGAGCTCCCAGTCCGGAGTGTAGTTAGCGGTTATGGAGGGGTATCCGATGCATGCTTCGAACCAGACGTAAAGGACCTTCTTCTCGTAGCCGTCAAGGGGGACGGGGACACCCCATTTTAGATCTCGGGTGATGCCACGATCCTTCAGACCCTCCTTTAGCCACGACTCGGTAATCACGCGGCTATTCTTGGGCCAATTTCCCTTCTCGATGGCAGGGTGAACCCATTCCTCGATTTCCGGCTGCAGCTTATCGAGCAGGATGTGAATATGCTTCGTAGGTCTGCGGACGGGAGTGGCGCCGTCGAGCTTGCAGCGCGGATTCTTCAGGTCAAAGGGATCCAGCAGGTGTCCGCATTTATCGCATTGGTCTCCTCTCGCATCATCGTAGCCGCAACGAGGGCATTCGCCCTCGACATAGCGATCTGCCAGGAACGAGTCATGTTTCTCGCAGAAGGGCTGTTCGGCCGTTTTCTCTTCCAGGAATCCGTTCTCGTGTAACCGCTTGAAAATGCTCTGGGAGATTTCTGTATGTTGGGCCGTTGGGGTGCGGCCGAAGATGTCAAAGCCGATCTCGAACCACTCGTAGACTTCTTGGTGGATTTTGTTGTATTTTGCGCAGAGCTCTTCGGGGGTCACGCCCTCCTCCAGTGCCTTGGTTTCCGTTGCTGTGCCGTATTCGTCGGTACCGCACACGAATAGTGTAGGTCTGCCGCATGCTTTCTGGTATCTAGGGGGACATTAGCTTTTGTCGGTGTTCATAGATTGGCCTTGAAGTGGAGGTGAGGGGTCCATAACTTGCGAACACATCTGCGCTGAGCACAGAGCCGACAATGTTGCCTAGATGGGGGACGTTGTTTACATAGGGCAGCGCGCTGGTGATGAGGATATTCCTCTGACCCTTTACGGGGAGGATCTTCTGTTCCGTCGCCATGGAGTGTGGGGTGGTGGTGGGTGGTGGTGTTGGGCGGAAGAAAAGTTTTTGGCGGGGTGAAGAAAAATATATAGTATTGGTTGAAGGGATTTGCGGGTGTTGCCGTTGTCTCCCCCCTTTCACCGGTTGAACCGCCTTCACGTAACTATTTATTTAGCAAACTATCAACTACGCCTCCTTTCTACAGCAACCAATCCACGTCTCCGGTATAGCTACGGAGTCGTCAGATGACATATATGCCGCACTCCCACTGTCGACTCATCTTACAACACCAGCCATGGACCATGACCTTCTCGACAGCCTCCTAGACCTAGAGGAGGGTTTCTACAAAGAAGGATACGACCTGGGAGTCCGTGACGGCGCCCGGGCAGGATACAGCGAAGGCAGCGTCTTCGCCGTAGAAAAGGGCTTCGAGAAGTTCCAGGAAATGGGCAGGCTCTACGGCAAGGCTATCATCTGGGCTAAACGGTTGCCCGGGGATCATGGCCTTTTGCTACAGCCGAGCCCTCCAACAGGAGCAGTGGCGGCGGTGGATGGTTCGGATAATACCACCACTGCCATCGCTTCGACGGCACAAACCCCTACTCTAGAAAGAAAGGACATACCTAAGTCCAGAATTACAGGCACACCCATCCCTTCATTGCCCGCATTACCCTCCAACCCCCGCCTCCAAAGGCTAATCGCCCTCGTCCTCTCCCTGGTCGACCCGCTTTCACTCTCACTGCAAAACTCCGAGGATGCCGTTGCGGACTTTGACGAGCGGTTGAAAAAGGCTGCGTCGAAAGCGAAGGTTATTGAGAGGGTGTTGGGTGAGCAGAGTGGTGATGGCTATTCCTATTCCTCTTCCTCGCATCGCAAAGGGAATCGAGGTGCTGCGGGTGATAATATTGAAGAAATTGGGCCGTTGCCGGAGAGGATGTTGGGGGTGAGGGATTGAGGTGTGTGAAAGGGGGGAGGTTTGGTGTTTACTTTTAGTCTGAGCGATTTTGAAAGAAGAAGGGGGTTTTTCATAAAGAAGTTATGTCGCGGCCTGCCATCAATTCCGTCCTTGTTAGGTCGCATTGGCCTCTGCGCTCTGCGGCTGGACGGGTTTGATATAACTATGTCAGAATGCTACAGGTATCGCTGCCGTTGCTTCGATTGGCATCCCAGAAGAACCCTCCGGGCTCATCCTCGAGAGGAAAAATGCAAAAGGGGAGATTCTATTTCATTATCCGAATTCTGACAGAACTCTACTGCTAACTTCTGTCCGTGGGCTGCTGCTAGACGATGGTCGGACCGGGAAACCTCACAGAATTGCCCGAGGAATAGCAGCACGCCATTCCTGGTGAGGTGGCACCGGTTGTCTCTAGCAAAAGCTGGCCAATGCAATGTACATACAATTATTACTTTCTTGGGAGGCAGAGGCATATGCACATCGAAATATGTTACCGCTAGCTCATGAAAGAGCTTGGGAATCATGATACAGCAGTGTTCGCTTGGTGCCATTCTGCATTGATTGTCAGAGAATCTATATGGCAGCTGTTTCGGAAAAGAGGAAAAAAGGGAATCTAATAGACAGTTCTCCTGGGCCTCATACACATTTCCAAGATAGCAGCTATCAATTCAGCGCAAGATCACAACATGTCCTTAAGCAACAGCATTTTCCCCATAATATTTCCATTCCAGGCTATATTCCATTAATACCCCTAACATCCCATCAGCCTCTCAATTCATCCATCCAATCTCAAACTCCTCACCGCCATCGCCAAAGCCCCCTCCCTCGTCGCATGGCCCCCAGTGAACCCACTGGCGTGTACAAATATCGCCCCGCTAGGCACTTCTTCACCCTTCAACACCCCATCCAGGTCCTCATCCCTCATCCCCCTCCACGCCTCCGGCAACGGCCTTCTAGACTCAAAACTAGCATCCGTGACAGGGACACAGTGCACCCTCCACCTCGCCCCCTCTGCCGTCGATTCCGGATAAAGCACATAATACACCTTTCCCTCCTCCGCATCCGCCACGCCATCCATCCCGGCATTCTCCTTCTCCTCCAACGTATACAAATGCTCCTTCCACGGAACCCCCGGCTGCGGCAGCACCAGTATCCGTCCGGACTCATGCGTATCGAACCGCGACTCGTACGCTTCCCTCACTGTCGCGCGAGCAGGCAACCACGACCCACTCGCGAGCCGCAACTTGCGCAAGAACACATCCCCAATAAACTTGCTCGCCTTCTCAAACAGCGAGTCTTCGTCCTGCGGATCCGTCGACGAGGGATCCGGCCCATTCAAATCCCCCACCAACGAGCCAAGGTTGATGCCCCCATCTCTAAAGCGCTTCTCTAGCCCTGCCGCCGCCACGCGAGATGGGTCGTAGACGGAAATCCCGTTATCGTGCGCGTCGAGTGCTTCGATGAAATCGGCGTAGAGCTTTTCATAGAGGGTGGAGACGTCGGGGTGGTCGATGGGTAGGCTGGTGTGTTGGGCTATTATGGCTTTGCCGAAGTGGAGGTATACAAGGCCTGCGGAGGAGAGCCTTGTGGAGTGCGAGGGGAAGGTTGTGGTGAAGGTTCGTTGGTGGTGGTCGTAGCGGTTGCGGGCGGGATCGTATTCGCCGCCAACGTCGACGATGGTGTGGCAGGTTGCTAGGAGGGAGGGGTCGCGGGTGCGGATGAGGGGGGACGAGGTGTAGGTTGGTAAGAGGCGGAGGAGGTAGACGGCCAGAGCTTCGTCGGCGTGGAAGTGGCCGCTGGATGGTTGTTGTTAGCAGGAGTTTCTTCTTGGGGAAGGGGGGTGGATATCTAAGTTGCGGTACATACTTGTGGGTCCCAATTATGGGGGGGGAGGTCTTGAGCCTCTTTGCAGCTGCTTCTTCGGCCATTTTGAATAAACGGCGTAGACGGAACATACAACGGAGTCGGGGTCGTTGGATGAAGGAAATAGATACAAAGTGAAGGACATGTCCAGCGTCGGCCTGGTTGTTAATTAACATGCCCAGATTGGGCTGAGGGATTGATTTTGATATAGTTACTTCGACTGTCAACTCGTTAACCAGTTAGGGCTTAGGGGCCGGCGGACGCATTAGATAAGCAACGTCGGTTGTAACCAGTTAATGTAATCGATAAGCGAGTCGGCCACATAAGCAAGTCAGTCACTTTTCATCTCATCCCAGAACAACATCTTCATCATCAAAATTGTCAATCACACAAAGAAATAAAGCCTCTACTCAGGAAGGAAGGCTTCTTTTAGCCATTCAAGCATTTAAAAATGATCAAATTTCAAGTGTATGAGCTGCAGCAAAGCTGTATGATGTTCCACATTTCACCCTAGATGATCAGATACATGGTCATACAGCACACATTAACATTCTCTCAAAGAACCAGAAACTTAGTCTTACAGAGGAAGAATCTCTTGTTCAATGGATTCTGATCATGGATGAATGAGGTCAGTCTTTCTGGATTGCAGCTGTATGAGAAATGATCAATCTTCTTCTTGTCAGTTAAGGATTCAATCTCCCACTCACAGTGAGTGAATACTGAGTATGAAACTTTGTCAAGTATCATGATGAGCTGAAATCCAAGTTCTCACACAAGTATGATCATCAGTGAGTCTTATGTGAGGATCATGAGATTATCTGTGAGTGATTTAGACTTGTACAAAACACTATTGTAAAGTATAAGATTCTGAAAGATGATATCTACAACTTTGATGAGACTGAGTTTCAGATGAGTGTAATTGAGACTGTCAGAGTGATGATTGAATCTGAAAGAGCTGTGAATATCAAGCTTGTACAGTCTGAAGATTAGAAATGAGTGATTGTTATTGCTGAAGTCAATGCAACTGGCTGAGCTTTATGTATGATGATTATTCTCAAAGGAAAGATACATCAATTCTGCTGATATGAGACAGAAGGACTACCACATGACTGAGTGATTGAAGTCAGTGAGAATGACTGAATCATTAATCAGCTGAGCTTATACTGACTGAAAGAGATGTTCAACAAGGAGATTCTATCCTGTACAAAGGACAGATATCAACTGTTGATTCTAAACTAATACTGAAGTCATGTCTCAGCTGAATTTGATCAATTTTGCACTGAGAATTAGATCATTGTCCTCTACATGCTGTCACATTTCTCTCATCTTCTTCAGTCATTGAATGTTAGCTGCTTTTCATCTCTGAAAACTGCATACAGACAGCAGGTGGAAAATCAGATGCAGCTTGAGATCAATCATATTGACAAGAAGAAGTTTTTGAATCTCTATCCTGCAGCTCAGATGCAGGTCCTGACTGAGAGCAACATCAAGAGCAGCTTTAGAACTGCTGAGCTGATTCTGTACAATTTTGAGCAGATTCTCTCATAGCTTAATATCATGATGCATATTCTAACTCCCTCAGGGATCTTCCACAGCTCCCAGGCCTTCTGGGCCACAGTCACACTGCATAATATACATCAATTGGAGCAGCAGGCTGAGAAAGTTAAAGAATATATCAAGCACTGTATGCAAAGCCCACTCAGTCCAATCAATCATACCCTAAGTCAGCTGATCAAGAAGTGTCAAATGACAATGCACAGTGCTGCTATTCTAGCAGCTGAAAACAGGGAGTTAAGGACTGCAAATGCCAAACAAAAGAAGAAGTGAGAAAGAGGCTGTACATATGTAGCTCAAGAGGGTGCTTTGAGAATTGAAGAAGGCTTGAATCACATACAAAGGATCAATGAATGAGAATAGGGGGTAATTGAGACTGCTGAGTCATGACCACAAAAATGTGCAGCACCACAGTGTAGTGTATGTGAGATTATTGAGCATACTGCCTGTACATGCTCTAAGTGTATAGGAAATAATTTATAATGTAATTTGCTAGTTTTTCTTTATAGTTGAGACTTTGAAGGCATTCTTGTTGTACAGTGGAGAGGAAAGTGGCCGACTCACTTATGTGGCTGACTTGCTTATTGATTACATTAAATATTTTTATCTTATTATATTTTATTCTTTTTATTAGTTAACCAAGTTAAACAGACAATGGTCTACGCAGCAGTCAGTGAAGCACACAGCCTCTCTTCAGTTTGTTACCGCTGCTTGATCCCATTTCTCTTTGGAGGGACTTCGACAGTAAGCTGGAAGATGAAAACATCTCCGGACCAAAAAATCCACAAAGACTTCGCATTTAGGAATATCGTGGGCTCGCGATGGTCGCTGGGCAATCTCCGTAGATATGGATATGACCTTGGTTTTTGCTTTGCCTTTTTGAAAAAAGATACGGGGCCGGCCAATGGCTTTGTTGAACAGTAATGCGTTGAGATGTGAAACGGATTCCACCTTGAAACAAATGCGGAGCTATTTAAAGGTTTCGCAGAGAACGCCCCAGCTGCTGCGATAGAGAGAAGGCAGACCGATGTTATGGCTTCGTGTGCGGTTCCTTGACGGGCGGGTCGTGGAGAGTTACAATGGAAATCTCCCACTGTTGGAAGCAGAGAAAAAAGGCCAGCAAAAACTGTTCCATACGGAGTCCTCCGTAGAGCGGCGAACATGTCTCTTAGACGTAACTCATGGATAATGGAATCAAAGCAACCAGGCGCTTTCTGCAGCGGTAAATAACTAACTATATAACCACATTAGTTAACCGGTTTATCTGGTTGTTCGAAATCCATACGTTCACGAACTAGAATACGCCATTTTCGCTGGTCAATTTGATTACAAGCGAAAAATCAAAAGAAGGCAAAATAAGAGTATTATTTATTTCCTTGGAACTAGGTTCGAAATTAAATAGTGAAGGGAAAAAGGAAAAACAACCACGGGAATTGATAAATAACCCCGAGTGTTGGAAGACCTGTTTAAAAATCATCTCTTTATTTCTGTAGTTATCTGCCATTTCAAGTTATTTTCTTACGTCTCACCGGCTTCTGCCGTCCTTTCATATATATATATATATATTTGCATACTAACAACATATCTCCATCTTTTGTTTTGTGGAGGCAAAGTATTCTGAAGGTATTGGAATATCCAACTCTTGTCCGCCCGTTTTTTGGCTGCGAGGTTCCTCTCTGCAAAAAGCGACTCCGCAGGTGAATAGGTATAGATATTTATTTACTTTTCTTAACTTGGACTGCAATTTAACTCTAATTTCAACCTCAACCTTCGCTTTGCATCTGGATATCCCTCATATCCTCACATCCTGCACTGCTTCTCCACGCCTCAACACCCTCATGTCCTGCTTCAGAAGCTGTTTATCCCAATCCTCGCCTTCTCCAGGCTCCCTCTGAGCTCTGCGCAACCACCGCCTTCACACCGCGTGCTTGCATAGCTTGTTGTTCAGGAACAACTACAAGGGTAGCCTCCACCATCCCTCCAGCTGCAGAACATAAATAAATAGGCAATCGTCATACTCGTCTACAAATCTTGGAAAGAGACACGAGATCAGCTACATATTTGGACCAATACTCGACTCCCCTCCCTCGACGATTCTTTCAAAATCAAACCCGGCCGCTCGAATCCGTGACTCCAACGAACCGCCCCTCCCAATCCATCTTCCACCTCCCTCCCTCGACAAAAAAAGGAGCGCTCCCCAGCGCCCTCCCAAATCCTCGTCGATGTGGATTTTTCGAATCTTCTCCTCAGCCCTCTTCCTCACCGCTATCGTCCTCTCTA
>NW_015440947.1:1273530-1311555 GCF_000150705.2 Paracoccidioides lutzii | reverse complement strand
AAGGAAACAAGGTTCATATGCTAACATCATATCGTCCAGATCGGCCTTCTAGTCATGTCGCCTTCATCATCTCAAGCTCGTCTACTTCCTCTGGCGCGTCCTTCCAGCAGTTCCCGGAATCAGCAACGTCGACGCAGCCTGATTGGCGTCTCCATCACCTGTGCTGTCTTCCTTTGCGCCTGAGGCATAGGCAGCGGTCGCCGGAAACCCCCGTCGAAAGCTCCCTCCTCTTCGCATACATCGTCCTGTGCATCTACCAAATATTCACAGACTATAAATCATCCACGCCCGTTACCACCCCACCAGCATCCCCCGCCGCACAAGCAACAGCATTCCCCCCTTTACCCCCAATCATCATGGCCTCCTACACAACCCTCCTGCACGCCCTTTCCACTCTACCCTCCATCATCCACGCAGCCTTCAACGTCGTCAGCGCAGCATTCAGCGCCGTCACACCCTCCATCCTAATCTCTCTCACATACCGCCTCTTCGTGTTCTACGCATCCACCAGAATCATCCCTGCCGTCCGCGAGTCTGGCGCCCGCGCACTTTCCCAGGAAGCCACCCTTGAGGATTCCGATGGCGCAGGCCGATTTCTAGGCCTGCTGAGCTGGTTTTCGCCCTCAATACTCGTTGCAGTATATACAAGTTTGCTCATGCAGCATTTCGCTTCGACCTCGCAAGCGATGGGTGGGAATGGCGAGTGGTGGAGCAACCGCAATGACGTTGGAGGGAATTTTTGGAGATGGATCAATCTGGGCTGTATGATGGGTTTGTATGCAGTTGAGCTGTGGTTGGGGAAACAGGATGACCTTGACGCTGGGCTTGCGGGGCATTGGAAGACGGATTGAAAATAGGACACTGGGGAAACTCGTGCTTGTCCTTCATTTGTTCTGTAACAGTTGTCTTCGGGCTGCTTTGTGGCCAGTTGACGGAGATTATCGGGGAGGGGATTGATAGTCGACGCAGCATCAGCCAGATCGGGTTGGCAGTACCTGATTTTACCCCACGGCAAAAGCGTCGGTGGAGAAGAGAGGGCTTCCTTGGTTGGGAGTGAAAGCCGCTTCAATATTTTCACCCGCAGTGGTCGGGTAGGCACACATGCTTGACTGATTACCTTAGAAGCCAACCGTGAGCCCAAGCCGCCGCCATATACGACATTGAGCACGTACCAAAAACACCTGTACCAGGACACCCATCCCATCTTCTTTGGATCAAATTGGGTTCGTTTCATCTTTGATGGACTTTCTTTTTTCTCTTTTATTTATCTATCTATACTACATGGTTGCTCGAATATATCGCTCTATCTCCCGTTTTCCCGTGCTGACTCCACCCACATCATCCGTCTTGCTCGTTTCGTCTCCCTCCCCGTATCCTCATTTACATACCCCTCTTTCTTGATATATAGCCCCTCCCGCCCACGTCCACGCACACACACACACGCACACACACACACACTTTGCACCAACCAAGCACCAGCCTTGAAATACCCTCCTTTCACGTCCACCTCCGTCTACTCCCCCAATCACACGAAACCCAAATGAAGGTGAAATTGCGGAGAAAATAGCGTCCGTCTCACACGACCTAATTTCCACGCACCCTTTCCAACTCCATGTACAGTACAGCACACGTGCTGCCACTGATGCTGCAAACCCTTCCGCTCAGTATACCATATCCAGCGTCCATTCGTCTATCCTTTACTGTCTACCGTCTGTCGCCTGCTTAACCAACCTCCCTACCTTCTACCGGCTCTCTCTGCACAGTGCCCTTTCCATCCAAGTCACAATTGGGCGACTTCATTCAAAACAAGGACGGACTTGGGGCTGTCCGTGTCCAATTATCAAAGTTGCGTGATGGGCCGGCGGTGAAGCAACAATGACGATTGTGGCGTCTATGTCGGTGACGGGGTGACAAGAACAGAGGAATGAAACGACCCGGGGACCATACAGAAGGAGTGTTCCCGTTATTGTTGTCTCTACGCCATTTATTTCCCCTTCTTTTCCCATTCCTAATCATGTTTTTGACTTGCATTTTGCTTCCACTACTATTTCATCTTCATGCGTTATTAAAAAAATCTCAGGTTCTGCTTTCCCATTTTCTTCACTATTATCTTTTTCCTTTCCTTATGCTCTTTTAACGCATGTTCCACGATAAGATATGAGTATATATAATGTAATGTGTGTACATACAGGGCAGAGCTGATCGGATGGAAGATTCCGCCAGAAAGAACATCAATCTAACGGGCTGGGCTGGTAGATAAACACGCATAATACAGAGAGACATGGAAGAAAAAACGAATTTATTTCTTTTCCCTTGTCTCATATTTTCGGCGTCTGGTCTTCTGCGCTCCACTACTATATTGAATTTCCTCCCTTACCTACATGATCTCCTGGAAATACCTCATCAGCTACTGCAAGTTGACTTCAGCAAGGGGTGCAGAGGAAGTTGGCGCATCACACTCCTTGAAAACCACAACCCGCCCCTCTTTGGGCGTCTCTGTGTTTACAGTATTACCTCTGCAGTAAAGCAATCCACCCCCACCCAACGGCTTCTTTTCTTTCCCCTCCCTTTCTTTCTGCGTCATATACAACCCCGTCTTTAAACCCCCCCCCCTCCCATCTCAGCAATACAGTGCATGCCAAGTATCTCCTCAATCTTTCTGCGGAAAATCCCCCTCTTATCTAGACTCCTCATTACGTAGCAACTGACTTCATAATTAAATAGCAACAAAAAGGGCAGCGAATGAGCTAGGCATGTATCACTCTTAGATTATGGGAGCGCAAGAAAACTGGATGCAGCGATGATCACTCATCTATATCTAGGTACGTACGTACGTGGTGGGCGCGGTAGAGCGAAATTAAAAAGGATCGGTTCAAGGGGTTGTTGATCAAGGAAGGTTGGGTGGGTGGTGCAAAGAGCCAAATTTCTTCGTGTACTTGTACACAACATGGGATATGTTTAAGTATCATCGGCGCCTGGTGTTTGTTACTGGACAGGTATGAAACATATATGAGGAGAGAAAGACTGGAGGTTGAGCTTGCCACTTGATATTCATTCTGCTGTGTGGAATCCTTGTTCAGTATTTGAAACAGTCCGTTTGCTGATGTCATTTGACATTGCTAAGAAGCTGTAGTTTATCACTTTCAGTTAACTATTATAAAGTTAGACATGTGTTATGGAAAAGAAAATGAAATATGAAATTAAACTGTAGTTGTTCAGTCTGTTCAATTTCAATTGACTGCCCCAAATAAACTAATAAACTTCTCTAAAGAATATGAGAAAAGAAGGATAGAGGAGCTAACTGAGCTTGGGAATAGAAGACTGATAAACATGCAAAGAGAAGAGAAGAAGCTGAGAAAGGTCAGATAATAAAAAGTTGAAACTTCATGAAACTGGGAAATGAAAAGTTGAGTCTTGAGAAAAAAGAAAAATTCAGAACAGCAGTGTAAAGCACAAGGTTGAAGTGAAATACCTAGCAGACTCCCTTTATTTAGGTGGAGGAACCTTGGAAGTTAACTACAAACAAGCAATAGGACAGATTTGCAAATGTGGACAGACTCATTAAGAACAAGATAAAAATGAGAGATTGCATAGAGTATTGACTTTAGTTAAGATTCAAACTTTGCTTGCAAATGTACAAGGGAAAAAGGAAAAGGTATCGGGGCTGTGTGTGCACGCGTGTTCATGGATAACATAAGAGATACAATGAAATAAGAACGCCCCAGAAAACCGATCGGATTCAGCTTATTGGCAAATGTTTGGCACTGCAAAAAAAAAAAAAAAAAAAAAAAAAAGGAAGAAGAAGAAGAAAAAAGAAGGAAAAAAAAAAAAGAGGAAAAAAGGAAAAGCACACCATGGACCATAGGCAGTAGGCCATAGTTGTTACCGAACACTACAAGATTGAGAGCCGGGGTAAGAAGACTGGAAAAAAACATATTAGGAATAAAAAAGAGAAAAGGGTAAGGAACAAGTGGAAGATAAAAGAGGCGAATAAATAAGAAAGCAAATGGAATATGGCCGTATGGAGGTGAGGGACGTTAAATTTTGAAAGGACTGCAGGACGATACCGAGGAAGGGCATTTGCAAGCGTTGAGCAGTGACATGGAAGGGTTCTTCGAATCGAATATAAATTGAAGAGGATATTGAACCACTTTCTCCGAGAAGAGGAGAAGTTGGTGGAGTGTGCTGCTCATACACATGCCAGTGCAAGGAGACAAGTTCAAATTCCCTTACCAGTCACTAAAGTGATTACCCTCAAAAAAAAAAAAAAATGAATTGGCCAATAACTACCAGCTCCCGGCTAGGTTCTTTGTCCATGGTATCAAAACAATGGCAACATTTGTCGTAGCTTGTGAAAATTTAAACCGAAACCCTTCACAATCTCCATCTTCATCGCCGTATAGGCAGTCCCTCCTTATGCTGTGGGGGCCTAACACTCACGGAGTCTTCTTGGGCCTTAGCAGTAGCAGAACCCTTTGCATCCGGAGATTTAGAAGTCGCCCCTTTCCCATTCCCCTTCCCCTCTTGCTCGGGCTCATCATCAAAGCTAGTTTCCCGCTGTAGGAAGCTGCTCTCCTTCACGGGACTGTGACTGAGACTAGAAAGGTGGAAGCCATTGTTCGAGATACCCTGGTGGGGTAGGGTGGAATGTTGTCCATTGCTGAAGGAGCCGGGAATGGTGCTGGTCTGCGGGGGGGAGGTGGCAGTTAGGTGTGGGATGTTTTCTGGGAGAGGATGGCGGGAGCCGATGCTCGTGACGCCAACGTCGGAGGCCTTGCCGGCTTTGCTGAGGGCATAGTCGCCTGAGTCGAAGTATTTTCGTTCCTGGTTGGTGGCAACGGGAGGTTGGGGATTAGTTAAGGTCTTTCGTTGAATACGACGGAGAGTCGAAGGGAGGGTGTAGAGTGTTGTGTATAGAATATGGCATTGATTCGGGGTGAGTGGTTTTTAACGTACTTTCAACTTATTCTGCAGCAGATCTTTCTTGGTAGGCATTTTGCCATAGAGCCGGAAGAGTCGTTGCTCGTCCGGGCTTAGGGCCTGTATTGTGAAGCGGGGTCAGTTAGGTATTCTTGTATTGAACCGGTTGAGGTTAAAACTCACACTGATATCGACCTTGTTTTGCTGATGGGGATTCATATTGTTCACTGGCCTTCTGAGTCTTGATCTAGAATGGGGGTGTTGATGCTCTGCCTGGATATATGTAGTTTGATTCAACTACAACGTGAGAGGGAAGAGGCTCAACCAACCCCAAGCTGGGCTCAGTAGAGGGGTAAATGAACTAGTTGGTTGATATTGCTCCCTAGAGGAATAGTGATCTGTCGTCCGGAGCCCGAGGAACAGCAGTAGCGGCAATATGAAGATGCAGAACCAAAGAGAGCGGGAAGATGTCGACGCGGTTCCAGAGAGGCAACCAAGGGCGTCTGTCTAGATATTATCCATGGATAATGACCAGTTTGGCGGTTGTCAGTTGGTACGATGTCTTTATCGATTGCGGATAGTTAAAGAAGGGGAGGATTGCTTAGTCATGCGGGGAAGGCGAACTCTATAAAACGAGCACTACCAACACAGGAGGAGGGAAACCGGGTATAATGTCCAATACAGTCAAGATGCTACTATATGTTTGTGGTCTCTCAGGCCAGATATTTTAGGCTTTGGATGAAAGCAGATGGAAGTGGAATTTAAAGGAGGAAAACACAAAAATAAGCAGTGAGATATATATATATTCATTCGCTCTCTAACTCCGGGAAAAAAACAAGGTAATTTATAGGCGCCGAGCGGTAGGCACGGCAAATGGCTATTAATTCGTTAAGAGGAACAACAGTCACAAGATGGAAATCAATACACGTCGTATCTTTCAACTAGTGTCATGTTGAAAGCCCGTTCATTTCCTCGTCCGCATATCAGTCCCCTGGACCTATTACGGAGTATCCACTGAGATTGTTTGACAACTATAATCGGAGGGAACTAAAATACTAGTAACACTCCACGTAATAAATACCCAGCCAAAATTCGGTGTGGCTGTGTGCTCAGGTAATTACAGTACCGTACTGATGTATGGATACAGTGGTTTACCAAAACTCTATTTCTTCTTTGTCACCTGATCCCTGACTCAATGTCCGCTTAAAGTGAGTTGGACCCAACAGTCAAGTAGTTATTGGAAGGTTACGATCTTCAAGAAATTGCTTGCGGCAAAACCACGGTTCAACAGCAACATAGAGGACCAGGAAGTTGATATTAAAATAACCTTTGCATCCTGTAGTTTGTCCCCCCCTTCCTCGTGATTTAGCAGGGAAAATTAACTAATACCTAGTTTAGAGATTAAGCTTTTGATCAACACCTTCTTAAGATATTAGTATTCTGTTGAATGCTGGAATACTTTTTATATTTTATCTCAGAAATAGAATGCGCGGAATGATATCGAAAGTGTTGGAACAATAGCAGGTTGGATTCAATAAAATTTGCGGAGCTGCCCGATTTTGTCCAGTTCCAAAAAACCTAAGGTTTTTGTTTGCTGATTTAGCGCAACTTTCGCCGTACCCAGCATTTTCCAATTCTCATATCAGTCCCAGTAAAAGAGGGACAGAGAAAAAGTATGGGTAACAAGCCCCAAACCCCGTCATCGACCTTTGTTGTCGAGCATCTCGATCCCGAACTCGGCCCTTGGTCAGCCCTGGAATACGGCTGCATCGCTCGAGAGTCTAGCGCTGCCGGCTCCAGATTTCTTCTCACATCCGTGCCCGAGTCGCTAAAGGTGCCTGATGAACTTGCCTCGTTGAGAAGGTTGGAGGTGCAGCACAGGAGCGTCGAGGATATATTTGCCGACAGGAAGGAAAAAGTGTGTTTGCTTGATCCATCGGCGAAGACGGAGTTGAGTCCTGAGGATGGGGAGAAGTTTGAGGTTTTCTTGTTTGGGGGAATTCTCGGTACGAAAGAACTACTGCTACGACGATGGGTGTATCAGGGAAGCTGAAGACATGTATAATTATTTTTATATGTGTATCGATCCTGACATACTATCCCCTTCCTCCCCCCCCCACCCTCCTCTTCCTTGATGGAAAAGGAGAACAGGTGAAGCTAATCGACCTTTTTTTTTTTTTTCCCAGGCGATGATCCCCCGCGTGGTGCGTATTTCTCCGAACACCGAACACTGCATTCACTGAATATGTATACTGCAGTCCGTGAAGTGTAAAATGGAACTAATTCATCTCTACTCTATCCGTTAGACCGTACCTCCGAGCTGCGGCAGAAGGGCTTCACGGGCCGGAGATTAGGGCCCAAGCAGATGACTACGGACACCGCGGTTAGAGTGACTCGAATCGTAACGCAAGACAAAGGTGAGCGAGCAATATCGGTAAATCTGAAATCCCGACATTGCGGAGAACTGGATTGTGTGTGCTAAGGCTCCTCGACAACAGTACCATTGGAAAATATACCGTATGTCGACTTTCCAGAGCTGCGGTTCAATGAGCATGAGAGCACAGAGATGCCATTTCGATATGTGAAAGATGAAGTTGGAAAACCAATAATGCCTGAGGTTAGTTGGATTAGCTTAATATTACTACCGTTGATTTCCGATATGCTGAGAGTATGTGCTGATTTGTATTAAAAGGGAATGGTTGAATTGATTAAAAATGACCCGGATAAGGGACTTGATCACCTCCTCTAAAAATAAATCAATAGATGTTTTATATTTCAAATATAAATTCATTCATAACGTAACTGTCGCTCTTGTAACCCATGATTTATTAAATAACTGGCGTGGCGGTGCCGAGACGGTGCCGAGACGCTTATTAAGCCGCTTGCGCTCGAAGGGGGCGTTAAGCGCAAAAAAGATAGACGATCGAAGTCGAAAGCTGAGGATCACATGACTCCGTCAGCTCCTCCTTGGGTTCAGCCTCGTTATCTCTGATCAACGACAGCTCCAAAGGGCAGACAACCTGCACTCTCTCCGACTTAGCACTCCTTTGCTCTTCTTCCTCACGTTTTAGACTCCCGAAATCCGAAGTACATGCCGCTACCAAAAAGCTTAGTTGGATTCTCCCACCTCCACAATCCCCCGCTTGCTTGGCCCATGAGTCTCTGGTCTCTTTACCCTCATTGCAATATTGGATCCCCAACACCTTACACATGAGGTGTTAAACGTGCGCTGAGTGAGGGCAGTGGATATTTGTCGTCGAATAACCCCTCGTTTCATCAAACCAATATGGGCTTCTCTGGATCTCGAGCTAATACCGCCCTTGGCGCCTGGTCAAAATGGCTGACACTATGTCTCGCAATGACGCAACCGTTCTCCGTCACTGCGAAATCAGCGGCAGATTATTACGTTCACTCCCTTCCGGGTCAGCCCGAGGGCCCGTTACTGAAAATGCATGCTGGGTGAGTTAGTTTTCATGAAAAGGGGAAGAGGTTCAAAGGGATCAGGAAGGGCACGGGGAGTGAAGGTTTGCTCAATGTCAACCAGTATCCTAATGCATAAGATCTACAGGCATATCGAAATCTCTCCTGAAACTAGTGGGAATCTCTTCTTCTGGCATTTCGAGAATCGTCACATAGCGGACAAACCTAGGACCGTCGTCTGGCTTAACGGCGGACCAGGGTGTAGTTCCGAAGATGGGGCACTGATGGAAATTGGCCCCTACCGACTAATAGATAAAGAAACTCTGAATTATACGGAGGGGTCCTGGGATGAGTTTGCCAATTTGCTGTTCGTGGACCAGCCGGTGGGTACGGGTTTTAGCTATGGCAGCACCGAGCACTACGTTCATGAGCTGGACGAAATGGCCTCTCAGTTCGTAACATTTTTGGAAAAGTGGTTTGAGATATTCCCTCACTATGAACCTGATGATGTATGACAGCCATTTGTTATTACCCCCCTGATAGTAGCAGGTGTGCGCGGCTTTGCTGACATGAGTCTAGCTATATTTCGCGGGAGAATCGTATGCGGGACAATATATACCTTATATAGCCCGTGCGATTCTCGACCGGAACAAGAAGCAAGACGTGCTGGCAAACAATCGAGTCTGGAATCTCAAAGGTCTCCTCATTGGCAATGGATGGATATCACCCCAACATCAGTATCCCGCTTACCTACCATACGTTTATCAGGAAGGAGTCGTCCAAGGAGGTACTCAGGAAGCAAACCTAATTGAGGCAAAGGCAGCGAAATGCATGAAGGAATTGAACGTCGAGGACACAACTGGGACAGTGCATATTCCTGATTGCGAAGATATACTCCAAGCCATTCTGGACTATACACATAAAGGCAAGCGCTGCATCAACATGTACGATATCCGACTTACAGACGAGTATAGCGCATGCGGTATGAATTGGCCCCCGGATTTGAAGGATGTACAGCCATATCTTCGTAGGAAAGATGTGGTCAAGGCCTTGCATATCAATGAGGAGAAACAAACCGGCTGGACTGAGTGCGCAGGTGCAGTAGGCAGCAGCTTCAAGGCGCGGAAGTCTAAACCGGCGGTGGAATTGCTTCCTGGCCTTCTCGAAGAAGGTCTCCCAATCCTCCTTTTCAGCGGCCAAAAAGACCTAATCTGCAACCACATTGGCACCGAGGACATGATCAAAAACATGAAGTGGTCCGGAGGAACCGGGTTCGAGCTTTCCCCCGGCGTCTGGGCACCACGACAATACTGGACCTTCGAAGGCGAACCGGCAGGTATCTACCAACAAGCTCGAAACTTGACCTACGTCCTATTCTACAACGCTAGCCACATGGTCCCATTTGACTACCCTCGACGGACCCGGGATATGCTTGATAAATTCTTAGGCGTTGATATCACTCACATAGGTGGCGACCCAGCCGATTCGAGAATCGATGGCGAGAAGGGTCCCACAACCTCCGTCGGCGCTCATCCGAACAGCACGGCCGCTGCCGAACGCGAGAAGGAGAAACTCAACACTGCCGCGTGGAAGGCATATTACAAATCGGGCGAAGTGGCACTTATCATCGTCTCCACCGCTGCCGTTGTATGGGGTATATTCCTCTGGCGGTCTCGTCGCAAGCACCAGAGTAGCGGATACCGTAGCATCTACCCGATGCTGGGTTTGAATAGTACGGGATCCCTGGGGCGATTTTCGCATAAACATAGTAGAGGAAATGGGGATATTGAGGCTGCGGACTTCGACGAGACGGAGCTGGATGGTCAGCCGAGTCAGGCCTTTTTGTCGAGATCGAGTGGAGATGGAGAGACGTATGCTGTTGGTGAGGAGAGCAGTGATGAGGAAGATGGGGCTTCTGATGGACAGCAACTTATGTTTGACCAGTCGCGCGGAGAAGGGCGAAGTTAACTTCAAACAACAGCATAAACATGCATACATCACCCCTAACCTTGAATGTATCCCGGAATGGAAGTGAGATATTCTCCTACTTGTGTCCATCATCATACACACCGAAATGACACACCGAAATGAAGAAGAGTGAAAAAAGAATATCTTCTTGTCAACATCTTTGAACTCTATTCTCTCACTCGATTTCTTTGATATTTTTTATATTTTAATTTCTATTGCATTACCACTGTAAAATGACATGTTTTTTGCGTCTGTACATATTCAGGGTGTTTTTGTTTTTCTTGATTTCGTTTGATTAGACACCAGGTTTCGGGAGCTAGAATTATATATACTTGATTGCACTTTTTTCTTGTTGTCGTTTTCCTCTTCCTTTTCCTACCCAACATCATTCATTCCTTCATTGCTCCCCTATTCTTCAATTGCTTTCTTGTATGAAGTGATGTGTTGTGAATATCCAACAATTCTCTGTTTGCCTTTGTATGTAGCCTGACAGTCTTGTCAGCAGTTCAGGTCGCAAAGAAATCTTGAATTATTATATGTATATCTATATTTGTCCAGTGTGGTTCAGTTTATCCAGCTGCTCAAGAAGGAAAGCTATTTCAAATGAAGACTTCTCAATATCAGTATCCCATCATAACAGTAGATTCAAATCATCGTGTCAGATCACCTGCACCAAGGCATAGTTATGTAAGTTAGGTAAAAGTAAGATTCCAATTCTAAAGCCAAATAAATCATTTCATAACAGAAGAGAAGGTGGAGAGTCAAATAGTCAACCCACTCAGCAGTTCATGCAAATACTTCCATCTCTTCATTTAACAGCTCACACCCAAACAATGGGAAACTCCCATATTCCATATCAAGTGCCGAAACCCATCACCTCTCCAACTTCCAAACATTCACACATCCATCGTCACCAGTACTAAGCAATACTTCCTCCTCACCCTCCTCGCGCCCCCGACCAGCTCGCGGTGCCCAGCATATATGGTTAACCTCATAAATGCCATGTGCAGCCTCAATTTTGGCCAAGACGTTCCATTCCATCTGGAGGAGAGGCGATGACTGTTCCCGTGCCTGTGTATTATCACTGTGGTTTTCGATATTGTCTTCTGTTGCTGTGGGAGTGTCAATATCCCTATGCGTATCCGTAGTAGTTGTCGAGGTCGTCGTTGTTTTCTTAGAATCCTCAACCGATTTCTCTGCCTTCACAAACCGCTCCTGATACACTACAATTCTCCCGTCTGCACCCGTCGACGCAATCAGCCCGCTCCGCTTACTCCATGCTACGGAGCGTATGGACAAATCATGCTGGGAGGGTAATTGGGCCTGTTCAACCCACGTCTCATCCGTGCTAGTGGGGCGGATTATGCTTGGGATACTAGAGGGGCCGGTGCTAGTGTCCGTATTGGTGTTTGTACGAGGGCGGACCTGCTTTTCCCATATGCGAATCGTGCGGTCATCTGAGCAGGAAACGAGACGGGGTCCAACAAGGGTACGCTTTTCAATCCATAACCTGCGACGTTCTTCGTCCATATCCGCATCTTCGTCTCCCTCAGGAGCAGCAGGAACAGTGATCTCCGCATCCCCAGATTCCCACTCAACAGACCACACCGTCCCCGTGTGTCCGCGCAAACACGCCACCTGGCCCCAATCATCGATATCCTCCCTCCACAGCCGTATCGTGTCATCATAGCTAGCGCTAGCCAGACATTCCTCGGTGGGATGCCAGGATACCCATTTCACATCACCCGTATGTTCCTGCATAACCGCGACTGTTTCAAAATTATTATCACCGTCGTCAAGGTCTTCCCAGATCCATATCGACTTGTCACGCGAGCAGGTTGCTAGCAGCGTACCGGCGGGGGACCAGGAGAGCGATTTCACTTCGCTCTCATGTCCATCTAGCAGGACAGCGAAACGCCATTCTTCGTCGTCCTCTTCGTCATTTGAATCTCTATCCTTATCACCATTTATGCCAATATCAGGCCCATGTCCATTCTCAATATTGCCATACCCATCCCACCTCCTCCAAATCCCAACCGTCGCATCAAAACTACCAGTGGCCAGCACACTCTCCCCTCTCACAAGCGGTTTCCACGCGCAGCTGCGCACGCTGCGCTTGTGGCCGCCAGTTATTTTCGAGAGCAAAGTGAAGTTTTGCAATGAGTAGATGCGGACGCTCTTGTCCGCGCTGCAGGTTGCGACGAATGGGAGGCGGGGATGTGGGGCAGTGAGCCATGTGCGTTCGAGGGAAGGAGGGGTGAGGGGAGAGAGAAGGCTAAGGGTTGCCGCGGGCTTGGATGGCATTTTTGGTACTTCTAGAAACGATGGGAGGAGAGAGGAAGGGTAGAAGTAGACAGGGTAGAAGCCCAGAGGGAGGAGGGGACGAAAAGCGCAGTGGCGCTGAGGATATCTCGATATCTGCTGCTGAAGTCGTTGGGCGTGTATTGCATCTTAAATGTGCTCACGCAATAGAATGTGTTTGAACTGTAAGTTATATTAGAGCATGATACATGTATGATTTCCCTTGAGGATATGAAATACTCCGGATAGGGAATGTCTAAACACACTGAAAGCAGGGGAGATGTTAAGATAATCCCACAAACGCCCCACCCCAATCATTGAAAGGTAAAGCTCACAGGAACTCACCTCCCTAGAAAAGAAAATACATTCCAGATCTCATTGATGCAAAATCCCGGAACTACCAACGAATAAATTGTGCTATTTTCTGGGTTGCGGCGAGAAGTTTAGAAAACCGAGCAGAGGCCGAAGTTGAAATTTCCCGATGAGGCTAGCGCAGATTCGCCGAGATCTCAAGTCAGATCAGATAAGATAATCTGGGTATATGATGTCACGGTGCCCACTGCCAACGGAGTCCAGAAGAGGGGCTGCCTTTACTCTAAATAATGCAAAAGGCACCGGTAAGGCGTTTCAACTGCGGATTGTGCTGTGGATATGAATATAAGACCAAGAAGTAAATTAAAGAAAAAGAAAAGAAAGGGGATAAAGAGAACACCATGTAAAACCAACTGCGTATGGCTTCGTATAGCAATCCAATCGATCCCATCTCCCCCTCTCTTAGGGCTATGCCAATCCAATTCAATGCCAAAACCATAAAAACTAATGTATCCCACCACCATTCTTTATTCTGCAAGTTCCAATAGACCACCCCAAAAAAAGAAAAAAAATGCTAGCCATTTAAACTACCTTAACCAAAGTTCCATTCTTTCTCATTACCATACTGACAGTAGATGGAGCAATGCAAAAATGCAAGTAGAAGGAATATACAACAAAAAAGCAAAAGTCAGAAATAGCAAGACGACAAAAGAAGGAAAATAATGACAAAAGAAGGAAAATAATGACAAAAAAAAAAAAAAAAGGTAAAGAAAACACAAAAAAACGCTCCAGCAGCACCCCCATTCCCAGACAACAATAACCAGTCCCATTTACTTAACCCACAAATATCAATAGAGACCAAAAGCCTTACCCCTCCGTTTTCCTCTCAACCCCATAACCATCCCCATCCACATTCTGATTCCGATTCTCGTTCCCAACTCCACCGTCACCCTCCTCACTCCACATCTCCTCATAAACCATGCCATGACACATCCAATCCACCTCCCTGACCTTCCCCAAACTCTCCACAACCTTCCCAACCTCACTCACAAACTCCGGCATCCCAGCCGTAGCGAGGCTCTGGCTCGCCGTCGCCGTCATGCGCACCCGCTCACTAGCACTCGACGCACTCAGGCGCGCGAAAACATGAGCCCGCAGTCGGGAGAGCATCAGTTTCGTTACGGGGTCGGTGAAGCAGCCTGTATTGTTGGCTCGGATGTCTGTGGGGCTGGATGGGGATGGGGATGATGAGGTGGAGGTGGAGGAGGAAGGGAGCAACGCAAATGTATCAGGTGATATCGAGACGAATTGACCTGACATCGTTGCGGCAGAGGAGGCTGTTGCGGTCGCGGTGATGGAGGCAGCAGTGGCCGGGCTGAGGACATGTTTGATCGTTGAGAACAGCTGGGTCCGTGTCGTCAAGGGCATGGCATGTGCTGATTCGAGGATTGACTGGACGCGCTCGGGTTTGATATCGCTGAAATCAAGAGCCATGATCCGCTCCGCTTCGCCTTTCCACTGGGATCGCACATCACGCTTCAGGAGGTTCTTGGCACTCAACAAAATCGAAGCGGTGGCTGCGATCTTAAAAACCCGAGATCGTAGTTCATCGAGGCGGCTGTGGTCGAGATGTAGCGTTTCGGGAATGAGTTCAGGACGGAGCCGTCTATTGCTTAAAACTAGGTCGACGAGACCGTGTGCGTAGATCTTCGCTACGGGGGGTTTGTAATCCGGGTTTACATTTTCCGGGTCGCGTTTTTTCATTTCATCGATAATTGCTTTGCGGCTCGAACGCCAGAATGCCCTAGTCCTGTCAAGCGTAATGGTTCCATCTTGCAAATCCCGCGCAAACGCACGCTGTTCATATCCTGGGCCCTCCCGGATGAGTTGAGTAGCAGCAACATGCAACAGGAAATTCGTGTGGTCCAAAGACAAAAGATCGATAATGTTCATTAACCTCGCAAGACGGTCAATTGCATCTCCAGAAGTGTCAGTGGCAAATGCCTTGACATCAGGATCACGATAGGGAGCACAAAGCTTAGGAAGAATATTGCTCATGAAATCGAAGAATGCGTCATACGAAAATGTGCCCGCATTACACTGGTTTTCGATATATTTTGGATCGAGAACCTCACTGATCAAAACGTGCAATGAATTTCCAGGTTTCAATGAATGCAGCAGTCTATCCTGAATAACAGAAGCCATCGCTACTGTCCACGAAGTTCCCAATCCTTTAACCACATCTCTTCTCATCATATCGCACATATGATTCATGATTTGTCGTCGTATCTCCGTATAGGGGCCTTGGTCGATCTTATACTCACGGTTGATCAACAACTCGTGAACAAGCGCCCTATTATCTGGCAAGGCCGTCAAAGCCTTTGCAAAGCGATCTCGGGGGGTAACTTCTTCTTGGTCCAACTGGGCTAGAGCAAGTTGGTCCTTGGAAGAAAATGTTTCGTAGATAGGTGACTGGGCAGACTCTGGTAGTAACTCTGAGGATGAGGGAAGAACAACAGCGGCACGGGGGATAGCTTGTTGCGAAGATCCGCTCTTCATATTGTCCCGCTTAGCCTTCCTCAAAGCTTGTTTCACCATCGCCATGGCCTTTTCAGCCCCAGCCAGTCGCTTCAAACGGGCAAGCAACAAAATCTGGTTATGGCGGATGCCCTGTTGGTAATCATCAACAGCACCACCGGCGTAATCATCCTTGACTGTCTGCCAGATAAGTTCTAGCTCTATGAATTGCGCTAGCATAATTTCTATCAAAACCGAGGAGTCATGAGTCTTCCAGGCATGGAATGCGGAAAAGAAAGTGTTGTAAGATTCCGACAAGGCTTGGAGATCAGCAGAAAGAGAGGCAGGCCACACTCCAATCGCTGATAATTGCGAGATAACCTGCTCAAAAATGACCAACAAATCTCGACCTTTCGCAATAAGATCTTGCTCTTGCTCTCCATTGCTGCTGAGGACTTGAGCGGGATGGGCCAAGATCAAATAGCTGCTGAGAAACGTGCGCACTGCGCCACGTTCGCCCATTGCACCTCCTTCTGTATCCTGTAACCCACACAAGCGCAGAACCTTGGCGGTCACAGCCAAGAGCTTCTCCTCAGAGAGTAGTGCTCCAACCTCCTCAAAGCTCAAAGCACGAATCCGCTCCAACGAAAGATCAACAGCTCTAAATTCAGTGATAACGGAACGCGCATAGTGATTCCGCCACGCTCGCTGAATAATCCGCGCAGCACTCGTCCGACTCATCTGTTTGATAGTCGCCTTGGCCACCTTCTTCTCCTCAGCTGCAGCAAGACTTGTAGTCCGTGGCCGGCGGGTATTTTGCTGATAAAGCAACCGTCTCTTCTCCGCCTCCGCAAATTTCTCCGCCATCTCCAACCGTTGCCTAGCGTGCTCCGCAGCCTTCCGCTCCTTCATATCCTCCGCTTTCTTCTTTGCCCTTCGAACCTCCTCCTCACACTTGGCCGTGATTTCGGCCAAAAACCTCTCACGAGCTTGCTTGGCTGCCAGAGCCCTTTCCTCCCTCAATATATGTTTGGACTCATTTTTCGCAAGCGCAGCACGTAGGCGGACTTTTTCCGCATGTGCCGCACGGTCTGCGAGGCGTGCTTTACGAGATTCAATGATGGACGCACGGCGCATGTGCTGCGCCACATGGTCACTATGGGGTCCGCCGTGGGCAGAGATATTTGAGTGATGTGAATGCAATGAGGATACAGAACTGCGACGAGAAGAAGTGGAAGAGGCGCGCCTACGGCTGCTTGATTTTTGATAGAAGCGGGCGGCAATATTAGCTGGTAATGCGAGTGGTACGCTGGGATCATCTAACGACATGTCTACATCAGCTTCGTTCGCGGTGGTTGATGAAGTCGATTGATCCGCATCAGGAAGATGGATTTCGACGTCGGAATCGCGCCGGATGATCATGGTCGAAGATGGCAAACAAAGCTGTGGTAAGTAAAATATTTGGCTGGAAAAGTTCAAGTATGGGAAAAGGGACCTGGGTAGAAAGGGAAGTGTCCCGTAGCTTGCACTTCGGCCGACCGTTCTAGTTACGGATATTTGGGAGTCAATAAGTGAAAACGACTGTGTTTAAATATAGACAGGCAGGCAGGCAGGCAGGCTGACGAATTTCGGTTCGAGGAGGGGGAATAACTCGTAAATAAGACGAGGATAATTCAATAAAAAGAGAAATACGATAAAATAAACCAGGTGGCAAGAGGAAGGCCAGCGACAGGTGAGAAAGATCAGAATAGAATCGAGCGGAAGAGTAATAAGATATAGAGTCCGAATGAGAGTAAGGCATAGATAGGTAGAGGCGGAAAACAGGGCGGAAAACAGAGCGGACCTCGGGAGTGAGAAGTAGGCAGGGAAAAGAAGACGATCTGCCGTCTGGCAACAAGAAGAAGAAGAGGAGGAGGAGGAGGAGGAGGAAAAAGAAGAAGAAGAAGAAGAAGAAGAAGAAGAGGGCAAATCGGGAAACTAAGAAAAGAAAGAAGAGGTCATCAATGAAGCTGGGATGAAGTAGAACTTTGCAGCTGGAGGCAGAGGAAAGTCGGATGAGGTCAAGGGTCACATGTCACAGGTATACATGCGGGGTACCCTGTTATACTATGTACGTTGCAGCGAAGAACACGTAGTTGTCAGGTAGTAGTTAACCTGAGTCCTCGTAGGTAATCAGACTTATCCGTCGAAACCTTGAGCAGGCTGCTTACCTCAGCAGCCGTGCGAGATTAAACGTCATGGAGGGAGGTTCCGATGTCAAATCACGAAGCAGCAGCGGGGCAGCCAGTGGCTTGTTGTCTAACCAACCGATTTACAGTTTCAAGAGAGAGTCTTGCTTGACGATGCTTCCCATAGCTAATGCTTTAGTTATAACTACCCCTACGTCAACCAATTCCCAGAAAACAGAACCTCTTCCTGAATCCCATCTCCCATATAGTTAGCCATACGTTAACTACTCCAAACCTACGTAAGTAACCGTAGAATAACCCACTACATTACAACTTGCCCCCTCCCAAGACCTCCACCGGAACCTCCACAACCTTATCCCGCACGTAATCCGCAAACCCCTTCCCCAAACAATCCAACTTCGTCGAACTACTCACCCCCCTCCCCAAAATCCCGTAAATCACAAAATGCACCGCCCACAACCGTGGAAACTCAATCCGCTCAAGGAAATATTCCTTATCGTCCTCCCCCAGCAACTCCCGCATCTTCTCCCGACTCATGAAGCTCCGGAACCAGTCCCATTGGCTCGCTGACCGGACGAAGATGCCAAAGTTGATGTTGGCGCCCTTATCTCCTGACCGTGCGAGGGCAATGTCGCCTAGTCGCATGCGTGTGGTTTCGCCTAGGGTGGCTAGGTCGAGTGGGGAGGCGGTGTCGTAGTTCTTTCGCGGCTCGAGGGGCTCGTATTTGGGTGGGTTGCCGGCTGGAATTGAGGAGGCGGTTGTGATTTCTTTACCGTCGCTTGATGGGGTAGGAGAAAGGATGTTTATAGCCTCCTTGAGGGAGTTTTGAGGGTAGAGGGCTGGGTAGAAGGCAAGATAGGGGCGGGGGATAACGGTTCGCAGATCCAGGGATAGATGGAGGCCTAGATGAACCGCTGTTAATGATGCTCTCTGGGTGGGGCATCAAGATGCATGGGTAAAAAGCAGTCATTCCTTACCCGAAAAGTGCTGCATTGCAACTTCACTCATCGCTTTTCGGGGTGCCATTGCCGTTTCCATATCCCCGGCCTGTGCAAATACACGACAGTATGTTGTGCTCTTGAGCTGGCTTGACGGATTTACGGCCGGGGTTCCAACCCTGGATTCCGTTTGTCAACCCGAGCCTCTTGATAACTCTCACAAGGGAAAATAAATTTTTATTTAAATCCCGCTTACACTTGAAATTCCAAAAAATCGAATTTATCCAAATAACCTTGCTTTGCCAACACAAAGCGTATTTGCTTCTCGAACAGCTCCCATTTCTTATCAGTACCGTAACCGGTTGCATTAATGAGAAGCTGCGATTCGAAGCCGCCTCTGTAGAAAATGGCCAGCTTTGTCGTGGGGGGCGGCGGGGTACCGGTTATTCCTGAAACTCTCACCCTCCAGGAATATGAGCATTTTTCCCGGGTCAACGGCGATATATAGATTTCATTGTCTACAAAAAGGAAAGGGGATGTACTTACCGATCTTTCCCTGCAGTCTCAATCAAGATGTTCTGAGTATACGCCTTGACATCACCTAGAAACACAACGCCGTCAGCTAACTCACCCACCGTACACAAAGCAGTAAAAAGGGGGAAGGGGACAATTGGAGAAACCCACTGTTGAGATACACATCCCCCTGCAACTCATACAAAAACTGGCACTTCACCACATCAACATTCACAATCCCCTTAGTCCCCTCATGCTTAGTAACTACACAGCTCCCATCGGCCTCCACCTCGACAATCCCAAATGGCAAGTCAATAAACAAATCCGTCTCGAACTCTGTGAAACCAGAGAAATTCGACCCTGTCACGTATGCTGAGCACTCGATGAGGTGGCCTGCAATTAGGGCGCCTGCCAGCGCGTTATAATCTGTTTCTTTCCATCCGTGCCAGTACCACGCCGCCCCGATCACGGGGGAGGCATCGGCTACCCGGCCGCAAATGATGATGTCTGCGCCCACTTCTAGGCCCTTGACAATAGCTCGGGCGCCGAGATAGGTATTTGCAGAAACGACGGGTTTACCCCTGGTGTCTAGGAGGTCGTCGGTATGCTCCTGCATGCGGACTTGGGAGTTGTTGGAGTCAAGGTGGGCGGGCAGAGTGCCTGATTTTGACAAGTTGCCCCGGACCTCGTTTAGGAGGTTGTCACCGGAGACGTAGGCAACTTTAAGGTCGTATCCGCGGATGTTTACCTTGTTGTTGACACGGACGAAACAATCTCAGTACTTCCTTTCGGAGAAGCAGAGACCCAATTTCCTATCTTAACACAGAGTAGAAGGACAAGTTGCCTACCAATTTTTGCACTTCAACAGCCAACGCCTTGGGATTCAAAGCGCCCCCGTTGATAATGACCTTGATCCGTTTTTCCCAGATGGCATCTATAGATTGCTGGATCCCATCCCATGCAAACGGATCATATCCGGCATGATGACCAGCAGCCATCGCCTCCGCATGTTCCGCAAGATTCATTTCTGCATACCATCATGATAAGTACGGAAAAAGGGACCTTCCCACCGAAATGCGGAACCAAGCCTAGATAACAGTCTACATGTTACAGCCTCGAGTGACGAACCTGCTAAATAGTCTCCAGTAATAAAATCCACATCTCCAAGCGTTGCTTGCCGGAGCATCTGATATCCAGGATCGCCTAATGTTTACATATCAGCATGAGTTCGAACGCATTCCCCGGATAGGTAAAGAAAATAAATGGAAATTTAAAGAGCAAAACCAACCTCTGGCTCCCGAACAATTAGCAACTCGCACGGGGCGCTGGCCCCTATTGGCCCATCTTGTGGAAGCCGTATTGTTCATCATATTTTATTTTATATGTATTCCCCTATCTGTTGATTCATCAAATGCCAGAAATTCCGCGGGCTCAAGGAGAAACGATCGAACTACTTAGCGAAAATAGAGCAATACCAGGGCAAAAAACATAGATCACTAAATCCATCCTCTCTGCCTGGGAAGGGGGGGGCGTATTTTTCTCTTTATGTCTTTTCATTTATATCTGGACTTTCCCCAAGGGGTAATGACAATATCCTTGCCTCGGTTTCATTTGTCCGGAATGCCAGTTTTGTTGCTCTTTTCGAGGGACCTTGGAGCAGTTTGAACCAATTCCAAGCTCCAAGGCCTAAAAGCCAGCCGACTGATCCCCTCGGCTATAGATATCATAGTGGGGGGTTGTTGTATGTGAGGAGCAAGAATCTAGGGACATCTGAATTGTGATTGATTGAAGAGGCTCCGCTTTCTTCATGCCATTGCTAGCTTTGGGATCTTGAGCATTAGTTAGGGCTGATCGCGTTGTGATGTCTGTTAATGTGATTGACTCCCAGTGCCTCTACTATTTGCTAGCTAACTTATAAATTCCACAGATTTCTCAACATGTTATTATATTTGAATATAATTAAAATTGTATTTGTTAGCTATATTAAAATCTATACATAATTCAAAAACTGAGATGATAAATAAATTTAAGGAGTTAAAATATAAAATTAAAATTAAAGAAATTGAGAAAATTAATGATTAATGAAATTATAAAAAATACTGATGAAATTTAGATTTTAGAAAATATCTCATATAATTTAATTAACAAATTTTTAAAATAAATATAAGAAAAGTAAATATAATAATTAATTTTAAAAAATATTGATTTATTAAAATTAAATAAATTATTAAATATTTATATAAAAACTTTTTTTATTTTAAAGTTTTAATAATATTTAATAATATAATTATATAAGTTAAATTAATTTTAATATTAAAATCCACTTTATATTTTATAAAACTTAATAAATAGTATAAATAAATAAATAAATAAATATTTGATTACTAGTAAATATGATAAAGTTAAATTTTTTAATTATCAAATTTAAATAAAGAGTATTCTCACTATCAAATAAGTAAATAGAAGAATCACTTGGTATGAAGAGAGAGATGTTGAAAAAAAGCAAAATAAAACAAGAAAAAAAGTAAAAGTTGAATGAATGAAGATTAGCAGTTGATGCTCTCTCATCATATTCTAGAGCTATAGGAAAGTGGGTAAATGATGAGACGCACATACACATGATGTAGATTATTATTTATTAGAGATTAGCTACTGATTGTCAATAAATGAAGCTATTTAATTAATGTGATTCTTGATTTTTATCATTCTGCTGTTTTTAGTATTTCAATGTGATGCACTCCCCAGAGACGAGTGAGCAAGCAGTAACAAGAGTAGTTACCTGATCTAGAGTGCTGGCATTGTTCCCGTTCTTGAAAGAGTCAGATTGGATTTTGAAACAGGCGTGCAGTATCGTTCTTATAGTGGAAGATAGAAGACTCTTCCATTGAGTTCTGATTGTTGTGAACGTGGATGTGGTTGTGGCTTGGCTGTTGGTTCTGTTGAGAAACCCCGAGTTCTGGTAAGTTAAATAGGGTTACGGGATCTCTTGGGGGGCTGAACACTCTTAAAAATAGATCAGCAGCAATAAGCGTAGCCATATTGGTTGGGCCCTTCCCAAACCGCCTGTATAACTATAACCATCGTCCTCTGGCCAGGTTCATTGTTTCACATTTTTCATCTCTATCTTATAATCTTGAAGCATCTCCATCGTGAGCTGATTTGCGTGCATTATCAGTCCGTATCTCACTAGCAGATCCTAAGTCCCTGGTTTCTGGTGGAAAATACTAGCCAATCCTTGCCCATTAGCCGGACGCATCGGGGGCTGAGGAACAAATAAACAGCGCCCGCTGAGAGAAACAAATATAACTAGTTTTTTATCCATGGATTAGAAATACATACCTTGTCCTATCCTATTCCATCCTATCTTCCTCTCCTCTCCCATCCCCATTCCTTCATTTCTCAGCATATATATAACACCATCCTTCCCCCCTCTCCGCTCTCTCCAAAACAAAACCACCTGCGCTTACTCAACAAATCTTAAAGCAAAGGTCAAAAATCAAAAGGAAGCAAACAAGGAAGAGAAGGAAGAGAAAAGACAAATCATCCCAATGGCTTCCGTCGAACATCAATACAAATTCAACATCTCCATGAGCTGCGGCGGCTGCTCCGGCGCCGTCGAGCGCGTCCTCAAGAAACTCGACGGTATGTTTCAACCATGCTTAGAACTACCCTGCACCCTTCACAGGGCCTGCCTGCCCTTCCCCTCTCCTGTCTATCACTGCGCGGGGTAAATTTTACATTTTCAGAACAAAGAAGGGCCCCACCTCCCTCCCGTGCACATACAATTTCACCAAGCATGTCTACAAGATCAAAACAAAGCCCCACACACATGTATAACTATATGTGTAAAACTCCAGAAAATTAATTTCCAAAAACAAGAAAAAACAGGAGTGAAATCCTACACCGTCAATTTGGAATCGCAAACAGCCACCGTCGTCGCGGACCCTTCGCTCGAATACGACACTGTGCTAAGCACCATCAAGAAGACTGGCAAGACTGTGAATAGCGGTGAGGCGGATGGCGAGCCGAAGGATGTTTGAAAGTGGAGCTGCAGCGTCTGGGGCGCTGAGTTGGGCTCCAGAGGACTTCTTTCTTTTTTCTTCTTCCCTACGAAGGCTTTATTGAGCGTGGGTTGGGATGGAATGGAGATGGAATGAAACGAAGGCCGGAAGGAGGTGCATGGCTGATTGGTCGCTATTTTTACGGCCACTGATATCTACAACATTCAACAGTTGATTCATTTGGATTTGATGGATTTGATGGATGAACGGGTACCTTTTCAAGGGCAATGTGATGATTCAATGCTAATGCTATGATGATTATTTACTTTGTGCTGTATTTCAGTATGTATGGACTGGCATGGGTGATTTCAATATCTGACCTGACCTGACCTGATTTCTGCTTGTTTTGTCTTGTTTTCCTATTTCGGCTTTGAACATTTTGCTCGTATTCATACTCTGTTATCATTTGATCTTCATCTCGAGGATAACTAAGCTTTATGCAACATACAAGACTATATCACAGGAAACTGTTTGCTTTAAAGAATGCAGGAAGATATATGAAATCTAAATTTTGATCTGTTGGCATCAAGCGCAAAGGAAAAAGGAATAAGAGAAACTATTCACAGGCATTCATACACCAACTCAAATCTAACCAGCTCCTGGTAAATTGGGTATCATATACAGTATTGCCAAGAGAGGTAAAAGGAAAATATAAACCCCTGACACCCGTCTGGACTCAAAACTCCGTCAGACCTAACAATGATTTCCATCCACCGTCCCACAACCGTCTATCCATCTACTATTCGCGTCCAGACCAGGCACAAGACCTAAAACTCCATCCATATGATCCATGTGTTGAATGATGAAAATAAAACAAGTAAGCGAGTAGAGAAGCGCAACTCATGCCGGCGTAACTGAAGAAAAAAGCATTGATTAATCACCCAGAACAATGCTAGGTCGTTCCGGTGGAATTCTTTCGTAGTATATCGGCCGTCTTCCAGGTCTTCTCCGCATGCTAGCCCCTCGAATTACCGTGTGATGTTGGATCTCACCGTTGCGATACCTATTAACATTCCAGTGTTTAGATGAAAGTTAATGTCTTAAAATAACATAAAAGAGAAAAATAAAAGAAGCAATCGAGATTAATCAATCGTACCTAAAGATTCTTTATAGAGAGAAAATCGAAGGTGCTTGACATCTTGTGTTGAATGCATACCGTTCATCATCAATAGGTACCCGGACATTCCGAGGAGGGTGGTGGAAGGCTGCAGAGGAGGAAGATTCGGGAAGATTCAAGGTTGGGCGGTCACTTCGTGTTGGGGAGTCTGGGCCAATATAAAAAGTACTACGAGGCCCGGGGAGAGGGGCCTGAGAGGGAAATGTTTGATGAGGTGAATAAGGGCGATCCGCTTGAGTCTCAGCTCGGACTCGGTCGTATGCCTTGAATGCGCCCAGCTCTGCACGAGCAGATAAATATCTGTTGTGGCGAGGGCTGACAGGGTCCTTTATCCTTCTTTGTGATTCTTGTTGTCTGGAAGATTCATTTACATCTTGCAAATTAACACGACGCACAAAGTCGTGAGACTTATTATTATTAGAAACTCGACCATTTTCATCAGGGAGAAAGTTTCGCCTAACAGGCAGCAAGTCTTGTGGGACAACATATGGACGTCTAGCGTCGTTGACAACTAAGCTTGGGCCTCTTGGGTCCACAAAGTCTTCATGGTCAGCAAGATGAGGTTGACGACGATCGAAATTGGAAAGACGGTCAGGTCTGACGAGTCGATCGTTAGACCTGACCATATAGCCGGATTCAGTAGGTTTAGACATAAAGTGAGGAGATTCTAAAAGATTTTGACTGGAAATTCCGTGACGGTGTTCATGGAGAGGTGGAACTCCATAGCGACGTCCATGTTCGGGACGATCAGAAAGAACACTAGGAAAATGCGCACTGTGGGGAATATTATCAAAATGCCTTTCAGTACCAATTGATATTCGCTCAGGATGGCGGGCTGGGCCTTCAAGACGTTCATCAGAGGGGAAAAACTGTTGCTCAACGTAAGAACATGAAACTTCCGAAGGACCTTGGTTACGATAATTTGGGGGATTGTATTGCCCCTGTTGCAAGGATAAAAGGTTTCCATCTTGGCTTCTTATCATGGGAGATATATCACGAATAGTATTACGTTCTACTCGCTGTCTCTTTTGAGGAAAGATGGGTCTGTTTTCGTTAATATTAATTATGTTCATCCTGCCTGAAACCTCCTCAATGTGAGGTTTGGTTGGTTTCATGTGGTAATGTTGAAATTCATCTGGGACCCGTCGTCGATGAAGATCCGGGTGATCCACTGCTTGGTTTCTGCACTGGCTAGGTGGCTCTGGTCCCTCAATTGACGGCAGAACACGGTCACGGTGTTCTTGGTACTCACTTATATCCGCTCCACGGTGTGAAGGAGAATACAAACCACCAATAGGCATGCGGTACATTCTTTCCTCGGGACGCGCTGGTGGTCCATTGGAAGAGATGAAGACAGGCGACAAATCGGGTGGTTGTGGAACTATCCTCTCACACTCAGGGAATGGGATCTTGTTAGCTCTCTCAAATATAGCGCCGTCAGCCAACTGAATACGATCAGGTGGCACAGGTCGAGTTTTCTAATTCATGACAAAATGATTCTAGTTAGTACAACTAGCAACGTAGCAAGCTAAGTGCAGCATATACATCATGCCTTGGGGGGGCTGTTACTTTACGGGGTGGACTGACATGGGCTTCGAGCAGAAGCGGCCGGTTACCCAGAGACGGACGATCGAAAGTGTTGAGCTGGTGGTAGAAGCGTGCCTCATTATTTGGGTCAAACGGTCGCATCAAATATGGTACGCCAGCAGTCGACTCATGGGCTGCAGGTCTTGGGTGGTCGATGTTTATTCTGCTTGTTTCTATTAACGGATCATGGGTGGCTGGAGGAAGAGAGTAGCGTTGAGCTACACGATCGTCCGCCCTAGCCATGTTAGGTAGATATTCACCATCTCTGTACCTGTCGCGGGCTCGATCCCATGCTTGGTATCGACTAAAGCCTCTACGGTCAGGCCTTTTCTTGTTTGTAGTTTTCTTCCTTCGGTGAGGCTGAGGTATGAATCTAAATCCAGTTGGGGCCTCATCCTCAGAAAAGTCCTGGGCAGCCTCACGCTCAGCAGCAGGAAGATTTCCATAATTCACAGGTCTAGTTTGAATCTCCCCGGCCAGGGCATTACTCGACACGACCTCCACACTTGAGTTGCGGTCATCTCTGGCGAAACCCTCCTCAGTGAGGTCACTCTCATCATCATCCTCATCATCAGAGATAACAATAACTTCGCGGAAGACATCTTCCAAAACAGTCTTTCCATTTTCGTCATCTCCTCGCCATTGAACAAGCTTTGCAAGGCACGGCTCTTCAACGGCTGCTCTGGCATCTTGGAAGGAAGTTACCTTAAGTAGTCGATCATAGTCAGTATAGAGATGGCGAATATGAGCTACAACGGCTAATTGTACACGGCGGGCGAGCGGAAGTTCAACAGCAGTCCCAACTTTTCGTTTACCCTAATGGAATGTCAGCGACGAACGCCAAGTCAGGAAGGAACAATACCTTCTGGAAAGCCGTTTTAATAATTCGATTTAAATCCTTCGTTGGGATATTAGGGAATAAATCCTTTATTGCATCCCTTGCCTCCACGTTTATTGTATTTTGGGACACCTCCGAATCGGCTCGTTTTTCTTGTCCACGAATGCCTGCGGGGTTTTGGGCCGAGGCATGATATGGGACAACTTTTCCTGTCGACGACAGAAATAAACCTCTTTCCATACAAATCGTAGCTACAACAACACTAGGGAAATGATAGCCAATCCTATGGACCTGTTGCGAAAGGTCGTGCATCCGTTGGTGAGGGGTTGTCTAGTTCGACGTTAGCTGAGAAACGACACCCTAGGGAAAAGAGGGCGAAATCGCAACTGACCGAAACTGCAAAAACTTGGAGCCCATCCTTGCGACACATTTCCTTGCAAGCATTAGTAAACTGAGGGTTCCCAGCTGGAATAAAAGTGTAGCCTGGAGGAGCCTTGGCTTCGAAGGAGATCTGTGTCTCTTGGTGTTAGACTGGGAAGTTGGTAAATCGGAGTCCTTGCTAAGTGAGTCACATACGACACTGCGGAGTTTCTTCTTCTCCTGGGTAATACTCTCCATAATAATCTTATGTTTCCGGATCCTGGGTTTTGATAACCGGCTACGAGCCCGTACGGCATGTGCCGACGTGGCTCGAGCGACGACCCGGGTCATCCTAAGCGAAAATGGGATAGAATATTCACACGATGTGGTTAATAATTCTTAAACTAACACATACTCTTCACAAAACAGAAATAGGTCACAGCTGGGGTGCTGATAGTAGAGAGGGATGATTATAGATTCACGGAGTGATGATATTGGCAGAAACAGAAAACGTAGATAACCAGTGTGTACTTGAACCGTACACATGAACATGAACGGACGCTGAGAATCAACAAATACAGATATGCATTCCCAGCATAATTATAGATACGCAAAGGCTCTATTTTCTGAGCTGTACAGAAGCCGTCGTTGAAAGAAAACGATGGCTGATGAAGTGGTGTTGTTGAGATGAGAAGAGAGGCTGAGGTTGAGGGGAGATATTGAAAGAAAGCCTGATGGTTGGAGTGAGGCGGCTTATAAAAAGGTGCAAAGGGTTTTGAAATTCGGCCGGAAAAACCTTCGGTATGCAAGACCCCACATCAAAACTACACAATTACACTAGTCATATTACCACTCTATTTACATGCTCTTGATAGCTGATTTCATCATATTTCTCAGGCCGTTACTCTTATTAACCCTAACCCATAATCCCAATCCCAACCTACCCCTAACCCTGGTGCTGAGGGTGGTGAGGTTGAATAGCGATGTATGAGTAAAAGTGGCCACTGATGTAAACTATGTGCAGAGTGTGCACACACAGTCGACCGTTTATTTTAGATGGTGACCAGAATTGATCATGGTTTTGAGAGAGTGATTCTACGTCAACTGTAAACGTAGTTCAAAAGTTTCATCCCATAAACAGCCTTGCCTTTTAGTTTCAGGAATTAGAACGCCCCCAAGTTATGGCCCAAGTTATGCCCTGAGTGTGCGCTTGCGTGCCCAAGTGCACCTCAGAGCAGCCCAAAAGATTGGGCTGCAAGGTCCTGTGACTCGGTGCACAGTCAGAACCGAGTAATATCTTGGCATTCTTGTCGTCTTTGTCCTTGCAGGAAGCGAGAATTATTTCCATCCACTGAGCCAGCAGGCCTGAGAGAGGAAGCACCTTGGATTGTACTGTCCATGCACAGTACATTTTAAGTCCCACAGGGCTGGCAACTCTAATAATTTCGAAAAAGAGAAAGCTGCCAGTAAATAGCTTCAGCTAGCTGCGGTTTTTCCTTTATCGTTGAGGCTCTATTCCCGTCCGTTGCCCATGTTTGATTCAACTTGACTCGGTTATCTTGGAGAATGAACCTGAATGAGATTGTCTAAAATCCAGACAATTGCGACTGACGCTTTCATGTCTACTGCGGTCTGTATTATTACTATTATTGCTCTATTGGCTTTTCGTGCTTTTCTTCCTGTTCGAAATTGACTCGTGCTCATTTTCCGCCAAGACGACCCTTACCGTAGCAGCTCTCGAGGCCCAGTCCCGTAGCCGTGCCATAGTCCATGCATACCGCCATCTATATAGAACAGGCTTGCAGTCTATACGATACGCAAAGCCGGGCCGCTACGTCCTCCGCCTGAACCTCCGGAAGTCGTTTAGACGAGGCACGCCCGATGAATTTGACCCGCAAAGGATTGTGAACACTCTCAACTTTCTTCGACTTGCGTCCAAGTCTACCAGCACCGAACACAAAATTGTTAAAAATCTGTTGCATGTCAGATTCTGGCAGCAGCCTCAGTTTGTTGGTCAGAGGGATACCAAGCTGTAAGATTCATTCTGGGGCAAACTATCTGGGTCTGTGTTTTTATATCCTCTGTCCATATCTAATGACGATTCCTAGTTTTGATGTTACAACCGGAACCCGTTCCCAGATGATATCTACGGCCTACAGACCATTTGACATGACCTTGAAGATGCTAAATGAAAGCCTGGGTCTATGTCTTAAATGAGAACATCCCTCCTTAGACATCTATAAATAATAGCTGGAGAACGGATTGCGTCTCCAGTCCCAGACGACAAAGATTATATATCTCAATCCGGAAGGCCTGCTAATATTAGAATCTATTCATGCTACATGAAGAGGGCAGCCTCGAAAAGCAGCACAGAACATCCTTGTCTGTATTGCACATAGACCTGTATCACTGCTCTGCTAGATCACAACTCCAAGCAACATATAATAAATACATATTTACACATAATTTATCCCAGCTATCTATACCAATCTAGGCTTGTTTCTAATAACCATGATAAAGCATATTTTGTAAACCGCCCTTCGTTGTTCGCTATTTTCCAGCTCAGATACTTCCAGTTGTAGTTACTGGTTAACTAACGTAATCCACCCCCGAGCGAACCACCAAAATCATCATATTTCAACTAGCTAGAATTTAACCTGAAATATCCATATCAACAATGCCTTATTAAATTAAATTAATTTACACTAGAATTGGGGCATCTTGTTCTCTTATGACCAGGCAAATTGCAATTGCTGCACTGTTGTGAAACTCCTGAGTGTGATCAAGGTTCTGCAGATGGAGGCACAGGGGGTTGAATGACTGGCTGTTCAATGAGTGCAGCAGCTGGAATAACAAGCTGAGTAGCTTCCTGTCTGATTAAACATCCTTCTTGTTGAATTCTTCAGGCAGATCTCTTGCATTTTTGCTTCTCTTTCTCATTTGCATTGAATATATCCTGATATTGCTTCTTCATAATAGTGGTGTTGACCATCCCATATTCACAGGCCTTGATAATTTGATCAAGGTCTTCCACTAAACCTTGAGACTGCTGACCCTTCATAAAGCTTTTGACCTTCTTGACCTGCTGTTGCAATTCCTGTGGATTGCTAGGTGTTTGAAGCACTGAGAATGAGGTTGAATTGCTTGATCTGCTGGCTGGGGGGGTAGGAATTCAGAGTTGAATATCTAGCTGCTGAATGACCTGGTCTGGTTCAAATGACACTATACCAGTAGCTCTGAAGTCACTTTGAATGTTTTGAGCTTTAAAAGCTTCCATATGCACTGCAGGGTAGGCATCTAGGAAGTCTGTCTTCTTAATGATATTGAATTCAAGCTGCATTCACTGTTCAACAAGACTGCTGTACACATGTTTCAAAACTGCAAAAACACTCACATCTAGTGACTGCAAGAGATGTGAGGAATATGCTGGCATGCAGAGAGGAATAATCTTATTCTCCTTGCAGATGTAGTCAAATTCTGGGGTAAGATGACTGCCATGCCCATCCAGGATAAGAAGATAAGTGCCAATTCTGTGTGGATTTGCAGCAGGAATAAACAGCCTAGTAAGCCATTTAACTCCTATCTCATCTGTAGTCCAGTCATTAGGGCTAACATCAAGCCTCCAGCCATCTGGAAGCCCATCAAACCAGCCTTCCTGTAGCTTCTGACCCTTAAGAATCACATATGAAGGCAAGGCCCAGCCTGATGTGTTGACTGCCTCAATCACAGTCATCCATTCCTGATTTCCAGGCTGTAGAAGCTTTGCCCAGCCATAGCACTCACTACTAGTAATAACCTTAGTAGTGGCACAGAGCCCCATTGCAAACCCAGTCTCATCAAAGTTGTATATATCTTCAGACACAATCCCATGCTCAGCAATTGTATCCTCCAAGGTCTTAAACCAAGCCTGAATAACTCTTATATCCTCACATTTAGCTCACTCATGATTATAGTGTCTGGAATAGTGGCAATGAAGCTCTGTACAGTGTTTAATCAGCTTGCAGATCCAGTTCTTGCCAACCTGGGGGGCAGAGGTTGAGGCGGAGGTTGAATGCTGGAGTTTAAGAAGATGATTGGCCATATTCTCAACAAATGCTGACAGAGGGGGTATTCCTTGTTTTGCCAGATCTAGAATTCATTGAACTAGCTGATTCTCTTCAGACTCAGTTAATTTGATTGAATTTGCGCGTAGATTCACGCGTGCAGGTCAGCCATTAAGTCTATGGTGTAGAATAGCATATGAGACCTCATGAAGACATGCAGCTTCATGAATTGAGGTAATTTCATTATTTTTTAAAGCTTTTATCATGAGTTCAATTCTTCCCTCTATTTCTATAGAGTTTCTGACATTTTTATTGCGAATTGGTGGCATTCTCACGCGTTGAAGTGGGTGGGTTATAAAGTTGAAGCTTTTTTGGATTTTGATGGTTCACTCAGGGGTGTGGTTCGCTCGGGGGTGGATTACATTAGTTAACTAACTAGTTAGTTACCCAAATGGATCACTAAGCAGCCGCTGCGTCATTGACAAGTCAAATGTTCACATGCTGCTTCGAGGCGACAAACTCGACTTTTTAACCTTCCCAACTACAACGACCAACAGACTGCCCACCGCTGGAGCTGAAATGTGAGGAATTGGAGATATACCTATATGTATATGTATATATATATATATATATATATATATATATAAATGAAAACTGCTGTATCTGCGAGCTCTTGTCCTCCTGCCTAATGAGCAGCTATATTTCTTCCTTCCTACCCGAACCGGTGCTACGGAGAGTCCGCCAACGGCAAGAGTCGTCAAATCCCCCACATGCTGCTGGTCTTGAAATCCTGTTTCCTCAGTCAGAAAATGTCGAATCTCCATCTCCAGCAGATGGCGCTGACGTGACCAATACTCATCGCACCATTGAAGAGAGTGGAATACCGCTCGACCGTGCGGCCTCGAGTGCTGCCCCGGAGGAAAGATCATATTCCCCTCGCTCTCATGATGAGTACGTGAACACCTCTGGCCATTCTGAAATCGATGTTAGAGATTCATTGCGCCTATCTCCCCATTCTCTGATGGAATCAGCACTCGGGGGAACCGGCAGTGAAGTTGGGTCTTCGTTGGATCGAGTTGATGCAGGGAGTCAGACTCCAAGATCAACACCTACACCAGCGATTGCCTCATCTAGCGCCGTTGACTGTAATCCTAGGGCAGGAGGAGGACTACAATCTAGAGGATCCAATGAAAGAGAAAGCGGCCAAAGCGATGACCCATACGCTGGATTAGATATCATTTTGGCCGGGAAATATAGAACGCTACCGGAGGATGATGGCATGAGCACGTTAAGGGAAAAGATACACAATATACGGGACGCAGCAGTTTCTAACGCGGAAAAGGCCAGATTGATTCATGGACTTATGACGGAAAATTACAATTCATCGCTGAATAATAGACATGGTCAGTCCTTCCAGCCACATTCACCCTCTAGTTCCCATGGTCAAGAACGCCCATGGACGCCTCTGTCACGTAGCAAACGTTCTTCCGGTCGCTTCCCCCTGACTCCCTCATTGACCGTGTCTGCCTCTTCAAACGCGTTTCCCTATTATCTCACCGATGAGGATCTGCAACCTAGTTTCGCTACGCGACATGACTCGTCAGAATTTTCTGGTGAGAATATGCCTTCGTTCTCGAAGGAGCTCCCAAATGACGACGCAGTGGAAGAGGAAATTTTCCAATTAGGCTGTCGACATTATAAGAGGAGGGTAAAGCTCCAATGCTACGCATGCAAGAGATGGTATACTTGCAGATTTTGCCATGACCAAGAGGAAGATCACACTTTAAATCGAAGAGCGACTCAGAACATGCTTTGCATGGTTTGCAGTACCCCCCAGCCGGCTGGGCAATGGTGTAAATCGTGCGGTGTTCAAGCTGCTAGCTACTACTGCTCAGTCTGTAAACTCTGGGATAACGACACCGAGAAGAGTATATACCACTGCAACGACTGTGGGATATGCCGTATCGGTCAAGGAATTGGAAAGGACTATTATCACTGCAAGGTATATCTCCTGGCCCTGTACACGGAGTTTGGGGTTTACTGACGTCCAACTAGACCTGCTCTGTATGCATTCCCGTATCTATACAGCAAACCCACAGATGCATCGAACGATCCACGCAGTGCGACTGTCCGATATGTGGTGATTATATGTTTACGTCTCCCGAGGCAGTCATATTCATGAAATGCGGACATAGCATACATCAAAAGTGCTTTTCTCAATACTCCAAAACATCATATCGCTGTCCTATTTGCAGTAAAACTATTGCAAATATGGAGGCCCACTTCAGAAACCTTGACCGCACAATATCAGACCAGCCAATGCCTCCGGATTTCAGAGATACAAGAGCGCTAATATCTTGTAACGACTGTTCCGCGAAGTCCGCGGTTCAATATCATTGGTTAGGGTTAAAATGTGAAATGTAAGAAGATTCTCATTTGGATAACTGAATTTTTTTGCTGATTGGAATTATCGCAGATGTTACTCTTACAACACTACGCAAATACGTCTCCTCACTGGTTCTGATAGTGGCAATGGTAACACTAGTCGTGAATATGAAGGTCGGGAAGCATCTCGAAACCTGACCATACCAATCCGCATGGCTAGATTACCACAAAGCCCTGATGAAAATCACACAATAACGGAAGGCACAATACCGCCGGCTTTCTCAAGATCAGTTCCGGCAAGTGATACGACTCTCGGACCCACCCAACCCACGGAACAAGCTCCAAGCTACCGACGATCCTTCTCTACTATGCCCCTGAGAACCGTGCCGGCAATGATAGGGAATTATTTCGGCCTTTATCGAGGAAGTGTATCTGTTTGGTCACCTACGGACTCCGGGGACTCCGGCGACAGCAACAAGCCCGCAAATAACGACAATGATGATATCGACTTTTGGGGCAGCAAGTCTTCCAGGCCTACATTTGGAATATTTAGTGGTGGTAAGGACGATGACGATGTGGTGGTGCTCGAAGACGAGAGCGAGACTGCTACTGATGGCTCCGAAGAAGATACCGATGATGATGAACGGCAAGAAGACACGGAAGATGAGGAAGACGATGATGTTGATGAGATTGACATATTTGGACACAGATGAATGGGCTGGTGTGTGTATCACCAATAACCTCTCTGGAAGAATTGTTTTTTACATGATTTGTACACATCGAAAACGAACCCAACGGCCTGGGTGGTTCTTCGCTTGAGAACGCAAGCAACATACGAACGATAAGGATGGAGCGATGGAGCATTTATATACGCGAGGGTGGAAACACAGCTCGACAACAGTCGTCAGTGACGAATGGACAGCCTCTCTGTGAGAGACAAACCCTGTCCACCTTTTTACCATATCTGCATTCGTCCACTGGTCATTACCCCCAGGCCAGTTTTTTTTTTTTTTTTTTTTTTTTTTTTTTTTTTTTTTTTTTTTTTTTCATACAACACAACTTCGCAGAATCTTCCGCTATCCCTTCGGCTGAGGTCCATGGGAAAACGCCATGATTTTAACCCCTCTCTTCTTCCCACCCACCGGCGGGTTGTTAAGCGAACTTAACACAGTAAACTTCGATATGCGAAGAATGGATCTGTTTTGATACACATACCCACATAATCTGCGTGCGATCCGTGTACGGGTGCGCCGGGATAATGAAGGAGGTTATACATCTTAGAAAGGAGTCAGTAGAATGGATAGGGATTCGCTGATATGATGGGATGGGAACGTAAATAGCTCGAAACAAACCCGATGAGGAGGGAAGGAAACGCGGATATCCTGGCGCATTTTCATGTTGATATTACTTAGCTTGGGCTGCATTGGGTGCATGGGTTGGCTTGCGTGGATTTTCCTTGCCTCTTTTTTTTTTTTTTTTGCGTTCTTGTTGGTGGTTGTTGTATGGCATTTTGGGATTTTGTTAAATTGTCTCAGTTTAGATAGGTAGTGTGCAATTGTGCAATTGAGATCGTTTTATCTGTGTCAATTGATGTGGATATGGTATATAGACGAAGTGGGGAATGTCTTGAAACAAATCCACTGATGTTGAGAATGTGAAGAGTTTAGTTTAAGCGTAAAAGTTTTAACGTAACTAATCTATCACCGAGCGGATAGCCTCCCACCTCAAACCCAGTCAAATTGAGGAATTAAGCAACCACCAAACTAGAATTTCTCATATAATTTATATAGATCTATTCCTTAGGTCTGTTGGCAGCTTCTAGCAGTATGACCAACTATATTACACTTGCTGCAGCGTGGCAGAGCCTTTAATTCCTCTACCCCCCATGTACGGTTTGATCAATTGCTTGAACCGTAGCTATTTCTTCCTCAGCTGTTAGAGCTCCATTCTGAGCTATAAGCGTACGAGCTTGCCCCTTCTTGCGCTTTTTCTTCTCAATTGCAGCTCTCAGCTCCTTATTTTCCTTTGTTAAGATAGCAGCATTGTGCATGGCTAGCTGGTGTCCCTTAGCCTATTGAGTTGACTCCCTCAATAACAGTCACCCTGTAAAAACACTGGGCAGCCATGTTTCTCAGACCCACTCACCACCTTGGCTCTTGACATAACCCCCATTTGAAAGCCAGTCTCATCAAAGTTGTAGATATCCTCATCCGCAATGCCATATCTCTCTATCGTATTCTTCACCCGTTGAAACCACTCTCGTACAATCTTGGGATCTTCACATAAAGCTCGCTCGTAGTTGTATTTACGTGAGAATCTAGCCTTTAGTTCCTTACGATGTGTAATGAATCTTTGAACCCATTTTTCTCCTCCAGTAGGTTTAACTCGGGTAAAAAGTAGTAAATCCGCCATATTACATACATTTTCAATTCGAGGAGGCTGGACCTCTCTCATCCATGGATATTATCCATTGGACTAGAGATTCTTCCTCTATGGAATTCAGCTTTCTGTAAGAAAGTTGAGCATTTGAACGTGTTTTGACTCCCTTGATTCGATCGCGTAAGGTCGAGGGTGGAACGTCGTACGTTTTGGCAGCAGTCGTAATATATGAAATTTGACCCGTTTTATAGGCCTCAATGGCTAAGAGAAGCCTTCCTTCTTGATTAGAAGCTTGATCTTTTGATTTGTTGAGCATATTTAATGATTTGGTGAATATGAATGGATTTAGATGAAGGGGGGTCACATGAAGGTGATCCATTAGTTAGTTCAAAAGCACGTATATGAACGTGCCTGGGCGTTCGTTGTTTCTATATACCAAATTAAAAAGAAATGGTTTGCAAATCCAAAAGAGAAACGAAAACGAAAAGTAGATATTAGATGTCTAAGCAGTCCCTTATCTCTCCTAAATTATAATAATACAACCATATAACCATAAGATTTAACCTTGACGCACCGCTCCCCCTAAAACCCCGCCGCCCTGTTCTTCTTCCTCCCCTTCACAGCCTTCCTCCCCCCAATCAACCCCTTCTCAACCCGCGTCATCGGCACATCCACCTCCTCCATACCCTGACTACTCAGCACAGCCGGTGCACCAATGCCCATCCCACTCCCCAACAACGACCCAGACTCCTGACTCTGCCCCACCCTCTGGCTCTGTCTCCCCGACATCCTCACAACAGGCACCTGAGACCCGGAAACTAGAGATGAAGCCGCGTACGAATCAACATTGACACCCAGACTCTGTTGCGATTGCGACTGTTGTTTTTGCAGCCTGCGCCTCTCGCGCCTCTTCCGCCGCAGACTGGCGCTTTGACTTTCGATTTCCATTTCTTCTTCACGGAGGCGGTGGACGGCTGCTCGCCAGTTGTAGGTTGAGGGGTCTGTGCCGAGTTTCCAGTGCGAGAGGGTGGAGGTTATGCGGCGGGGGAGGGTGGGGGGTTGTTGGGGTTTTAGGGCTGTGTAGAGGCGTAAGGTTGAGTAAAGGGTTTGTGGTTGTGCAGAGGTGCCTGGGGTTGGGGTTGTGTCGGTAGTGGTGGCTGTGGTAGCGGCCTGGGAAGATGTGGGCAAGAAACTATCTGTGTCTAATCCGGTGTGCCCAGTAGAGGAAGTGACGGTTAAGGTGGGATTTTTCGACTGGGGCAAGGGTTCGATTGATGCTGGTGCTGATGAGGGGAGATAAGAATAGAGGTCTTCGGACTCGGAGATGTGATGGGAATCTGATAGTTCAACATCTGGTCGTCTGGTGATAATGATTCTTGACAGGATCAATTGCATGACGATATTACGTATCATTTTCTCTTTGGCCATTCGAATCTTATTTGGGACGTCCCCGGGGAGTCGGAAAAGCCAGTTGTGGACCAGAGAATCATATAGCTTAGTGACGCTGGCCGGTGTTTCATGAGCGGAATTGGAATCAGACACCGAAACGCAGGCGGATGGGGAATATGGCATCGGGACACAGGTGATTCGGTATCCCGCTAAGAGGGTTTGCGCTGAATCTGAAAAGGTTCTTAAAATCTGATCGAAATCGTTCGTGTTACGATCAATGTCATCCAGGGAAGGAGGAGATGGAAGAATTTCAAGCCTAGAATTTTTTTCACGATTAAAAAGATAACAGCAAAAAGGAAAGGAAGGCTGATACACTAACAGTGTTCTGGAGTTTGGCGATGATTCTGAATCCCTCACTGCCCAATCTCCCATATGGTCACTCATATTTTCCAACCAGCTATCAAAAGATTTACCTTTCTTCTCAGCTCTGTTCAATGCCAACCCTCCCCGACTCCCTTTCAGACAAGTAACAGCCGCAGCAGCCAACTCGTACAGCCCAGTCCAATTCTCGGAGTAAGGGAAGGCACGTAAAGGTTGGCCTGGCAGAATTTTATTTTTTTCATTCCAAATTTTCCTCTGGAAGGACGGTAGCAGTACCATTTCGTTCAAATCATCCACTATAAAATCATCTTCGTCAACCCATTTTTCGCTTCTCACCGATTTCCGCCGTTGAGGAGTGAAACTATATGGCTCATAGGCGCCTTCCTCACTATCAATCCTTGCGACGG
>NW_015440947.1:1210701-1273520 GCF_000150705.2 Paracoccidioides lutzii | reverse complement strand
TGGTCACTCATATTTTCCAACCAGCTATCAAAAGATTTACCTTTCTTCTCAGCTCTGTTCAATGCCAACCCTCCCCGACTCCCTTTCAGACAAGTAACAGCCGCAGCAGCCAACTCGTACAGCCCAGTCCAATTCTCGGAGTAAGGGAAGGCACGTAAAGGTTGGCCTGGCAGAATTTTATTTTTTTCATTCCAAATTTTCCTCTGGAAGGACGGTAGCAGTACCATTTCGTTCAAATCATCCACTATAAAATCATCTTCGTCAACCCATTTTTCGCTTCTCACCGATTTCCGCCGTTGAGGAGTGAAACTATATGGCTCATAGGCGCCTTCCTCACTATCAATCCTTGCGACGTATAAGGACTCAATGACCTCCATATTGGCGCGCTGGCCAACGAATTTGACGAGCTTGAGGGTTTTGTTGTCATTGATGGGATCCATGATATTAGAGTCTGTGACTTGTTGAAACATCATAGACAAAAAATAAGAACTATCTGACAGCTGTTTAGGGATTTTTCCATCTCCACTGCTACTAGTGGGCAATGGAAGAAGACATGGGTCTGCGACCGATACTGGAATTGATGGATCATCTGGTGAGAAAGAGAAGCGAAATACCTGTGCCATGGAGTTGAGTCGCGAGGTTAGAACGAGGGAAAAATCTACATCGATATTAGCAAACTACTGACTTCGACTGGTAAATTCAAATGCTGTGGGGTCAAAATTACCGTTATGTACGAGTAAGGGCACCAATCGAAGACTAGTATCTTCCGGATCTCGAAAATGACGCCAAGAGAGAAGGACGGAAATCTCCTGGTTTTCTTCCTCACAGCTAGATGATGGAAAGCCTTCACTATTAACATGCAGCCAAAATACTTGCGTGGTTGTGAGAACGAATATGCTAGCGAGGTTTGACTGGCTCCTTCTAATGTCTAAGATCCACTCGGACTCGCGCTCTATGCCAACGTCAACAGGATGGCGTTGTACAGGATCAGTATTTATTCGAAACAAGGCTATAGTCCGTCTGTCGCAAACTAGCAACTTATGAACATCTCCCACCCAAGAAACAGCAGCCCATCCATCGTAATGGTCTCTTTGGGCATGCTCATCTTTCTGCAATGTGCCCTGCAAGCCCAAGCTGCCGGACGGGCCACGATCAGCGCGCCAAATCGTACTTTGGCGTGGCTTCCCAATATCCCAGACACTCCAATTTCCCTGACGATCGACAATTGCAATCTGTTGTTGGTACCATGGATTAAACGTAACATCGGCATGCGGCAACCCGCCTGTTAGGGAGATTGATACATGTAGGATAGGGTTGGCATCCAGATGTGTATCTTCCTGACCTCCCCGCACGAAGTCCATCTCGTCGTAATGGGCGGAGAGCGGGAGCTTGTTGTACTGAGGGCGGAATACGATGGTTGCCTGTAGAAACCGCACAGCTAGCCATGTACTCTTTTCATCCAGAGTTTCAGCAAAGCATATCTGCTGCACAGGTCCGGCAGTCGCCATCCACAGCGCCTTTCCCCGGCTCCGGAGAGTCGGTACGTGACATAACCTGTCACCATCCGGAGGCCATGGGACACTCTCTTCGTCCAATTCCACAAGTTGGATGGATGTAGCAGAGTCAGCGTCAGCAAGAACTGCAATTGGTATAGCGGAACGGCCACAACTGCGGTAGTTAAAGTTGACCGCGGTTCCAACAGCCAAAAGATTAGAAACGTTGGGGTCGAACTTGGTTGCAGCAACGGTGATTGCTCGGGACGAAACTTCATATCGACTTAACAATCCCAGGCCAGGCGCTAGCTCTGGCCTCACTTTCAGTAAGGCCTCCTCCTTTTTGCTGGTTAATGGCGCGCTGCTTTCGTGGATGTTACTCCAAGCGCTCGACGCAGGTAGGGAACATTTAAAATGACCGTAAAAGATAAGCGCCGGCTCTTTTTGTAAAACAGCATTAGCATGCATAAAAATAGCCCATATACAAAACGCAATTAACCAACTAATACCTCTTTCGATCTTGCGTGAAAATTCCCATATCTGCAGGTCTGGTAGATAAGTTGCAGTGCCCAATTGCCCGTAATGCAGGGTGTTTGTTCGATGGTCACCCATTTGGTTTTCGCTTAACATTGGTTTCAGGTATATAGAACATCATATCAGGCCAAGTCGAACTCAGTCCACAATAGTAGCAATATGTATTGGAGAGTTAGGAGGAGTCTGCGGATGCGGGCAAAAGACATGTATATAGACGTTCTGACGCAGGTTCGAGAAAGGAAAACCGCGGGAGACTTTTTCTGTGGGTAGCTGGCTACCAGATCGGGTTAGCGCGGGTGCTCTGTTGCGCCGCAACCCGATGAAAGTAATCACAACCAAACCTAACCTGTCAATTCAGATAAAGATACTCCCACAACTACCACACGTTGTCACCCGTTATATATACACAGACAAGAAATTTCTACAAAATGGCTACCGCTTTTGAACCCTCACTATCCACAAGTGGCATGCGCCCGCCTCTATCAACGGCGGATGCGCCGTCCATGGCGGATCAACTTCCAAGCACCAACTTTGGCTTCGAGGACTTACGCGCCCGCATGGCACAATTCACAGCAAAATTCGACAGTTTTATTGAAAGGGGGAGGAAACAAGTACTCGAAGAGCGAAACCAATTTCGCGTGAATCTCGCTGAGCTACAAGGTATGTGCTGTATTGCTCCACCATTGTGCCTGGTTCATTGTTTATAGAAAATAAGTTTTTTCGCAATATCTATCCATCTATATGTATCTAGATCATCACATCACACATACATAACGATAAATATATTTACATTTATACGTATAAACAGAGGACCGCCGCCTAAAACAAAAAGACATCGAAATCCTCAACCTAAAATCCCAAACACACGCCCAAACCCTGCAAAAGGAAGCCGCAGAAGCCTCAGAAATGCACGAGGCCATCGCAGCCATCACATCTCAGCGAGACGCCCGCCTTGCCACCCGTGACCGTCTCAAGCAGCAAATTGAAGAGACCCAGAAGACCATCAGCCAACGCCTGGAAGCGCAGCGGGCTCACGCGAGACACCTGGATGCCCAGGCACGCCTGAACACGCCCGAACTAGAATTCTGGCAGGATTACCTGTGTCTGCGCATTGAAGGGGCTGGGCGTGAGGATCGTCTTAGGATTGTCTATACCCATTTGCTGGAGAAGGATTGGGAGCGGGAAGCGTGGTTTGAGCTTGGGACGGCGAGTAGGGATTATGAGATTTTTCATTGTAGGCCGAAGTTGGAGAGGGGTCTTGTGGAGCAGGAGTTGATGATTGTGAATGATGATAGGGATTTTGGGGGTTTTTTGAAAAGGATGAGGAAATTGTTTGTTGCGGCTATGAAGTAAGTGGGTTGGGTTGTTGGTCCCTTCTTTTCTTTTTTTGGAGTGGAAGGAATTTAATGATTTTTATGACTTTTATGACGTTTGGAGTAGGCGGGGGGGTTTTTTTTTCTTTTTCTTTTTCCATTCGTGGAAAATAGTTTTATTTAATTACCCCTGTATTTATTCATCGCATCAAATTTCGCATCAGCTTTCATAAAAGGGTGCACCCGTCGGGCCCCCATTTCCCAACTTAATTGAGTCCACTTTGCACTCCATATAACTCCCTCCTCCCTCCCCGTTCTCAAACCCCCGTAGCCTCGCGATAAAAGGTGATACTGCCCTTAGCACTCGCCGTGACAAACTTCTCCGTAGTTCCAACTTTAAGCAACCATCTCGCACTCCATATAGCCACATCGGACTCAGAAAGCGTTGCCACACACGCTCTCCGCTCAACTGACCACACTTTAACTTTCCCATCAAGCGCTCTATAGCTCAAAACTGGTCAGATACTTCTCTCAATACCAATGAGTTGAAAGAACGAAGGAGAGGTTGAAGATGCGGTCCGAGACGAGGGAATAAAATCCATGAACATGTGAATAGAGATGTATCAACTTACGAACTCAACAGGAATTCACCAGTATGACTCCAATCAAGAGAGGTAATCCAAGACGTATGTCCCATCAGCGCAGCAACCTGCTCCCCCGATGAAGTTTCATAGAGCTGAATCACTCTCGAGTCACCCGCGGCTGCAAGAAGTTTACCACCCGGAGAGAAAGATACAGCTCGAACGGAGGAGACAAGGCCTGGGGAATTGAGTTTAGTATATGTCTCGCCATCAGTTTATGGGAGGTTAGGGTAAGAAGAGGCAAATCTGATCAATACCGGATAAAGAATGTATCATTCTCCCCGTCTCGTTCAGAAAGATATAGACGTTTCCATTCGCGTGGCCGGATGCTGTCAAGCAGCCATCGGCCGACTGGAGACATAATCATTTTCAGTGATCAGTATGCCACCACCATGGGGGCGTAACTATGGTTTGAACAACATGAAGGGGGAAAGCATGAATGCATGGAGTTAAAATTACACACCAGGGCAATACACATCCCAAAGCTCCCCTTCGTCTCCAGATCGCGGATGAGCTCCACATCATCCTTCTGGATATGCCAGACTTTAATACGGCCATCCAGCGTCGTGCCGGCCAGATACTCGCCATGAGCCGACAAAGCGACAGCCCATATCTCGCTGACCTTTTTGCTTTCTAAATGTACAAATATATTTTGTCAGTTTTTTACTTCCCTTTCATCAGACCCTTTCACAGAAATAATACTTTTTAAATATGAAAATAAAAATCATTACATACCTTTCACCCCCCCTTCCTCTACCCACATCCCATCCACAAACGACCACAGCTTAACCTCCCCCCCAAAACCGACGCTGACGAATCTCGTTCCATCCGCGCTGGTGGCGAGGTGGTGGCAACCAATCTTGTGCGCGGCCTCAATGGATTGGGCTATGGGGAAGTCTGTCTCTGTTCCTGTGCCCGTTGGCGTTGGTGTTGTTGAGTGGACTTTGAGCGACGAGGCGCCCGAGCATGATATCACTTGGCTCGGGGTCACTGCCAGAGAGAATATTTCGACGGGGTGAGCTGTGAGAAGTGATTTAGTTAATTGGTTTTCATGTTTTTTTGTTTATTTGTTTCCCCTTGTTTTTGGGTGCGTTTGGGGTGCAGGGGTTTGGGAATTCTTATAATTTTTTTGATAGGTTGGTGGCGGTTGGGCCGGGCAAGGGGATGTGTAATACCATTGTCAATTGTATGAAGGGTCAAGTATTGCTTTGACTATTTCTCTCATGTGTTAGATTTATGTTCGGTTTAGTAAATTGGTCACTTAAGTGCCGGCTTACCATGTTTAAGGACCTGGTCTCTCTTTCATCATAGTGGTATTGGGTGGTGTTCGTGAGGAGTATGGATAGTTGTTGGAGTTGGAAAAGATGTCAAAGATATGAGGGTGGATGAAGAGATTTAATTCACCAGATGTTGTGAATATATTACGGAAGTAACAAAATAATCATACTGATATCACCAATACCATTGGATATTTACAAATTCCAAATAGAATGGATTGAACATGTATCTCACAGCTACCTACATCTACATCTGTAACTGCGTGCTACTGCCAATCCTGATAAGATACCAAGACAAGCCGCTTGTCGTCAACAACGATCTAATTCCGTCGGATATAATATAAAAAGGGATATAAAAATATAATACAAATACAATTGAATCATGACCTCAAACCGAACGCCAAATGCTATGCCATAAAACATCCCTCTGTATTCTTTTCCGTCTTTGTTGATACAGCCCCCTTCTACATCCTCCCAAAAGTAAGAAACTAGAAATTATGCACATATATATATATATATATAAATCAAGAGCTTTTCGCCCTCTCCTTCTCAGCCTCTTTCCATTCCTGTCTGATTTCTGCGCAAGACCAGTTAGCTCCAATTCCTTGCCCTTCTTCCAGTTTTCCAGCCCCCACATATCAAATTGCACTTACCAGCAACACACGTCGGACACAGCAAATGCGCCCTCTTCGGCTCTCCACAGCTAGAACACCTATTGAGGTCCAGATGGTCCTTGAGGGCCTTCCCGGCCATCTGCCGGTGTCTCTTCTTCATATGCGATGTCTTCTTTTTGGGCACGGCGCGCAGGACGGAATCCCAGATATCGGAGAGGATGGCCGGGATGCCGAGGGTGAGGGCTGCGGGTGCGGTAAAGAGGAACCCGGGGGTGTATCGGAGCAATTGGCTTGGGGAGAAGAAACGGTATGACCTCGACAGTAGGGGGAAGTTGAGGCGGGGGAGGCGGGCCAGCATTGTGGCGGAGGAGAGGGATGATGGAATGGCCATTGTGTTGAAAAGAGAGAGAGAGAGAGAGTGTGTGTGTGTGTGTGTATGTGGGTTGTGGGTGGGATGGCCCGGGGAGGCCAAATTGGGGTGGGGAGCGTAAGGTAGGGGGAATTGCTATCCCAACTGAGAGGAGTATATAGTGTACCTAGTGTACAGAGGAACAGAGTGCTGGCTGTTGCTGTTGAATAATAAAAAATGCCTCCTTGGACTGAAAATAATTTTCCATGGAATTTGTGATAGGCAGAGCCCAGCTGACCGCACCAGTCCCAGAGCAGTCTAGCCCGGGTGGTCCGCCCCTGATCGACCCAGTTTCTTGTTTCTGCTGGTCCACTGCAAATAATAAGAATAAGGGGGAAAGTCTCAGTCTCCTGTTTATCTGTCCCGGACGACTTCTCCCTGGCTTCAACTCCCTTCCACCAACGACCAACCTTTTTCCTCCCCTCTCCTTGGTCCATCTCCTCCTCCTGTATCTTTGCCGTGGTGACTGAGTTGCTTCGTGTTCTTTTCATCTTTCTTAGCTCTCTCTTCTGCTTCCCCCAAAGCATTCGTATTGGCGTCACATTCCACATCTTGCTACGATGGCTTCACCTCTATCTCCCGTTTCTGCCCAGAGCACCGTCTTCCCCAGGAGCCATGTTGGTTTCGATAGCATCACTTCTCAGATCGAGCGGAAGCTGCTCAAGCGTGGCTTTCAATTTAACGTCATTTGCGTTGGTACGTCTTGTGCCGTTCCCGACTCTCCAGGTTCCAGACTCGCTCTTGACCGTGGTCCCCTCAAACCCAACCCATTTGATACATATCTATATACATCAAGAACTCAAAAAAGGTAAATAATTTAATTAACGCTGGTGGTATTCCGTTAGGCCAAACGGGACTGGGCAAGTCAACTTTGATCAATACCATCTTCGCATCCCACCTGATTGATTCAAAGGGCCGTTTGAGGCCAGATGAGCCCGTGCGTTCCACTACCGAAATCCAAGCGGTCTCGCATAGTACGTGTCTCTCCATAGCGAACGAATCCTATCTCCAGTTGCCATACATGAAATAATATATCGAATACTTATCATTTCCTCGCATCCGTACAGTCATCGAAGAGAACGGCGTACGCCTACGCTTGAACATCGTTGATACCCCGGGTTATGGTGACCAGGTTAACAATGATAGATGGTATGCGAAAATCATTGCCCAGGTGGGATCAAAAACATAGCAACTATTTACTGATGAAGATATCTCCAGCTGGGACCCAATTGTCAAGTACATTAAGGATCAACACTCCGCATACCTCAGGAAAGAACTTACCGCTCAGCGTGAGCGGTATATCCAGGACACCCGTATCCATTGCTGTTTGTTCTTTATCCAGCCCTCTGGACATGCGTACGTCTCTTTCTATTTTAACTATTTGAAATCTAATGCATTGCTAAAATAAAAAAATGACAAATAAACAGTTTGAAACCAATTGATATCGTCGTCCTCAAGAAGCTCTCCGATGTTGTCAACGTTGTTCCTGTCATCGCCAAGTCTGACTCCTTGACCCTTGAGGAGCGAATGGCCTTCAAGGAAAGGATCAAGGAAGAATTTGCCTTCCACAACCTCAAGATGTATCCATATGATAATGATGAACTGGACAACGAGGAGCGAGCCGTTAACGCTCAAATCAAGGTAAAATCTGCAATCTACTCATTTGCATATTCCACATATATAGAAGTAACCCCAATACCTAACTAGATATGCAGGATATCATCCCCTTCGCCGTCGTCGGAAGCGAAAAATCCATCATCGTCGCCGGCAAACAAGTTCGCGGCCGCCAGAACCGCTGGGGCGTGATAAACGTCGAGGACGAGAGCCATTGTGAATTCGTCTACCTCCGCAACTTTCTCACCCGTACCCACCTCCAGGACCTGATCGAAACCACCAGCCAGATCCATTACGAGACATTCCGCGCCAAACAACTCCTGGCCCTCAAGGAGAGCAGTGCCACTGGCCACTCCAGTGGCAGCCGACCGATAAGCCCATCTACAAACAGGGAATTGAGCAGGAGCTCTCAAAGAATGAATATGAACGGCTATAACTAGATGGCAACGTAGCCGGTGCGTGTTATATCCTTGCCGGAAGAATCTCTGGATTAGCTTGCATTGCATTCTTCCGTAGATGCAATACCCATCGGCCCCTGCACTCTTACCCTCCCTACCACCTAAACTTACACCTGCACCCGTATTTTACGCGTAGGCTCCACAGCTAGCGGTGCAGATAGGAACTGTGTTTAGAGAACCTTGCGCAAATTCTTTTCTCCAATCTCCTGACCAACAATATACTTAAAGATACTTAAAGTCTTTTACAGATATCCCTTTTTTAACTAGTTTTTTATGTGTGCTTTTCCCCTTTTTTTCCCTTTTTCCTTTTCCCCTCTCTCCAAGTTTCCCCAATCTTCACCCCTTACTTGCTCTTGCTAGGCCATTGTCTTACCAGCGATGCGTGTGCTTTGGTCAGACATTACTTTTTCCCTACCTTTATATTTCCATGTTGAAGGAGAGGGAGTTTTTTAAAATAAAAAAGGAATAGTGAGGAATTGAGTTAGTGACAATATGCGAGTATGAGGCTCTTTTCTTTTTTCTTTTTATTCTTTTCCGAGTTAATTAGTTATAAGCGCTTTTATTATATCCTTGATTTTTCCAAGTGTTTTAATTTTAGCCTTATTATATTTTCGTAAAGAATCTGAGAAGTCTTTTTGCTCCTTTTTGAAGATTCACTTGCAATATGTACGCATGTTTTTATATTCTACTTTGAATGAGAGTTCTCTATAGCTTCTGTCTCTCCGCATGTGATAGGAAAGACCAAAAGAGGCTGAAGGAAAAATGCTCTCTCCATGAAATAATCATCTTCAGGTCTCAGTTCAGTATAAAGGTAGGGCTATCGAAGAGATATTGTCCCTATATCTTGCACAAGAGAAAAGCAGGACACAAACAAAACAGAATCCCGTATTCCCAAAAAACCACAGCAGAAGCTCTATACTGTACGTAGTTATTTAGCCGTGCCGGATATCAAAAACTATCAAATCAGACAAATACATACCCATCCATCCATCCACTCATTATATATAAAAAGAATCCCCACCAACAGATCACACGTCCCCTTCCCCTTCCCCATCCCCATTCCCCACTCAATCCCCATCCCCAAACCTCCCCCCATCAACCACCCACTCCCTCAACGCCCCATATGCGGCCTCCAACTCATCATTAACAATAACTAAATCATGAACGCCCGGCTCTTTCGCGAACTCCAGCTCCTTCCGCGCCTGCTCCAGGCGCGCCTGAAGACTCTCCTCCGTCTCCGTCCCGCGGCCACGGAGGCGCTGCTCCAGTACCTTCAGCGAGGGCGGCGCAACGAAGAGGAAGCGCGCGTTTAGATCTGTGCGTTTTACTTGTTTGACACCCTGTGTTGTGGAAGGTGGGTTAGGTTGGTTGGTTGGGTAAGGGGATGTGTGTGTATGGGGGGGGGATCTTAATATACCTCCATCTCAATATCCAGGACGCAAATGCGCTTCTTCTCCGCTACGTCTTTTACGGCCTTAGTGCTGGTACCGTAGTAGTTCCCGCTGAACTGGGCCCATTCTATAAAGCCCCTTTCGTCGATGAGGGATTTGAAGGCATCTTTTGTTGTGAAGTAGTATTCGCGGCCATCTTGTTCGCCGGGGCGTGGAGAGCGGGTTGTATCTAATGTATTTTTTGTTCAAGGGTTAGGGTTTTTTTTTCTTTCTTTCTTTTTCTTTTTCTTCCAGATATAATAATTGGTATAATAGCTGAGGGGATTGGTAAGGTTGTAGAAGGGGAGCTCGTTGTGGTGGGGAGTTTCGGTGTGGTTATGCTTACGAGAAACTGAAAGGGCAAATGTGTCTGGGTAATCAGCGAAGAGTCTTTTTATCAGAGTTGATTTGCCCGTGCCGGACGGTCCTGATATTACTACGGGGCGGAACTTGCGTACTGCTGCTGTTGGGGTTTCTTCCATGAATTGGTGTGTGTGAGATGGCATATGCGAGAGGATCTGGGGGGTGTAGGAAAGACATTACCTGCAGCAGCCATTGAAAATGCCCTGGAGAAAGGAATGACTGTGGTTGGGGAAGGGGGTTAAGGGAGCGGCGAAGACGGAAATGAGCGGGGCCGTGAGAATTTTAGAGCTCGGAAGTGAGCGCGGGGATATCTCGGAGTTGATATCTGCGATTTATTTATATCTTCCCTTGAAAGCGGTTATGGCTGGGTTTCGGTTTCTTGGCAGGGGAAGGATGTTTTCACGGGGAAACCTCGGGGAAGTTGAACCCGAGGAGCTTACAGCTTGCCACAGTCAAGACCTTGGGAATGGAATAAGCCAGGATATGGCATTATTATGTATCTATCTATGTATTGCACACATCCATCAGGATGGCAAAGGTAGTAGTGTGGAAAGAATACTAAGAATATTGCATAGCACTCGTCGTACCCCATAGCCTTTTATGTTCTGTCAAGCTCTTTGCAAATGCTACAGCTACAGCTACATCTCGATAGTATATACTCACTCAGATATACAATACATTAAGGATAATACGCTTTTGCAGTAATCAACACCTCTTGGAGTAGAGAAAGGTCAAGACCCTCTACTGTTGTGAGAACCTAGGCTGAACAACAAAGGAAACAGATATACCACTGTTATCAAAGTGGGAGACCAAAGGTGATGAAGTGAAAAGCAGAAAATAATGGACTTGGCTTGGACCAAAAGAAACGGGAAAAAAGTGCAATGATGCAGTACGAAAAAGTAATGTATATACATATATATGTATGAATAAATGGATAAATATCATATAGACGGCGATGTAGGAAATGCTTCTGGCTGACTCCGCCCCTTCGACTCTTTCTTCTGCGCGGCCTCCTGCTCCAGGAAATTCGACCAGAGTTCCGCTAGCGATTCTTTGCGCGTGTTTCCATTCTCCGTGAAATACTCAGATGCAAGGGATGGCGAGCTTGGTATCCGGTACACGAGTGATGACGCACTGGGGACTCTGAGGTTGCTGAATCCACCTGAAGTTCCAGGGCGGGCAAGGCCAGCTTGTTCTCGTTGCTCTGAGGTGGTGAACATGGTGACGTTAGATGGAACTTGTTCCTGGATGATAAAATACGGCTAAGAGGGGATTCGAGTGTAACATACCGTCCGTCCATCCCAATAGAGCGGATATGAGTTGCAAGACCTGGAATTTCTTCGGATCTGATCGATCTAGCGCGAGGAAATGGAGGAAGTGGTTCGTGACGAGGTGTCTGAGATATTTTGATTAGCCACTGTACTGCGTATGGGTAAAATATAAAGTAGATAGATAGCACCGACCTGTCCACGTTATCTTCTGGTTTGCCCTTCTTCAGAAACCTCAGAGCTTTGGTAAGGTGCTCGTTTAGAGTCACGGCTTCATGACGCAGTTTGCCAATGAGCAGGTTTTTCTCCCTGACCTCTTTTTCAAAAGGTCGAAGCCGTTCCAACTCCGCCTCAGCCTCTTCCAGTTTTCTTATGGTTTCAGTCGTCCCCTTCTCAGCTTCCTGTAATTTCTTTCTCTGCTCTTCCAACTGCGCATCTGAGCTCTCCACTATATCTCGCAGTTCCTGCTTTCGAGCTATGGAAGACTTGCATTAGCAACAGAGTAATGTAATTAGAGGACTTTTGTAAGAAACAATGGAAAATAAGACTTAAGAGACAAAGCCATACCAGTCTGTATTTCTTGGAGAGCCCGCTGAAGCCCATCAACCGTGACTGCCTGGCTATCACGTTCTGAAGATGCCTTCTCGTACTCGCTTTTCAAGACGACCAGCTGCTCCTCCAGGTCAACCACCTTCTCCTCAAGGCTTTCTCGAATAGATCGTTCCTCCATCGCCAGAATCTCCCAGTTGTGCATAGCTTGCCTGGCCTCCTCGAATTCCAAACGCGCATGCTCCTCTCGTTCCGTGAGCTCCTCTCTCTCCCTCAGCCAATTCTGCTGTGATAAATTCGTCCGATTTCGCAAACTGGACAGCTCCTTAGATTGTTGTTCCCGTTCCTTCTCTAACGATGCCACGACGGCCAATTTCGTATTTACCTCTGTTTTCAGTGCGGCGTTTTCATCCTCAAGCTCCTTGATCCTACTCTTCGTATGTGCCAGCTCCTCCTGTACAACCCGTTCTGTAAGCAAATGAAAACATAAAACAAAACAAAAGAGAAGTTAACTGTCTCAACACATAAACACGAACACAACCCCATAGCAAACAGAGATGACATACAGCATCAGCCTTCAATCTCTCCCCCAACTGCGACTTAATCGTATTAACTTTCCCCAGCAAATTTCGAAACTGCGTGTCCGCATGCTCTTTCTCATTCCGTGACTGCTCCAGTTGGCTCTGCAGAGCGCTCATCTCCTCATCGTGCTTGGACTGTATCTTTTCTAGTGATATGCGCATCTCGGCTACTTCGGCGCGGAGGGAATCACGATCTCGCACAAGGGCATCGAACCTGGGGTTCGAATCAAGGGATTGCACATCGTTATCGTTGTCGTTATCTGCCGTTGTTTGCATATTCTCCGTCTTTGCTGTGGCCAGAGTCTCCTCTCCTCCTTTATTGTCATTGTCATCTTCTGAATCTGGTGTTTGATTCCCGTGAGAGCCGTTGATGAAGGTCTCAGTAGTGGCCTAGGTAATTTCCAAGATTAGCCATGAAAATCTCCTACCTGACCTCTCCTATCTTCCATGAGATCTTCCATGAGAGCAACATACCGATGACGGAATTGATTGCGATGGCTGGTCTTGGTCCTGGCTGATGTGCGCGGTCTGCTCTTGTTGAACGGCTACCCCATTAGCTTTTGCTCTGGCGTTTGCTTTCTTCCTGTTATTTTTCTTGGATTTCCCACTCGTTCCTACACGATTTTTCGTGACGGCGTTAGTCCTCTGACAGACTAGCCCGTTGGCTATTGGGTGAAATAAGAAAGGTATCTAATTACCTTGTGGTGCTGAGGTTGACGTATCTACCGGCATCGTAACTGTAATGACGCTCTTTTTTAATAATCAATCAATAGATAAGTAAATAGTTCCACTCTCTGCCTTTCATTCTCTCATTCTCTTATTTGTCGTCAAGGAGATGTGAATCGGGACGGGCTGCTGTTGAATTCGCAGGGAAGTGGTTCGGTACGTTCGCATGGGAAGGGAGATGTGTTCGTTTAGCGTGCGCCTGCAGCGTCTGAATAAGAAACTAATGCCACAATAGGTCCACTCGAACTGCTGTGTTATGTCTATCGATAACCAACACTTATCAAGCCATCAGGACGAAAATGTGCTTTTACCTTAAGTTTCAGAGCAGTTTCGAATATGAAAACAAGGGTATCATTTGACGATCAAGATTTATTTGATGTTGAATAGAAGCGGGATGGGCTTGGGTATTTCTGTCAGTCATGCTTTTGTTACTGTGGGTTTCATTGGCTCTTTTTACTAGTTTTCGGCCAGCAGAAGAAGCTTGGAAAATGGATCTTTTACTCTAGATCAAAGCCAATGTGAGACATCTCATGAAGCTATACTCTGCAGACCGCTGATCGGAGTTCTAGGATTTCATATTCACTGCGGGGTGCGGACGTCAATCTTTGAAGGGAAAAGAAGACGAGGTTTCTTCACCCTCCTGGTTATCTGCGGTTACTGATGAAGGTGGACGAGACACTACACGAAAGGTTGGGATATGCTTAAAGTTGTTAAAACCTCAACCGTGAAGACTTTTGCCGCTCTATGTATGCGTTTTCCGACGCTAGAACACCCTGAGAAGCTTTTAACTACTGAAGCCGCTTATATCATAGCAAACTAGTGACTGCATTCAGCATATCATTCTGAAATGCCAACGTAGCTGAACATTGTTTTCATCTTTCACCCAGTCCTCTGAATAAAACTCCCAAAATATTCTATATCATTGATCCTATCCAACTCCTCACCTCACTAGCCTAGAAATTGTTTTCCAAAAATGAAAAACCCAGCGAAGTCCTATCCAGTTTCGTCTCTGCGGACATATAGAGGTATATCGATCGAAGAGAATAGATATTTTTGAGGAGCTGTTGTAGGGATCCATTTGACATACGCTTTCAGGAGAAAAGAAGTTTTTCCTGTAGCCATTAAAAGGGTTAAAAATACTCTCCCGTCACATAAAGTCGTCCAAAAAGTTCGGGTCCCGATCTTGGTTGCTGCTCTGCTGAATATTCTCCTCATTCAAAAAGTCATCATAAGCATGCTCCTTCTGCCACTTGAGCTCCTCCCTCTTTTTCCGCTCTTGTTTCTCTGCAGCCTTCTTTTCCTCTCTCAACTTCCGTTCCTCCCGTCTGATCTTTGCCAGGTATTCTTCCTTCTCCGCTCGTAGATCGGGGAACTTCTCAACACGAGTTTTGTTCAGGCGGTTGACGATGGGATTTTGACGGGCAGCAACATGGACCTTGCGCGTAAGCTTGGGATTATGGAAGCCCACTTGGCCAACGGCCATGCCGGCTGTTTTATGTAGGTTTGACCACGGCGTGTATATAATGGTGACGTTGTCCTTTTTATTTCCTATGTTCAGATGTCCCTCAGTTATAGAACATTTAAACAAGAGAGGAACAAAAGGGCACCTTCTATCGAGTTTGCTTTAGTGAGCTGGGCGCAATCCACCAATAAGTCATGGGGGATATTGTCCCATGTCTCGCCTTCTCGGAGGCGGAGATATACGTGTGCACTGGATAGGTTGTCGGCATGAAACTAATGGATCGAATTGTAAGATAGTGCGCTATTGATCTTTCGCGAGATGGCTTTTTTTCTTCCCTTTCTGGCGGGAATAATTACACACCCTACAACAAACTCATCAGCATGGTTCTGCAGCTGGGCTTGAAACATTTTCATCCTGCCAAAAAGGTATCTACCAGACATCGCATTCCAGGCCATACTTTATCAACTCCTCATCTGCTGACTATCAGTATCGTGGCATGACAATCTATACAACGATGGCAAAATCCTCATCCCTACTTTCGACCTTATCCTTGCCGACATAGATGAGTGCGGCGGATGACACAACATTAGACGTAAAGTAATAGACCATTATAAGAAAAGTTGTGCCTTTGTCGCTGTGAATATTTGGGTTTTGCAGATTTATTAATAAAGCTCTCTCCCTAAACGCACACACTGGCCGATCCTCCAACATACAACTGCTGGAGGTTGTTGTTCAGGACATCTGCTTGTCGTTAAGTGCCGCAAGAAATTGATTTTCAAACTGTAGGATGGATCTGATTTTATATCACGTGAATTTGAGCTGCTTATTCATCTCAGGATAGCGCTGTTCCGGACTTGTCTATTTTTTTATGTTCATTTGGTTTAAGATACGTCGTAACCTTGGGGACAACAACTAAGATTGGATTTTATATTACCTCTTTTGAAGAGCTATTACTCGTTATTCATTCATCTCTTTGCTAATAGGGCCCGTATTGTGTATGTTGTTATTGTGCATAAAATTCCAGCATATAAATCCGCCGTTTATTAATATCGCCTTTCGATCGGCTTTTTAGTCTCTGGCAATTTAAAACCTATTGGCTTGAACCCCTTCTGGGATTTTTGAATTGGACCCGGAAGGATTCGATATGGTGAAAACAAGATCCCTTCTCTTAAAATCACCAGAATCTCTCGCATCAATGAAACACCAATGACATCAAGGATGATTCTTCAAAAGAACTAAGGAAAAAAAAAAAAAAAATCTCCTCTTCCAAAGATAACGCAAACACGGCTACCCTGTATTGTTCTTGAAATCGTGTTCTGTTTCCCCTAAGCTGCTTGCGTAGGAACACACCACTTAATTGCCTGGCTCGATTCGCCCTGGACCAAAGGGCAGAGCACACTAATCAAGACCACGTAATTACCTCCCGAGCGCACCATAATGAAACTGTGCGGCATTGCGGCAGCTCGGGAACTGGGTAAAAACATGATCTTCGTGAAGGTGCAAGATTTTGCTAAGCTTGATCAGTACTTGGGCATTCTTGCGCATTCCATTTCAAAACATGTGCCCAATTGTGTGATGGAATAGAAAAAAAGAGTCACAATCAAGAAACCCAATGGACGGCGCTTGGGCATGACAACTATTTATTTGCTCGAAGCGCGTTACTCATGATGCGAATTGATTGGTAACTAAATGATTGGAAGGATTTGACAGTGAGAAGATGAAATAAAGGTGAAGATGCGGAGGGATCAAAACTACCCATGGCGTACTCCTGGTAAGTAACTAATAAACCCGCTTGAAGTGGACAACATCAGACACGAAGTAGACACGGTGTAGTTATTAACATTCTGTTCAATGGCATGATTTCTATTGAAATGGATAATGATATACATCGTTTACATATTTTGTCTAAAACGGTCCGCCCTAAAACGCCGGAGGGTACCCAGTAACAAGACAAGAAGAAAAAGAAAGGTAAATCCTCCAAATGAGTTCCCAGCCCCAAATACGCATAGATCAAATACGCATAGATCCTGGAATATAAATCACCAGCTCGCCTTCCTGACACCCGGAAGGTTCCCAGCCAGAGCCTGCATTCGAAATTGGAACTGTACAAGAAAAGTTGCAAAGTTAATCGACGTAGAAAGTGGCCCGGACAGTAGTATCCAGTCTGCAAGGAGTAAGGTAGGGCTTCTTATTTTTCAGATATTAAAAGTATTCTAACATCCATGGATCAGTCTCATCCAAACTGGATGGTCCAGATAGTGTGTAAGGCCGTAAACCTTGTGCAAACAATCAATATCTCTCTGTTTTTATTTCATAATTGCCACGTAGTGAGTAGGCGTTCTGTATCGTCTCCTGCTGGTGAAACAAAGAATTGCACCGAGACAATAAACCTGGACGGGTGGCTGGGAATACTCCGAAAGTTAAGAGATTTGCTGCCATGCGAAGGTAACTTCGTTCCTAGAAAGTGTGCCTGGGTATGTACAGGCAAGAAAAGACTAAGACAGCCCTCAACTCAACTCTCTTTATGCAAAAGGTGTCGGATTCCTAGGCTCATACAGAGAACCGAGAGTGATAGACCGTTGTATATCTTCATATCTTTCCTTTAGGGCAGATCGCTTAGCCAACCATGGGATTAAAGAGCTATGGTGCTCCGTTTGACGATTCCGCAGCTTATGCTCCTTAACCTCTCACATATCGACCAATACTTGCAACGTCCAAGGCAACCCACATTATTGCACAAGTGTGATCGAGTTCCAGCTCAATGACCAAGTTGCCTTCTTCAATGCACTGCGCCTGTTGGTATTCTAAACTTTGGACATGATTGGCGTGTTCTCTGGAGCTGGTGAAGAATCGCTAAACGCGCATTTGAACTCCAGACAACCCTTACTCTGATGACATGGCTGCATCAATAATAAAACTGGATGGTTGAGTTGTGTTGTACCCTTAAACACATCTCAAAGGGATGTATCTAGGTCAGATGCAAAGCTTGGCTCATGAATATCCTTGGAAGACCTCGAGTCGGTGCGTTACTGTGCTGGATATTTCTCCAAGCGCGTTCCTCAGTTCAAATCCGACGCGTAAAGGCTGGGCCATCTCCACTCCTTTGTCCTCCACTTCTGTGACTCAATACGTCAGACCACGCCAGAATACAAATTATTCAAGAAATGAAAGGCGGCGCAGAAATTAAAGCAAAATATTCCTACATGTTGGTTTTGTGGAAGAGTGAAGGGCAGCCTTAAGTGAACAAGAAGGCGGCAAACGCTTGACATGATCGCACCGAATGGGCAGAACCAGATGTGATGAATGTCTGGGACCGGGTTTCCAGTTGCTTGGGCCACTTTTCAATATATATAATTATGTCTGACCCATTTATTACCAGAGAACCGGTCCGCTGCAATGGTCCCTCCCGGTGAGATCTCACCAATTTAGTTTGGTTGGCACGCGAGCTTACATTTCTGAAATAGCAGCTCTGACTGCTATTGCCATCGATTTGCATCAAAAACACAACCTTTCGTCGCGGACATCAAAATCACTAATGCACTACTCACGCGGGAGAAGACAGGGTCATCTTACCTCAAGCGTTCGCGGCGCAACTACACGTGAGAAAAGAGGTTGCAAACAAATGCACACCGTCCATTTACTTACTAGAAGACAGCTATTCTACAGTAACTAACGGGGATGTCTCAATGCTATCATTACCTTCAATAGTCACTCGATAAATGCCCATATCTTGGGCGCTTTCTCTGGTTGGAGCAGCCCTAACAACTTCCATTTGTTAGTCACACTAATCACCATTCCAGTGTGGATAATACTGGTAAGGTGGTTAAATGTTATTTGCTGACCCACTCGCCACATGGTGACATTCTGAGAACCGTTTCAAATAACGAATCGGCTCTGATCCCATGATCATCAGCGGGAAGAGTTCTGTTCACCTAACAAGAGGAAGAATTTGAACAAAGTAGGGCAGAGGAGAGAAACTAATGGAAAGAAATTCTAGATTAAAACTAAGGATGGTGGCCTTAAGGGATTGGACGTCGGTTCCCCAATTGCTGATGCTAAAGAAGACTGGCATCCCAGTGGGAAGGGGCTCTCTGCATTTCCTGAAGCTCCGCATTCAAACTTCTTGCATAAAGGTTAAATGGCTCTGAGTGAGCAACTGAAATAATTCAGGGATCGCTTCGAGGATTCTCATCTTTTATACTAGAGTGAGCTTTTTTCCTGGCTTTCTTTTAACTTTTCCTCTTTCATTCCCCTTTCCTTTTCCTTTTCCTTTTTCCTTTTTCCTTTCTTTCTTTCTTTCTTTCTTTCTTTTTTTTTTGTCTCTAGAAATAAATTTAAAACCCTTCACTTCCCTTCCAGCAAGCCTTTTCCTTCTCCTATTCAACTTCAGAGCTAGAAACAACTCAGCTTTGCAATGACGAAGAACGCTTCCACTTCAGATCCAGAAACAATACGAACGGCTTTGGAGGAAGCCAGGAACAGCGAAGATGGTCGTATCGACCCTAGGATGATCTCCGTTCTCGAAACAGCTATAAGTGAAGTCTGGCGCAAGGTGCAAGCGGAGCCCGATACATATGTTTTAACCCGTGCCGAGTTTGCGCTCTTCAACTTCTTTCTCATCCGATATCGTGGCCCAGTTGCTCAGCGTGCTGTGGAGCGATATTGGAACAATTTCAACAGACAGCCCCCTGAGATAGTATCTGGAAATTAATGCCACACATCGCACGATATATTCTCCACATAATACACCCAAATACCATTCTCAAATCCTTCAAACTGCTGGCCTTCGGTCGCCCTCGAATTTCCTTTATGACCAGAGACCCTTGGTTCAAAGACGTTTTTTAATTGCAAATCTTCGCCCTAATCATTTATACCTTATTTTATTTCACCATTCCGCAACCTAGATCTATCAAAACGGTGCTATCTGGCTAATCAGGGGTCTCACGATTCTTTTGTGTCCAACCGTCTCTTACTTTCCTTTCCAAAATGTTACTCTTATATGTCCTGTACGCCGTGATTTTATTTTATTTTATTTTTTTTTTAATTTTTTATTTATTTTTTTTTTTCATTTTTAGCTTTTACCATGGCCAAAATCCATTCGGAATTTTTGTAGAGGCCCACAATTTTGTTACAGTTGTTGACATATTCTCCTAACTCCGTTCGTGTGTTGAGCAAACCTTCCTGCGCAATATCATTGCACCGTTTTTCTGCACCACCAGGATCACCGCCAAAATACCTCCCTCATTCCATCGAATGTCATAGATCGCATGAAATTATTTCATTGGTGATCGTTTTGATTCCGACAACTAACCCATTCAAACATTCTGGACAAGGAGATTGAATGGCGCATTTCAAAACTGCAACCATGTTCCCGAGACACACATGCTTCACTCCATACAGGTACCCGCGGATATGACCAGCGTCAAAAACGGGTTACCAACTGGCCTGGGACTTGTTCCACAGAGGTCTGCCACGGTGTCAGTGAGCGTGGTTCTCGTTCAAATACCCTGAAACTTCGGTTTGTTCGGTATTCCTTGACAAACACAATTGCGCAGATGAGTTTTGTCGGAGGAGAGGTTTCCTTTCGCTGCGTGAGCCCGTCGATACCTCGGTATACAGAAGTTACCCTCTACCCGGTTGCAAAAGTTCGGTTTGGGCACGGTGGTATGTACGAAGATAGTTGTGTGGTGACGTGTCGGGCATACGACGAGGGCTTTTAGGCTAGTCTCTTTCACCGATTCTCAAATATCATGAAAGTGCAAGTTCTCTACAGGGTTCATCTGCTACATCTTTCTCCCTTTTGCAAATGTGTCTGCCATAATTCAGCTGTTGTTTGTATTTTGCTCTTCTTCCATTTATTGTTTCTGGCTATTACGTGCTCTCCACGCCCAACTTTGAGAAATTTCCGCATACAACAGGTTCGCTTTGGCTATATAATGTTTTCCTCTAGAACTCAGCTTCATTTCTAATGTTTGGCCGCCACCAGCTACTATCTACCCTCTTTATTAAGTCCTGTCGTCATGTCACCTTGATTTTTAACATAGCTTTCACGAAACCTAATGCTATGCCATCATCCGGGCGAAGGCAACTGAGACAGACCCGCTGTGCTCAGTGCCCGACAGGCACCGCAGAAGATTTCTCTGTTGTTTATCATTGGTCGCCTCGTTGGTGACTTTGCCTCACTGTCCAACAGCATCCCTCACAGGGCAGGGCAGGGCAGTGCAAAGCTCGTACAGCAACATATCAGCCGCAAAACGCTCCGTCCAGATTAACGATTAGAGAGCAAAGAGTTTGAGAGTAGTTCAAACTTTTGCCTGTTGCTTTTTCTTAATTTTTGTATACTTTGGGGAATATCCTTGACATGCAAATTCGGCAGCCCGCATTCCTGGGTATGTCGGCAGTCGTCCAGACATCAGCGAGCCTAGAGTTATATATCGGGTAGTTACCCACTCCTAGAGATGCATAAAAATGCACAACATAATTGCAGCCCTCGCTGCTCTGGGATTTTCCGTTTGCGGTATAACTACACAAACGAACAGGCAAAAAATAGGCTAACCGGTGTCTATTGCCCTTTTCAACAATCTTTACCAGGACTTCTCATGGACAAAACATGCTATATTATTATTATATCTCAGTCATGAGATGCCTCTGTCCATGACTTAATTCTTGCAATTTACGGGCTTCAGCTTTGGCTATCTGAAGCCGGCCGACCACACGCAAAATCACAGGCAATTGGAGGAGGGAAAAGCCTGACTCTGCATATTTCCCCCTCTAAGATCCTCCTGGACTTGCTTGCAACGCTTTCCGAAACAGCATATTGCATGCGGCTCCTACTGAATAGTCCAGAAACTTTCTGAGGGTCGGTAACCAGCCACCCGCTTCTTAGTTACCTTGTCAGACCCACCCACTGCTTGCGATTTCTTTTTCTCCCATACTTCGTATTCCCAACTCTTTCGACCTTGCCATGTGTTTGTCGAATGATGATCAAGGACGCCAACTGCATGCTCCGGTGCGAATGTTGGATCGCCGCCTCTAGATTATTCCAATAACTAGGTTCTGATGATATTGATTCTCAAGAGGTGATAAATCACCCTATATAAATTTTGCCCGAGGTGTTCGCTGCATTTTTTTTGTTCACCCTAGTAGCCAGCGATGGGAATCGTTGCTTCGGTGTTTGGAATCTATTTTTCCCCTTCCCGCTTCTCCGTTTCTTACGATCTTCTTCATTTTTTCTCTTGGACTCAGGAAAAGCCATTGATTTGATGACATTTTTGAGGCTGAGCTTGGTGCTTAGACATAACGCGGGGGTCTCCTTGAGAGTGAGTAGGAATTACCCTTCACTTGCTCCAAGAGGATACACCACCTGCTATGATATTTTCTAAGGGTATCAAAGGATCCAACGATCGACAGTAGGACTGCGGGAAAAATAAATATTTCCCCACGATGAGGGGGACGATTGATATATTTAATGTCGACGAAAATCTCACTGCATATGCATCGTGTCAAGAAGTTCGGCGATTTGGGTTCGTTACAAGATTATTTCTATTAACTGCCCATCGCCCTTCATCGCGATCTCCCCTGTTGCATCGTGAGGAATGAGGTAATCCGTAGCAATACACTAATTATCAGTTAGTTAACCGTCCTCAGTTCTATGCTTCTCTCTGTCTTCAGACGCTCCTTTTGGCCTATTGTTTCTTTATATCAATTTTTCCAGTAGTCATGTGCGGTGATGAGAACAACTCTTTAGAGCTGCGTTCCGCGTATTTCAACCACTACAAAATGGCTATTGACTAGTTACGTCTTAGATGTACGAAAGATATATATACATAGAAAAGCAACCCATTCGCCTCTATGCTCACTAGAACAAAGCGCCAAAAACATGTCAAGAGCACATCCATAACGTTCCACATGCAGCAAATGCTATTGCCATCACTGACCAGTCAATCGGAAGCTCAAACCACACCGATATGCAGGGGGAAAAGCCATATACCGCGCCTTTCTACTTCATACCCTCTCCTTACATATGTATGCATGCAGGTATGCATAGGCATCTAGACACTCCCTTGCTTGCCTACGTAGTGACTTACTCAACTATTTTTTAAAGGTGAAAGTAGTGTACTTGACAGGAAATGACCATCGAGAGATCATACACCATGATAGGCGTATTCCTCCTCGCACACCCCCAAGTTTGAGCTACATCTCTTTTTATTTCAAGTTGTGTTGATTTGATATCAGTGGTGAATATCGAAATCCCTCGTTTCCCGGTAACATCGTACGGCTGCTGCAGTGGAATATTGTCCCCCACTCTGGGGGAAACTAGTATGATTCGGTATGTAGAGATACATATGGAAACCCACGGGTTGACAAGAAGTCAGGCTCTTACCATGACTCAATAAATGCTTCCAAGCCCAGAGAAAATATTAACCGACAAAAGGTCATACACGCCCATATTAACTACCCAATGTTTATGATATAATAACATAATTGCATGGGGATGAATGCAACAGAGCAATGTTGACAGTTTGATGCCCTGTGTCTGGGAGGAGGTTGGGTTGATATTTTCGCTGGAACGAAATGCAACCAACCTAAGCAAAGTCACCTATCTCAATCAAGCCACCAACGGATGGTCGCTTTTTCCGAGTAACACAATCAAGAAAACAGGAGTGAAAGTTTTATTGGAAGTAGCAGAGTCTAGATGCTCTTTCGTATTTGTTGTTATCTACTAGATATGCAGTTAATCATGAGACATTTCAATCAAACCTATGTGACAATTGAAGCATTAAGAGGACAATAAGGGACGAACGTAACGAAACCTCCTATCGATGATATCTGCTAAATATTTCCCTAACCAATTTCTCAAATGAATCATGCTCACTGTCGCAAGAAAAAAGTTGTAATAAGGAGAGAAAAAAAAAAGGTCTGAAAAAACATTTCACCAATGGGAAAGTGTCTCATGTACGGAGAGGGTAAGAATTTTTACCACTGCTTGGAGTGGGCCTCTAAGCAGGGGGACTGGGAAAGTCTGTAGGCCCTTCTGTAACAACAGTTAGTAAACGAAGGGAAAATGTATGAAAACTAGAAATCTTACCATGTCTCGTGTAGAGCTTCCGTTCAACTTCATCGAATTTTGCCTTTCCACTTTCAACATCTTCTCGCGTAATACCCAGACGAGACTTAGGGAGCCCCATCGACAACAAGAATTTTACTGTTTCGGTCCATTCAACATTTTTCCGCTTGCTATCCCAGTTCAGCTCCTCTGCCATGAGGTCAATAATGGTTGGGAGAGCTTCAAGAGAAGCTTGTGCGTTTAAGAATGCCAGTCTAGTCCTCCGTGCCAAAACGTCCACTGCTGTTTGTGCATATTCAACCCGGGTAGCATAACGGACCTCTCCATCGATAAATGGGTATGGCGACGAAATGCGGATTCCACGCACTGGGAATCGAGTATTTGTGGGCGATGACATGGCAGCGACCTCCCACGCGCGATCACCGTAAGCCTGGGCGATATATTTAGCAACGTCTGTTGCTAATCCGAAGTATTGGATGAGGTTAATGAAGAGAGTTTTCGAATAGCCATGAGCGCCAACCAAGCGAATCTGATGGGTCTGGCAAGAACCGTCAAGGGCAGCTCCGTCATCAAAAAGGCCTCTTCCGCTAATGTCTGGAACCTTTTTGTTGGGCCATGGTTGTAAATGGAACACTTTGATAGCTTCGTCAACAGCTTCCTCGGCCATTTGGCGATAGGTTGTCCACTTCCCACCAGCACAGGTCAGAAGACCAGATTTGGACACTGTTATGAGGTGATTGCGAACCAGAGACTCTGTATTCTTAGCTGCGGGGTCTCGCACGAGAGGCCGGATTCCAGACCATGCTGCAAGAACGTCTCCACGTCTCACATTGATGTCCGGGGCAAGATATCCCCGAATTTCATTTAGAATCCAGTTTATGTCAGATTCAGACGGTATTGGTTGGGGAGAGATTGCAGAGGGGCTATCAGTTGTTCCTGCAATTGTGTTTCCCTGCCATGGAAGAAAGAAAATGACACGCCCGTCTGAGGTTGCAGGGTCGATGAGACCCATCTTAGCAGGGCTATAGTATCCCGGGAGAACAACATGAACTCCAGAGCTTGGAGCAACTATGTCCATCGCACTTTGATCATCCATCTTCCTAATGGAATCTGTGAATGGACCTGTGGCATTGATTATCCCCTTAGCCCTGACGGTTACTTCTTTCGCATCGTGTCCGCTTTTCCCTGGAATCAAGTCTTTGGCAATTGCTCCACTGAGCTTTCCTGACTCATCCTTAGTTAGTCCTGTTACTTCCATGTGGTTCACAACAGTAGCACCATATAGAGCAGCGGTTACTGCCAGGGAAACATTCATTCGAGAATCGTTGTGAGCACCATCTAGTATATGCATTAGTTTCGTTTAAACAAGAAGCGCTTCCGATCTTGGTTGTGATATGATCAAGCTTTACCATAGTAAACCAAAGCTCCGACAAGGTTATCCTTTTTCAACATAGGGAAAGCATCCAGAGCTTTGCTTTTGTTGAGGAAGTAAGAACTCTCAATACCCTCAGATCCAGCAAGTAGATCATAGAATTTAGTTCCGGCCCAGAAATACGGTAATTGCCGCCACTTTTGCACTGGGAGCATAATTGGGAGCCACATTGAGAGATGAGGGGCAGTATGGAGGAAATACTTGCGTTCCCGTAGGGCTTCTTTAACGAGAGCATATCTGCAAAGGAAGATCAGCAAGCACAATTCCCATCAACGACGGGGAAAAAGACCCTCTCGACGTACTGATTGTAGTCCAATTGCCAAACTGCTTTTTCCAGATAACGAACACCGCCGTGGACTAATTTCGTACTCTTGCTACTCGTTCCAGCACTGAAATCGTCACGCTCAATTAGAGCTACCTTTAAACCACGCGAAGCGGCATCCAGAGCTATGCCAGAGCCAGTTGCCCCGCCCCCAATGACAAGTAAATCGTAAGGCTCGTTTTCATCTGGTGCGTTGGAGCTCTGGGAGCTTGAATATTTTGCCCATTCTCCAGAAAGCAACTTTGTGGCGTTTGTCTGTGAACTTCGTTTCAAGTCCTGAATCTGTTCAACGCGACTTTTGACATGTGGAAAACTCGGGGGTACTAGCTGTCCTCCATCACTATAGGATGGTGGTGGGACCGCCGCTGGGTCTGACCCGGGTAGATTGCGTGGTCGGTATGAAAAATATAGGATACCTCCTCCTCCGGCTACAACAGCAATTGTATAAAATAGTGGCTTCAGGATCCGGCGTGACCGTGGACTAATCATGATCTGGCAAATTCAAGAGGTAACGGCTTTGATAAACCGATATACCGCAGATCGATTTGCACACAATAAAAGAGGAAATCTAGAATTGAACTGGGTAAACACCAGAGTAAGTAGACATACACTTTACGCCAAGCCAGGAGATGATACATCAATAACCCACTCTCAGCGTATATACCATGCAGATATCAAGGGCTGCTGGAAATAGGTGGGTGTTATAAATAGAAGTTGCTATCAGAAGAAGCATACATGAGCTGCAGGAAAGCAGACTAAAACCCCACCCCCCAGTGTAGCTGTGGAATTGAGGGGACCTGGGGACTTCAAGGCGGTAAATGAGAGAGGATGTTAAAGGAGGCAGTTAACTAACTGGTTAAATCAAGTCTGGATATTAGTTACTGAAATTCAAAGACAAAACCAGGTGGTGACGATGACAATTATGGAGCGGCAAACTCACCCACCGCTTACGGGAGCTATCTTGGTGTTCCGTTGACGGTTGACTCTGTCATCATTAACCTTGGAGTGACGCCAAAGGTGGGTGCAAAGGCGGTTCGTTCCTCGGTTACCAAGGAGTCCGCAGCAGCCAGCCCTACGTCCGCCATTGTCGCCTAGCTAACCAATCAATCACCATTCGAAGAGCGCTCTCTAGCCGCGCGCGACTTGGTATAAGCAACGTTGGACGAAAATATATTCCACAATTCTCCACACAACTCTCTCTTTTCTAATCTCAAACAATCTTTGGAACCGGGTTCAATGTCCATATTGATGCCTCCGTTCAGCATTTAATTCGACATTCATCTATTGCCTCAGTCTCTACCGGTGGTTTCAAAATCATGGATGCATCAATAATTCAGTTATCCCCAGATTACCTTTCAGTTGATCAGTATTTTTGTTTCGTCAGCAGCCTCCAGTCGAGCTCTGCAAGACGCACATGCATTCGCTGGATAAGCGGTGTGTTACTGAAGGGTGATTCCTTATATGCTAGAAATTGCCCTCAGTGGTCCATGTTATCTAATGCCCGAGGGAATCCCTGATTATATGCCAATCTCACTCCGATTGATCGATCTATTCAAAAATCTTCGTTCCATCATTGTCACCCGTGCACATAGGTGATATTCCAAGGGCTGCCCCGATCCAGACAGATAAAGGCGTAACGGTATATCTTCATGCTTCATGCGAGCTGCCTGGTGCGACACTTTATCCTTCCATACCATCGACCATAGCTCTAATATACATGCCAATCTGAGGCTCATTGATAACCGGATATAAAGGGGCAGAAGGGCGAGTTTAAGCCGTCTAGGTATATACATCCTCAACATAGGATGAAGAAAGCTTCTTCTTGAAGATTAATTTCCCCCTCGCCCTTTCTCCTCGGTGTGGGAACTACTTAACGCTGTTTAAATTGACCCTATCGGATGTAGTCGATCAAGCATTTTTCTACACGGGTCGTAGAATGGTGTTGGAGTTCATGAACGAAACCATACCACTTATTCCCCGCCAGTCGCCAATCTGTATTGCTAGCTCTCGGTAAACGGGGTTGACAGATATCAACAGATTTGCGATCAAACGATCCCGGAGTATACTTTCTTTTATCAGAATAGAGTATGTGGGGAAATGATCTGGTGTGATTAAGAAGAGGCCCTGACCTTTGATGATGCAGAGAAACATAATCCGACGGGGCATGAATATGAGATGTGGAAACTATCTTGCTTTCTCCTCATTCTATCGATTCTTGGTTTCAATTGAAGCGATCTTTCTTTCAAGCTGGTCTATTGCTTCCCATGACTGAAGATTGATTTTCTCTTGGCTTTATTGAAAAGCACCGCAATTTCTTACATGTCAAGGACGTAGTAAAAAGAGCGACAACTTGGGCCCTTTAGCAATTGAGGTAACATTCCTGCTTTCCACGTACATTGGCTCTCGACTCCCTTACCCTCTGCCGGACCACAAGACCCTATGAGAGGATGCCATGAAATCAGTCCAAAGTTAAACAAGGACAAATACCGGATTCAGCCAGGCGACCACTTAGCGAAGACCTTTGGATTTATCACAGGGCCAGAGTTAAGCAACAACTCCGGGGCGCCGATCTTCCACAGGCATCACAGAGATGGCCAATTTGGAACATTTTGGGCAGTCAAGGCCATCAGCCGTCGAAAAAAGTTTTTTAAAAAAATACACCATTGGTTGACAAAGGTTTCTCGTTCTGATTGAGCTTCTCGGTTTCAACTTCTGTGGTATGTCTTGCTTTACTATTGGTCTACTAAATGATAAAGCTTTTTGCATACGTTCATGAGGATTTCCAGCTTGTACTCCGGTATCGTTTGGGGCCTGCCTGATCTTGGTTGCTGGATCTACCGAGATGGTCTGCCTGATCACACATGCATTACTTCAACTTAACCACCCACATCTACCCTGCTTTACTTCGAAGTGATAGAAAGTACTAATTTCCCCTCCCTGTTTGTCAACAAAGTCGATTACATCCCCAATTATACAGAGTCATGGGCATATTCCAGCTCATATTGGCCTACTTTGTATGCAACACCGGTACACCCCAACCTTTATTCCCCAATGTTGCTGACAGCCACGAAAAAAGAAAATCTAAATGTGAGGCCCAGCCCCAAAGTGCATACATTTTTAACCAATAACACCACATTATCCACATTTTTTTCATGTCGGAATACCACACATGGAATAAACTCCGATTGAACCAATTCCCGTAACCATGTCGGCACGCAGCGAATGGCTGACGTTTGGTGTCCGGAGAAGATAACCATTCGGACAATTTCCTGAGGCCACAAGGAGATCAGAGCATTCATAAAGGGATACTTTGCTCTTTTCAGCATATTGATTTAGACCTTTTTGTTCGCACACGGAAGCATATTCCCCCGTGTGCTGGTCATATTTAAAAGGTGTAGTTGCCATGAAGATTCAGCCTATTATTCCATATTCCAAAGCCAACGCCTGCCGTCTTCTAGAAAACGGGCCGTGCCACCAAATGTTCCCTGGATGTTGGTTTGTATCAGCTTTGAACCCAACCCAGGGAGGAATCTCCTAAGGACATGAAAGAGGAACAGTATAATAAATTCGAAGAAGGAAAAGAAAATCCTGTTTCGAATTACGGATGTAACCCCCTTTCTACATAATCAACCTCCCTTACTTTATATTCGAAAATTAGCGACTTTCCGTATTCTTTTTTTTAGTTCTTCCAATACTAACAGTTACCCGAGAACATATGCTTTCGTATCTTATTTGATAATAATCGTAATCAGGATTTCGAAAACAATAACAAAGAAGAGGTTTCAACATTGAAGCTATATCAAGTTTCAAGTCTTCCACTGCAGGCCAAGACACGGGAAGGTGATGGGCTGGAACAATTTAGTACGCGGGACGATGCATGATTCCATACATCCAATTTTGCGAAATTTTTAAACCCTGGTTTTCTGTCTTTTCTGATAAATTTCTACTCCTTGGAGGCCTTCACTTCCATGAACTACAACTCTCGAATTATACCCCAACCCCGCTGGAACTACCCTGTATATGCGAAACACAATAAACACCCATGGATCGATCCACTTTGAGCTTAGTCGATGGAAGAAAGCGACTCATTGCTGCCTTTGGACCAACCTCGAACAAAGCCCTGATCCCTTCCGTGTAAAAAGGGAGTTGCTTGCAAACCAGAACTGGGTTCCCCAATCAAGAAACTGGCAATTATTTTACAGTCTTCCTCGGGTTCCATGATTCTCACGGTTGCATCAAAAACTGACACATCCAACCATCGTGTTTTCATTCCACGACCCCAGACCTCTGCCAACTTATTCCCATGTCAAACACAAAGGAACTCGTTGAATGAGTGCCCCCTTACACTAACAGGCGGAAGTTAACTATGTAGCCAACTGCTACAATCTTCTCAGCAATTGTGCACCAGTGAAGGGTGAAGGGAGATAGAGAAGCGATCAACGATGGCGAGCCCAATGACTTGCTGGGCCTCACAGACACCGCGGGATCCATAGAAAACTCCCGAGCATCAGACACGAACGCAGACATTTGCGCTATTCGCACATATAATCAATAGTAGTCGCAATCTCCGTGACGGCGAGGCCTGGAACACTTTGCTCCAAGTCCACACACATCTTGATTTTCCGGATCATATGATTCATCACCATGAAGGAGATCAACTTTTCAACACCGCGAGAATGCTGTTGCATGTGGAGACTGACGTCCGAGCTTCGTTAAGAAAACAAACGCAACAGCCCTGAGGCCACCTAGGCTTTGTTCGATCCTCCCATCGTCGAGGGCGACGGGGGAGGAGCCCCTCACCCGGCCTCAAAGGAGACAAGTATTTGAGGACTACAAATCCAACAGCCCCATCCAATTCCCTCTTTTCACGATTGTTTCAATGATCTGTCGCTTTTTGCGCTGCCTCATCCTGCTCGGCGTTCGGAAGTGCCGTTTATTCTCCCATTGACGTTAACCGAAAAGCTTCTCCGAGTGCAAATGATATTGTTTTTTTTTAACTATATCACTGAAATCTGTGTTAAGAGATTTTAATTAAGAAATCATTATCGGGGTTAAAGTGGCAAGAACACTCCATACTCAAACAGTTATTAATTTTTAGATATCATGACTTCATCCCAGTCGTAGCCAGAGACTTGCGGAATGGCATTATGATGCCAATGTCAGCGGCATATTATTTTGATAGGGATCAAAGAAGGGCATATCGCCAGTATCACAGTGTGATTCCACAATGTCATAGCGCAATCGAGAGTATCTCAAGCATTTCTGCTTGCAAAAACAACTTGCTATGTTGGAGATTGATAGGAAGCTGAAGTCCGTCAGATTGATGAAAGACTGTTCTTGAGTCTTATGCATAGGTTATTGAATAGTTCATCTATGCTTTGTCCTGTCTTTTCTTCTTGCCATCAACTCTGCGGAATGTGAAAACATAAAATGGGTTTTGTTCAGAATCAACCAAGAAGGACACCGGTAATAATACAAGCTTCCTTGGTAGAAAATTCCACATCTGCACACGATTCTCTCCCCACATGTATATACTCCACGGAGTTCACCCTCCGCAGAAAATGGGTTTCATCATAAACCTCAAAAATACCAGTCTCCCCTAGCTTCTCCGGACCTCATAGATTATCTCTCCCACCTTCCCCGGCCCGGTTTCAGGCATGGCAATTGTACATTGCCAAGAAAAAAAAAAATTCAGGATTAACGTGATCAGCGAACACCGAGTATTTTCACACGAAGTGGTGATAGATAGCAGATGGTTTTGATTCAAGGTCTAGTCAGATCGGCGGTAGAACTATGAGGAATGAGGGTAATCATATGAACAGGAAATAATACTGCGAGGTTCCACTCGAGAATCTAGGTGGCTAGGGGGATATTGGAGAGAGTGTGAAGTGGAAGAGCATCAATATGGCATGAAAGACTGTTGTGTCGCTAAATTACTATTGGTGCTCCACTTCACCCAAGTAAATTATTCTCATGATAAGTTTTTTTGAGGTAATTAGAATTGTAGAGAAATAAAATACAGACTATAGTTCCCCACTTCTCTTGATGTCTTTTACCAGATACAGATGTGGATAAATGTTGCATCGCAACAACTTTGCAAATTGGCTATTTAATTCCGCTTGGCATCCATCCATGGGCACCCATTGACAACTTTCAGATTTCCCCATGAGCGAAGGAGTTACCTTGACCATTTCAAACACTGAAACGCCAGAATGCTCAGGGAGTTTAATGAGGTGTTCGGGTTCTGCAATATCTTTCAAGCTCTCCCATCATTCTATACATACACACATCAACTTCGATCCGCCTTTATCCCCCTTACCTACTACCCCTACCAGCTCCGCCACTTCCGAAGAAAAGAAAAACGGGGCATTCAAGATTTCGATATGCACCTAGGCACCCAATATCTAAAGCAGGAGGACATACCATTCAATAAATTATTCTCTCTGCCTGACTCTTCTTTCGTTCATCGTGCTCAATCCCACCAACTCCCGTCACTTATCACCCCGCTCATAACACAACAACCATTGATTCATCTGCACAGGGTGTAGAGAAGCACATGTAAAATTTCCCGCGTAGAGAGTATGCACTATACGTGCTATACGTCTCTGCATCCAGAGATACTTTTCTTTCGTAGTTACCAGGTGAGTCGTTGATAGATAGTCATCGGAATTGTTTATCGAGCCCGTGTAATCATCTCAATCGGAGCAAATATTTCCTGAGAAAATCTCACAAGTGCTGATGATCAATTGTTGATCATTCTTGAAACTGCAGCTACTCCGTCTAATCACTTCATCTAAGGAGATGATGGGTTCAGAGGGTTTGGTGTTGAAGATCTCGGAAAGACCGGCAAGTTTCTCCTGTAGTGACGATGATGAACGTCAGCGATGCACAAGGATTTGTCACGTATGATGATCGGATGTCAAAGAAAGAAACTTTTGATATCGTAAGATTTTTCGAGAATAATGAGAGTTGAAAGTTTCAGAGAATAATGCAATAATGCTCTCATCACATATCAATAAAATCAATAAAATAACCTTGCACCAAAGGAAAATAATCGGGATTCCAAAAGGCAAACGACACGACCTCTATGCTGAGAATAAAACTTGGTTTCCCCAAAAGTCAATAAAGCTAGACCGACAATAAGGAAGCTGGGACGTATTTGTCAAAACAATGGGATTCCCAAGTTCTTCTGCCTTGGGACTTGACTTTTGGGAATCGTCTCCCGACCGTTTCCATCGGAGCCATCCAGCTATCCGGATACCGGCTTGACTCCTCGGGGAGGCTAAGATGACATTGCGTGCCATCCCATCCCATCTAATCCTAATCACGTCACATAGTAGTTTTTTCATGTGCACGAATCCGTTTGTGTTTTTCGTTTTGAATTAAAACATGGAGATATCAGAGGAAAAGAAAGATCCCAAATGCTTCACCTAGGTAAGGAAAATGAAGAATTTTTACCAAGGCCAAAGGCCAAGGGTCATCAAACGATCTTAATCATTTCACGATTGCCCAAACCCCAATGGGCGCAGGTAGGGTGAAAAACGCAAAATGCCAAGTAAGGGGAATGGGTTCTGGTGGTGCCAGTGGTTGGTCCATGAATTCACGCCTCGTATTCTTCCCCAGAAAATCGATCTTCGTCTCTGTTAGTTCAAACTCTCTCATTAACAGAGATACGCACATTCATTCGCCGATGTGAATTTGGAGAGAAGGGAGAAACCTCAGATGGTTTGAGTTCAAAACGTCAGGAGAAGGCCAAGATCTGGGGAAGAATCAAGTGGTGGCCACATTGTCATCCGCAATTGTAATTATTTTATTTTATTTTTTTTTTTTCAATCATATTTGCTTTTGTTAGTTGTTCCCCAAAACTCAGAATCCTCCGTTCCATGCGTATCATGCATGATGCACGAAGAACCGAGGAAAATCACGAAGCCAGGGGGAAGAGTAAAAGAACTTTGATTTCCATGGTAACTAACGAAGCAGTAGTGTTGCAGAATGCCCACACCCAAAAGCCCATGCTGTCGGTAACATATGTCCGGGAGGAATGAAAAGTTAGCATCAGCCTATGTTCTTATTGACGACAATGACGGAAGAGAGTGACAGGCGGGTTTGACCCAAAATTGAGGCAATCGTTGCATTGCACCCACCGTCGAGAAATAGTGGTGGTGGAGCTACCATGCAACAGCGGAAAGATGTATCGCCGGACTGACATCCCTTCGTTTCTGTTATAACTATTTCTCTAAAGCTACTTGTTATTGTGATCATTTGTATCTGAGACAGTAGCTACACAGCTCAACCGTTCGGATCTGGGAGGGTTGACTGGTAGTTAGTTGAAACCAGAGCAGATGACGAGGATGGGTTAGACAGCCGGATCCACATTCTCGAACAAAGACTCAGACGCAAAGGTCAAATAGCAATAGATTTTGGGGATCAGCCGACTCAACTGAAGGCTCCTAAAATTCGTCAGTGATTTGTGGGGATTTTGGGCTTTGGTCTCTGGACTGGCGCCCCTGCACCGTGCACCCCACACACCCCCTTCCCGGCTTGGAGTTGAGGGATGCAATCACAGCCACCGAGGAGGAATCATGTCATAGATTGCAAGCAATGGATGGCGAAGAGGAAGAAAAGGAGACAGATACACGGCCCGACCCCAACCGTAATCCCTCCTCCTTCACTAACCAACAACACCATTCAACCCTGTCCCCATGATTTCATGGGGTTGAAACGGGACAGAGTGAGCCCTTGGGTAAGAGACTACTAAATGGCGACTGCAGGGGGGACGATAGAAAATTATTACAGGCAAACTTGGTCAAAAACACGCATCCAGGATACAAGTCTTAAGAAGTCTATATACAAGGAGGCGACTTGGCCAAAAAGAATCAATTAGGACAAGAGTTAGGCAGTTTGGTTGGATGCACAAAGGTCCAAGGATTCTCACGCCACTGTGCAGGTTTGACTGTGATACCAAGGCACATGCTGGACCCTGAAAACTCCGCGATGGAATACAATCAGTAAACTCCTATCCGGAAGACATGGGGTGTGAAATCACGGTAGCTGGAAAAAGAGTCGCTGCAACACGTAAACACCCTCTTAGAAAAGAGGGATCACCAAACCCCCTCCCCTCCCCCCCCCGACACACACACACACTCTCTCTCTCTTTTCGCAGTTGTGATTGAGTGCGCAAAGCAGATACACTAGGTTTGAATCATCTGCGTCACCAGCTCCTAGCTCCTGAGATTCTTAGTGGAATCTAAAATTGGCACAGGCAACCTAACTTGCAAATCTACGATAATTAACGTTGGCGTGTTTACTTGCGGGGTAGGTTGCTCTTCGTGACTCTTTGAGTCGTGAGGTATGGATCAGAAGCGAGAAACGGCGTCAATCTTGAGCTTGAATCAGGAAACAAACGATGGGATAAAAAAAGGGGGGGAATGGGTCAGTCGACGACAGATGATTTGTGTAGTCCATGCCGGGTTTTGAATAGTCCCATGTGGTTTAGTTCCAAAAAGAGGGTGAGAATTGGAATAAAAAACACATATTGATATGTGGTTACTGTGTACGGAGTAAGCAGCATGCCCAACATTACATAATAAGTGAAGCACAACTCAGCCCTGTCTGTGGCAACATATTACAGGTTATGGAGGATTACAACTGAATTTCCAGCTAACAGTTGTTTTATGAATTCCGAGTCGTTTTAAATCTCTGCATATGCTTGAAAATCATCAAGGCTGACATTGACATGCCTTACTTCTTCAGGCAGAAGAGTTTTGAATATGACGGCTGAGGTAGTCTCTGTAAGTTCGTAAATCTGTAGCTTGTAACAAGCGATTTCAACAAGACAACCAAATCTAATATACGTTTCTACTCCGTAAGCAAAACTGTAAGTAAACTTTTTTTCCTATAAATGTTGTCACATCGCATTTCTAACCTTAGCTGAAGAAGTGAATTTAGAAGTGAATTTTGAAGTCAAAAAACAAGCCTTGATCATTCATTACTTGAAAGAACTAGGTGTCAGCTGCAAGTTCTCAAGAAAGTGTATCAGCTGCAGAGAAGAGTGATAGGCTGGCAGCTATCTTAAGTTGAACTCTGACAGCCGAGGTAACAAGTAACCTAGGCCCCACAGAGAAGTTTATACATTTGTTGGCATTAAGAAAAGTAAAAGAAGAAAAGGAAATTTACTTTGAGTAGATCTTTTTCTGTGGGGGAAAATATCTTTCCTTTGCCTCCTTCTCCTTTTTTCGCGGTGACACATGAATAGTAAAGAAAGGGGCAGGAGAATAGCTACAGCAGGGTAGAATATAAAAGAAGGAAATGAGAGAGGGGAACAACGGAGATAAAAGAACCTTGGAAGATTCGGAGGTTTATGTCGAAAGTCATACTCTGTGCAACCTGTCAATGTGCCAATAATAAAAGAGCCTCACCGGCAATAGCTGCAAGAAGGCCGAAGAAAATGAGCTTGCAGATACTTCAGGCGCAAGCAGCTACTTTGAGCATATGGGAAATTTTGACCAAAGCAGGTATATTGAATGTCGATTTAAGGTCGCCAGTGGAGGAGAAACTTGCATACACCCGTCAAAAAGATCCATGCACGCAGGAGAGGCGAGCTACGAAGCTGCTGAGAGAGAAAGACCGATAATCTTAATCACGATGAAGTAATAGAAATAAAACCATATCGTGACGACGTAAGAGGGATGCAAAAGTCCCTTCCAATTGATCACGCTTCTTCTTGCTGTGTTGAAGCTGTCGATGCTGGAGAAAAGCCTACCATAAGATGCCAATGCAGGTATGGTTGGTGAGAAATGGAGAATATGGTCACAAACTGACATCGCACGGTGCATCGAAATTAGCTCTGAAAGCAGGCTTGCATTTTTCTGTGGTTGCCGCTGCTGCCACGATGTTTTTGCAAAAGAAAAGTTAATGGAAGGAAGCTAATCAAAAGTGCGGAGTGAGCAGCATCATCCCATAAACTTTTCATAGTTCAAGCCCAGTCAGATGTCACGAACTCCTCCTCCCCGAAGGCTTTATTTTGCTTTCTCCAACCTTGGAACTGGGTTTGCAAAAATGAATATTAGCGTTCGAGAGAAGGGTGCAAAAAGAAGAGAGAAAATCCCAACACGCATATAACCACCACTTCCTTATTGCCACTCGCTACTCTGGACCTGGGGTTTCCGCCCGCTACTGCGCCTGTTGCAGGACGCTATATTGGCCTCATTAACTACCACACACACACACACACTCTCTCTCTCTCTCTCTCTCCAAACCCATGAATGCGTAAATCAATTATCTGCTCAGTGACGCTTAATATTCAGTTTATTTCGCCTTTATTTTCCCAATCACAGACCCGTCAAGGTCCAGGACATCTGAAGCTCCTGAGACCTTGTTTCTTTGGCATTCCCATCTTAGCCCTCTCGGTCTCTTGTTGTTGCTCTGCCTGCCTGCCTGCTGCTTCTGCGGTCTGAAAGTTAACTATCTACCCAGTGGCAGCTCGGTTCAGCTTGCCTCCACTCCATGGAAGAGGCAATGTTAGGCACAGGCAGACAGACACAGGATATTGGCATTGCACTCAAAACATTGGCAAGCAGGACAGAGCGTTAGGCAGCTGAATAATAATAGCCGAGCAACAGGCAAGTTTCATGCATGGGATTTGAGGTTTACCTGAAGCTCTCATCTGATCCGGCAAAAAAAAAAAAAAAAAGGAAAACTTGTGATGAATCTCTGATTCGGCTCTAGTCGCCAGGCTAGGAGTTTTAAATAGCCAAGCGAAGAAAGAGGCATTAGTTAACTGTTAAAAATGCTCATTTTATAAAAGACTTTTCTGTTTGATTTATGTATCAACGCAAGCTTGATGCTCCCAAGAACAGCCCGGGAACCGGGAACCATCAATCCAGAGAAGTTCGGGTCTTTTTTCTTATTGCTCGTGATGTACTTTTGTATGTGGCTACATGGATACATATATGCAGTACCTACCGACTCAGAGATGGAATGGCAATTCATCGTCCAATAAGAAGCAGATCAGATATTGTTCATCATCTCCGTGTGAGATACGCGCTGTCCTAGAGCATGGATAGCCCACCGTGGAATTGAACATAATAAGAGTATTCCGTTTTATTGCTATTATTGACCAGAAGAAATAATATTCGGCATGATGCAGCGAGCCATAGGTGGCTGGAAGCGTAAATAATAAAATAGAGAACTAATGCGATTGTGAACTGGACTGACCTGGGTGCCTGATGAAGCACGGCAAACGTTCTCGAATTGCTTCTCAACGTCCTAGGGCACGTTTCAGGAATATTCGGGATCAGCCTGACGAGGTTCATTGGTTGAATAATATCACTCAGGACTTTCATTTTATTTTGCTTTTTCTTCTTCTTCTTCTTCTTCTTCTTCTTCTTCTTCTTCTTCTCCTTCTTCTCCTTCTTGCTGTCGTTGGAGTATTGAGGTGAATATAAAGCGCCCGATGACGGAGCCAGTTCGTCATTATTATCATCACCATCATGATATGAGCCAAATCAACAGGCTCAATTCCATAATCGCTACCTAGTAAGTACGCCTTTCTCGCAGCCTAGGTTACTTGCGCAACTTAACGAAAGAGAAATAAGCTTGCAAGCAAGCAAAAGAAGAATGAAAACTACAAAAACAAAAAAAAATCTTCAAAATAAACAGATAAATTAGTAGATAAATAAAAATAAAAAATAAATAAAAATCCCGCAACTGTACTTGGGCCTGCAATGCTTCACTGATGCTCTAACATTTATTGGTATCTTGAATTAAAATACAAAAAGCCCATAAAACAGGAAGATTCATCATTTGCGAGCGACTTTCAAGAGGCTAGGAGCAAGGGCTACAAATGCCTAACTGAGCCCGTCTGCGTTCCGAGCAGCAGCAGCAACTGGTAGCTGGACGGGCTAGAGTGAGGTGGTGCCGTAGTAACCGATAGAAGCGAGTTCTCCGAAGGTAGGCAGTTAATTAGGTTGGTTGGACACTTGGAGAGAGTTGAGGGGAGGGGGAAAAATTCTTTGTTCTGCAGAACAATTGGTCTCTGTCCATGGGCCGGCCCCTAGCAGAATTTTACTTCTGATTGAAGCAATGCTTACTGATATTCGTGGGAGTTTCTTTTGGATGGTTTTCTTCACCCCAGGCCGAATCAGGCGCCGCAACATTTTGAGCCTTTTCTTTTTTGCCACCCCCCCCCCCCCCGAGATGGAGGCCAGAGCCGAAGCTCATGCACCAGCGATGGACCGTATCTTATTTCTTACTTATTTGGGCTGATTTCTGGCGATGAGCAGTCCACCCCCTCATTTTCCCCTCCGCTCTCGCCTCACCCCTCTCGATAGTTTCGCAGCGACTTAAACAGGAATACCCACCATACACCAATTAGACTACTGAAAAGCGCGGCTATCCTCTTGGGAACTATGTTAGCGCGTGCAATGAAGGAGAAGGAAAACGACGAGTAAAGATCCATTCTTTTCTCCTGTATAACTCCATATCTACTAGGAACTTAGGGTAGTAGTTGCTGCGCAATCTGTAACCAGTGCTACCAAATAATATCTTGGAGGGAAATGTACCCACTCCACCCCCTCACTTCCCTCTTCAAATAACCAGAAAACACCACTCAGTACGATAAGCAGCAGCAAACAGGAGCAAAACAAAACGATTGGCCATCCAATCGATATACACAGAGCCGCCACGCAATGAGCTTACATCAGCCGATCTTAGCGCGGAGCGACCTGTGAAGGCTGTGTGTGTGGACTCCGTTGAAAAGGGCAGCGAGCTATTCGGAGGGTTGGATTGCTGGTCTGGCCAAGGTGGTTGCAGGCAAGAGCCAGCGCTTAATAATGGGACGCATAACCCCATCATGGACTCCTAGGAGCATTGGTTGGTTTGAAAAATAAAAGCTGTGGAAGGGAAAAAATAAATAAATAAATAAATAAATAAAAAATAAAAATAAAAATAAAAAAAAATAAAAGAAGAGCAATGACTGCTTGGAAATGAGCGTGATGCCAGCAAAAACTTTTTTGCGAACCCATAATGGGTTTCCAAGGTATAATTAATTTTAAGTTTCGGTTCCCTTTTTTTTTTGCTTGTGATCATTTGTAAAGGTTCTTTTCTTGAAAAACTCAAGCAGCGGCTTATTCCCGGTTCAATGTTCGTGAACAGATTTACTGATCCCAAGGTTTCTAACACTCCCATCACCGAAAAACCATCAACAGACCCAAAACACCGACTCAGAACCATGTAATCTGCTTGAGTTTCGCAGTTCAGGAAGTTTTTGCAGTTCGTGTCTTTACCTGCAATGTAATTAATAGTTTAAAACGAAGCTCCAGAGCTAGTGTGTCGGGGCGGTACCAAGGGTATGCTACCCAGCTATTACGTACAGCAGCCACTTTCTTCCACTCCAACGCCCAGGTGCTGCGCCAGCCATTTCTGATACGATCCACGCCATGCCACCACCCAGGGTAAAGCGGGGACCCTCGGGCAGGGGCCATGCCGGCCAGCGAATGGTCACTTGCTGACAAGGTTCTGAAGCGCAGCCTGGGTGTGGTGAGCGAAGATGTGAATGGCCAGCATGCCCTTTGACAGGGTTTGGTGAGAGGCACGTCATTGGTCTTACAATGGAATGGGAAGAGAGGAGGGGGAGGGAGGGGGAGAAAGGTGGAAGGAGAGCGAGCCGCAGGAGGAAGAACAACCAGCCGGTAGGAGTAAGTCCCCCAGTACGTACCCCAACGCTACGCTAGACCTGCGCCAGGAGTGGGGAGCGATGACCGGGCGGGCACCTTGCGCGCGCCGCAGGTATTGTGAGTGTTGTTCGCCTGCTGGGCATACGGAACATGCGTGTGTGCGTTGTGTGCATGTGTGTGTGCGCGTGTGTGTGTACGGAGGATGTCCCTCTAGACAACTGTTGGGCCGTAGGTGTGGAATCTGAAATACACAGACAGGATCAGCCGCCAGGGTTCGCTGCGCTAGTCTACTAGCCTCCTACCGGCCTCTGTCCTTTTTTTTTTATTATTCTTTCTTTGGTTTTTTTTTTTTTTTCAGATCGCAACCAAAAGATACAAAAAAGTAAAATATAACATCATACGTGAGTTACAGCACGCTGTGTGGAGATAGATTAATGGAGATGCTGTTTTTTACACCTGCAGCCCAGCTTTGACTCCCGACAACTGACACTTATTAAAAGCAGTGTCTGGTCCGCCTGGAGGCATTGTATAGATTAGAGCGCAAAAACCCAAAAAATAAATAATAAAAAAATAAAAAATAAGGCTCTGCCTACTACTCCCTTCACTTTGTAGTTAAAAAGAAAACTGTTGCTATTCTTCAAATTCTTCCTCGACTTCTATTGTTTCTTCCGCTTCTTGAACATTCTCAATTCTTCGCTGCCTTGTTACCTATATATAGAGTCTCCCTTTCCTTCAACAATCATATGATTTATCTCATACCTCAACCTTTCAAATCTCTAGTTCTTTACTTTGCTGGGTCCCACCAGACCCGCTATCCAACTCCCATTTTTGTCTCCTCCCTCTCCCCATCACACGTCATTTGGGTGACTCACCATCGTTCATTACGAACTCCCGTCCTCGTCGACTGTACTTATAGCTCTTTGACCTTGACCAATTCCTCCTAAATATATCTCCGGCTCTCGCCAATTCGACAACCAACGAACCAACCATCCATTTATCTATATATCTGTCGCTAATCCGTCTATATATCAGCCTCCCACCTACACATACTTTTGAACCTACCACCAACTCAAAAGCCCGGAGAAGGAAAATTAGAGTAAACCGCCTCTGGCTCAGATATACAGCTCTCTCCGAAGGGGAGGGAAAAAAAAAAAAAAAAAAAAAAAAAAAAAAAAAGTTACAATGGAAACGCCTTGGTCCCTGGACTTCTGTCTAGTTTGCGATAGGCAGACGCTGGGAGGTGCATACTGCTCCCAGGCCTGTCGACTAGCAGAGATGGATGGCACTGCTGCCGCCGCCGCCGCCTCCGATTCAGAACCCTCTTCTTCAGCCACGAGTACAATAACGACAACCCTCCGAAATCCATGGACTTCACAGAATACTGAAACGGGAGCAGCTCTACTCCATTTTGGTTCCACCATTGATTTCGGGGGATTCAAATTTCCCGGGTCCTCAGCAGCAAACTATCAAATACCGTCCTCAACCGCATTAGAATTTCAAGCTGCGTCCCGGCCGGGCCTCACTCCATCGTCCTCTCAAACTTCCCTCTCCTCGCTTCAGAGCGTCTCCTCTACGACCTCCACTCGCCTCTCTGGCCAAGCAAAAAGTGAGCTGGAAGCATACTTTGGCAGCTTCGACAAGGTCCGTGATTGGAAACGACGACGAACTTCGTCGTGACGAAAAGCATCACCCAATGACTGGAATCATAGCAGCCTACCAGCCTACCAGCTACAAGGGGAAAACCCGACACTAAAACGAAGACGAAAAACAGTACGACATTGATATAACAACATTACGTTCGACCATTGTCTTTACATGAATATTTTTCTTTTTTAAAGTTCTACATCTACATATATACATATGCCACCACTCACGTCTTCTACGATATGTTCTGGTCTGCGGCGTCAGATTGAGTCGAGCTGGACTACTACTTTTACCTAGGATTTCGTTGGAGCACTGCGGCTTTTTTTTTTTTTTTTTATCGGTGTTACGTCCTTTTCTTTTTTTATATACTTTTTTTATACCTATTTTAAGCGCTGTCACCACCTCTACTCCTCAGAAAAATGCCACACAAGATACTTAACCCACGAGCGAACGAATTGCGAATTAACCCTCTAAAAACAAAACTAAAAACCAACTATCAAAATCACCAATCTCTGTCACTACTCCCTCGTCGCTCAGAAAAACCCGAAACCGAATTTCTCCACTTTTTGTCTCACTTACTCTACTTCCGACATTTGGCGCTGAAGGCTCAAAAACTTGCGCTTAACCTCTCATTTTATTTTTTTTTGGTCTCTCTCTCTTTTCATTGGTGGAAGAAAACGAAAAATAAATTGCATTTCAAGGTTGGGAATTGAAAACATGTGCAGGCGAATTGGGTCGAGTTTTTTTGGGGAATTTTTCATTTTACATTGTCAACAAAAACAAAACTCTCCTTTGTCATTCTAAAAGTTGCATTTTGGCTGCTGGTGTTTTGATCTCCTGGTTTTTTAAGGGATGGGGAATTGGACGGGACCGGAGAAGGGGAAAAGAGGAATGAAGCAAAGATGAATTATGAATATCGGAGATGCGTCCACATGTCATACATCCACCCTCTTGATACTATCGAGAAAAAAAACTTGAAAATGATACATTCTCTTACCTATTTTCTTTGCTGTTTCGGCATATGAGTTGGGAAGATATCCATTCCGCATTTGACTTGGGCATGCCGTCATTTCTCTACTTTCTTGGTGTAATCTACTTACGCATCCAGTCACACTGGCGCACCAGACATTTTTCGCATGAGACAGACCATGGTTCTTTCTTCCTTGATACATTTTCATTATTAATATTACTATTACTATGCATGTTATATCCACACTCATGCGATGATGAAAGAATGTACTCTCTGAAATGAAACACTTTACTGCTGATGGCTTCGTTTTTCTTTCTCCATGTCAATAAGCTGTTTACTTTGTGTATTTAATCTCTCAGATACTTTCAACAGCTGTACGAATGAATGATTAAAACTTAAAACTTTATACTTTTCATCTTCAAACGAAGAAAGAAACTGTTACATTAATTAATTCAAATAAATGCTTCTTCCTTTGTTCTAATTCTAGCTCAGACTGATTGGGAACGTTTGTGCTTCTCTGGATCTGACACCAAGCGACTCATCAATAATGATAATGATATAGATACAGGGCATATATTAACAGCAGCCTGCTGAATACTTCTAGAACATCTTGATAAAATATGTGTTAAGCCAGCCACTCCTATGCTGTCGATATTCGGCCGTATGTCATACTTCCCCCTCCTCCCCCGTATATTAATTAATATATAGACGATAATATTCCGAATAAATTAATCCATAACTATATATCTCTAACAGCTCTCATACCTTCGCTGAAACATATACAGTAACAATGAACAATACTATGTCCCGTATAATCAATCTAGAACCTCTTTCCTTCTCATAGTATACTGACCATATAATATGATATTTTCCTACGATATACACGGGACGTTCCCGTGTCTTCTACTGGGTAACTCCTGACCAGGAACCTTCCAACCAACTCAAAGCAAGGATAAAAATGCAACGCGTTCGTTATTTAGGTGGTTTGTACCTGGCGGACCAAACCTTTTGGAAAGTCAATCCGCAATCAGGCTTTTCGAAGCTTTTTGGCGCTGGGATAAAATTCCGAAACCTAAAACCTTTGGGCAGTTGTTCATCCAGTCCATAGGGTCGTTTTCTGCTCTTTCCATTGGTAGCAGCCAAGGTGTGTGCCAACCATTCCCTCGTCGTTGGCGATAATTTTGCTGGAGTCTGGCCAGGGGTGACCCAGAGGTGACCCATGGTCCACCGTTTCTGGCAACTCGGGGCACTGAGCAAGGGTGGACGGAAGGACATGACGGTGTGCCCGCCGGAGCCCGGATGTTTGCCTTGGTGTGCACAATCTTTCCTGGTTAGTGACTGGCAGCATTGTTTCAGGGGAATTTAAGTATTGATGACGATGACGATAACGATGACAATGACGACTTTGGTGGTGGGGTGACATGACGGTGGGATGCTTCATTTTTCAGGGACTTGGCTCGCTGGTTCGGGACCGGATGAGAGGGGTGGGTGAAAGTAGGATATTTGATGCTGTTTCTCTTTTATCCTGAGAATTGAGTACGGAGATGTGGTATTTGGATATTGGACATTGGATATTGAATAATATGGCATATCGACGATGTGGCTGGTGCTCCAAGTGGTTGGAGCCCTTTTAACATACCCATCGATGGCATCTATTTGCAGAACAGGATATTTAACTAAATCTCAAATATTGTTGTGCCCTTTTGGATATTTGGATCTTTCAATACTTACCTGGGTTCTCTCCTTTCGCAAAATCTGCTTTGCAGCGCAATGAAATTACAGTTACCAGTTCATTCTTTCATTTACCAGCAAGCCAAACTCAGACTTTCCATGTCATCAACGGTAGCTGGATCCGTCCGATATTTGATGTCATTGGAACAGAAACGGAGGTATAGAAAGTGGGATTACAGAGATTCATCCACATTCGTCCATACCGCAAAGTTACTCATAGACTGGCCCCGGTAACAGCAGTAAGCAGCAAGGCGCTGCCCTTAGACATCTGGAAATTTTCAGCAGTCGAGGAATTAGCAGAATTAACCACAAGAGTTTCCCAAGGGGGAAGAACGAATATTCAATCCGGGCCTGATGAGTCAAGACACGTACGTGCTTGGATGGAGCTTGTTTTTGCTGACGATTTTGTTGATTGGGCATCCAGTTATCGGCACTTGGGGCAACGGAATTGCATCCATGGATGGCACTTGTGATTTAGAGATTGGAGGCATCAGTTAAGGGAATGAAGGATGGAGTTTTCTGGTCTCGCATCTGCGACCAACCACTAACCTAACAGGTACCTATGGAGCTTCAGTGGGCCTGCATACATGCATGGTTCATGCCATGTAGATTTGCAGCAGAGCCTTTTTGGTATTTGATATTGAAATGAGAGTGTGTATTGATCCTCATATGTTTCTATGCATTTGTTTACCTGTTTAGAGCCCGCAGAAGGGTGATTCCTTTTAGTTGCCTTTGTTTTAGAAAGTTTGTTACTGCGGATTGTCAACAGCTTTTTTGGATAAATTTCTTTCGCTGCTTTCAGCGGCTTTTGCTCAAAAACACGTAAGGCTGATTGATGATGGATTGAAGGAAAGTAAAATTCCATTTCAGCCTTAAAAGCCAGATATTAATTAATTATTAAGAAGTTAGTTATATAGCTGCTGTTAGAATATTTTAAATGCAAATGTTGCAGCGTGAAAAGACCGCAGCTGAAAATAGGAAGAATTATTATCCAACCGCAATAATCAACATGGTTATCCATAACCTCGTTCCTTGTTCTTGAATTGGTTTTGCTCGTGTCGATACTAACTTCTACCAGGATAGAATTGCCCCACTCAATCCGGTTGGCTATTTTTGAACATCTGCGCTTCCACGTGTTCAACTCTGTCAAGAGGATTTGATTTGGCCCTCGAAGAAAAAGATTGTTTTCTGGACTTTTTCCTGTCCTTGCCTTTTATTTATTTACTTATTGCTCCCTCTTTCTTGGACGGACAAGGCTGCAAGGCTATCCCACCAGTGGCGATATTGCTATCGGATGCTAAACAAAATACTACCCAGAAGTAAAGGGTGACCTGGTGGGCTATGCGAACGGGAAAAAGAGGAATAAATCGGCACACAGACGGGTACCCCGTAACTATTCATCTGTTCCTCTTTGTATGAGTGTGTGCCTGTAAGCCTCCGAAGAGATTTGCGAATATGCCGTAGCGTGATGATACAAATATTGGAGTGTTAGTCGAAGAATACTCTGAATCATAGTTTCAGATGATTTCCATCACCAAGGTTGTTCCTGGGGCCTTGATTTGATTTCGTCGGATGATAGTGAAAAAGTCTTTTCAATTTCATCATTGTTTGTTTTTTCTTTCTTAGCTTCAAGGCTGTTCTTGCATCTCTATGCGCATTTGATTCTAAGTTTAGCTTGCTAAACGTTCACGAAAGGGCGTCGGTAAGTCGCAATTCTCATCTCTCCAACTACCCATGATGTCCTTCTCATCAGGGACCTTGAAGGTGTGTTGGTGACGAATTATTTGTCCCAACAAACCGAATATTTTTAACATGACGTATGTGGCTGCGTATGATCGAAGCTGCTGGTTGCCTGTTCCTGCACAGGTGACAGGAAGAAGTGGATAAGCCGGGAGAACGACGTGGGTATTTTGAAACCTTGCAGGCGAGGCCAAAAGAGAAAAATGCCTTCGATGATCGATGATCATAAGATCGCCTTGTTAGTTCGATATTAGTTCGATACACCTTCCTGGTTGTCTTGTATGGTAAGAACAGACTGGAAGCTTTCTCAAATTTGTAGAGTCTTGATACAAGTTGCAACGCGAATTGCATAAAAGGCATATTTGAAAGAAAACTATGTAGGGATGGTGAGCTTGATTTCATTAGAACTGGTATCCCTGGTGAGAAGTTACCGACCACTTTAATTGTTCGGATGTCAAGCCCTGACAGTTAAAAAGATATGGTGGTCAGCTGAGACAATTAGGCAGAAGCAACAGAGCTGCATAGGAGACGAGGAGAATGAAGCAGTTGCTGAGCTATTCTGTGGATTGATTAGTTGAACCCATCCCAGGCAATAATATACGACTGGAACGCCTATCCACGAACTATCTGATACAACGAAAATATGAATTGATAAGAAAGCGATATCCACCGAATTCCCGCTTGACAACGATTAAAAGCATGTCCAGTAATCGCTATACTTTTATTTATTATAACTCTCTAACTCCTCGTGCAATTTGTAGCTTGATCGTTCCAGAGCAATTCCCCGGGATACCGAACACAGACTCCATAGACATGAACTTCCAATCCGTCCATGAGTTATCAACCCATCAACCTATCTACCCCCGTTTCAAATCAGTCTGACTCTTCCTAGTCATCGATTTCAACCTCATCTTCTGCCTCTCCGCCCACTCGCGGCTGGCCAACCGGCCCCGCTCCGCCGCTTCAGTCCTTGCTCTCTTTGCCGCCTCCTCCTTCTCCTTCCGCTCCCTGCCCCGTTCGATTTCATGGATCCGGTCACGAGCAAATATCTCTTTGCCCCGCAATCTTTGCGTGAATAGGGTAATACTATCTGTTCTGGTAGCAGGGGCAACTGGGGTTCTGACAGTACGGATTGGTGAAATTGCGCCCTTATTATTATCGTCCTTGTCCTTGTTTTCAGAGCGTGATCCATTGGGGGTTAAGCTGCGGTTGGTGCCGTTTGAAGCTAGAGGACGTCCTGGTGCAGCTGAGGACGCGGACGTTGAGTTTCCTATAGCTTTTGTGTCTGATGGAGTACGATTGGACCCAGTGCTTCCTATGGAATCAGTACGTAGGGAGCTAGTTTTGATAGGCATAATCAAGCTGGACCTCTTTGGCTGCACTGATGGAGGGTTTCTAGAGCTTTCAGCCGAAGAGATTCTGTTTTGTACCTCCTCCGCCTTGAGCGTCGCTCGAATACGACTAGCAATTGTTTCTTTAACAGGAAATGCTGGTGTGGTAAAGTTTCGTGCCGTTCTCGCTTTAAATTCTCTCCTTCGTTGCAGTTCTTCTTCTTCCCGCTTCAAACGTTCTTCCCATTGCGCTCTCTGACGCCTTGATATGGCCTCTCCTGGCAATTCGAAAGTTGGGCGCGTCGGGGTTTTGGTGGATTTAGAAGGTGTAAAGGCGGTTTTTGCTATACTACTGATGATGGTAGAATTGGGACGAGGCTTACTTGTTCCGAGTGTCTGTGTTGACACTGTACCCGAAGGTAAGCTAGGATGGCTGCTTTTTCTACATATGCTGGATCTGGTAGTGGCTAACTTTGCATCATTTGAGCCAATATTTGAGGACAATTTAGGATGGCTGTCTCTTCTGGAATTGGGTGCCGATTTCGCAACTTCTGGGACTGAACGGGCTCTTTTGCTGACAGACCGATCAGGGCTTTTTGTTGAACGGCTAGTGGTTAGGGAGGATTGTCTATTTTGTGCAGACAACAATTGTGATTGAGACATTTTTTGTTCTCTGGCTTGTGGCCTCCCATTATTATTGACGCACTGGCGTTGGCGAGATACAATTTGTTTCTTGGAACCTGGTTCTGTACCATTCTTCTGATTTATGCCAGGATGTATCCCGGAATTGGCAGCTCCTGAAAGGATGATTCCGTCAACAGGAGTGCCTGCTCTTTCAGGAGAATTAAGTGCATGCTCCTCGACAATCGGCAGTGCCTGTCCAATCTGTTCAAGCGCATCTTCAAGAGCATCAATAGCATCTAGAGGGTCTTCGATATCCTGATAATTTCTAACTTCGGGTTGAGGCATTGCTGGCGTGGGTCGCGCAGCTATATCAACCCATTTGTCATTGCCTTTTGAGTTTGAATGGGACTGCGAAACGATAGATTGTAAGAATGAATCCTCTTGCTGGTCCTGATCTGATAAAACCTCCTTTACCGGACTTTTGTGAACTGCTGGATCGAACCGCGGAGTCTGACCAAATCGTGGTGGACTTGATCGTAGTGCTTGTGATTTAAGGGAATCTTGTTCCTGTGACAATGGCAACATTGGATCCGAGGATGTAATATCTGTTAAGCATGGGTTGTTAGTTTAAGGTTTAACCTAGCACGTTTAACAAATCAAAATTGGAAATCAAGTAATGGAGCAAGACAGAACACCACCAGAGTTTGAGATTACACGCCTTTTTGACCTTGTTGACCATTGATAACGTCGCCGCTGGGTGAACTGGCCAGGGTTTGGATGTCCCTTTCCCTAATCTGACCCAAACACGTACTCCTAAACACTTTAATTCCAAAATCTTCCGGGTTTACTAGATCTCGTATGCTTCTCGGTTTTTTTATCTGGACACCTGCTGCTTCCTCTGTGGGCTTTTGTGGTGAGGTTTCGTAAAGTCGTTGCTTCAACTCCGCCGGAATGGAAGCTTGTTCAAGCGGGGAGAGATTGTAGTCGCGGTTGCCAGTTATCTCTCCAAAGGTATTTCGCGTGCAGCAAGAGGTCGGCGTATTGTTTGATCCTTCAATTGGTTTTGTGGGGTCCTTTATGTCATGGATGTTGTTGCGGCGCAAGACAGCGCGTGTGGCGCGAGGCATTATCCAGATAGATTTCGTTATCCAAAAGGTGTGTTAGACTGATGGACAATAGTAAGGTTTCCTCATCTGGAATTGGCGTGATTCACTGCAAGTATTTGGGTTGCGCTGGTGACCGTTGCTTGATCTACCTGGTGAATGGGTAAATGAAGACTGATTACTCTGATCCTTGTCTTGAAGGAATAGACGAATATACTGGACAAGAGGTTGTACAAGTAATTTCCGCACCAGTATGCCGGTGAATCCTGTCTTGCGGGAATAGCTAGAGACAAGCTGCCAGAGTGGCTTGTTGGAGTATTCGCAATTCGACAACCCCAGGTCCAAGATCTTTAAAAAAGGAGGGGGTTTTGAATCTGGGGTTAAGGTTGTTTGTTTACAGGGCAACCGTGGTTAGCGCGGTGAGTTTTGTGGATGTGGCCCGCGCCAACCAAAGGGCTAAAATGAGAGCGACCTGAACCAAAGAACAATAACGATGAATCACCCACTTCCACAATAATTATCGTAAAATATGGCTGATTTTTGCGAGCAGTATTACTAAATCTCGTTGCCATTGTTAACCGTCCAACTTTACTCCCTAATAGCGAGGGTTATGGCATTCTGGCTGAACTTTTGCAATCAAGTGCAATTGATCTTGCCGTGGATTCATCATATCTATACCAAACGCCAATATCACCAGGGTACGCTAAAACGAAGACCAAAAAATCTGTACAGGGATATAAACATGCCGGTCATATCAGTGTTCATCAACGTATTCACCTCTCGCTTGACTCGCCTCCCCTCTTTCGCGACATGCTTGGCTGTTCTGCAGGGATACGAACCAGCGTTGATGGGAGACACAGCGCCTTTTGGTCGTCATTATCCGCTTCCCTCCCTTGGACAGGAGAATCGCGTTCATTTGCTGCAGCTGCCTTGGCTAAGGAAGGGAGAAAAATATATGATCAGTTTCTAGTTTACTCTCACTTTTAATATGCGGTCAGGAGGAGGCTCACTGGATGCCATGCTGATTGCACTGAGAACATTACCCCAATTGGCCATCACGCATGCCACAGCTGTTTTGACTCCATCCGTGGTTAGTCCTTCTTGTATTCGCATTGGGATTGCTTCCGTTGCACATTAAAATAAAATAGAATAATAAAATAAAAAATAAAATAAAGAAAGAAAGAAGAGAAGAGCTTTTAAGAGGAAAAGTGAACGGGGATAACATATGAACCTTCAGTTCCGCCTTTTAGAGTGGATAGCTTCTCCTCCAATGCTTCTATTTGCGCTGCCAATGCCCCACTCACGTCGCGTAGTTGCCTGAGGTTTTCAAGCTCGAGTCGCTTGGATGCGATCCGCGCTGCGAGAACGGACGACTGCTGTGAAGTAGCGGAGTATATGGAGGACTGCCTTAGGGATGAAGAGGTCCCCGTTGAGGGGAACACTGATGTTGGTCTGGACATTATGTTTAAACCCTGAAAGATATAAAAAGATGCTGTTGAAGTGTCTGCCGGTGGTTGAAGGTTCGATGCAATAAACTTGATATCAACACGTGATCGAGTTTCCAGGGCTTCTGTTTTAGCGCGAACCCTAAACGCACACTCGGGGCTAACCGCTTCTGGCCAAATATCAACAAACTTCCTCTTTTCGTTTTGTACCATCGCAATATTAAAAATATCATAATTGATCATCCACTCCACCAACCACCAACCACAATCCACCATCCACCATCCCCAATCATCATCGCAAACAGAACGCGAAGACCCTGACAAGCGGCTGGATTGTAGAATAGAGGGCATTTGCGAGGATTATATTGAATTACCGAACTATCTAGGAATGCCCTAATTCATGATCCAACCATTTCTCCCTTGTTCAACCTTTGTACCAACTTTGACTCGACAACCAAACCTCCACAACTTGCCGTTATGGCGAGGTTAAATGAGATCCCCGTTGCTGCTGAATCAGTTGAGTCTCGTATGTTGAATTTCCTCTTTTATGCAGTTTTAGAAGGACTCCGCTGACTTGGAGGAACAGTAAAACGGCGGTTCATAAGGCAGAATCGCGAAATCGCACGTGCAAATTCCATGCAGTCACTCCGCATACGCACTCTTGAATCTGAAGTATCTCGCCTTCTTGCTGAGAATGTTACCCTCCGGGAAGAGGTCATCTCAGCGAATCAGGAGCTTGAAAAATTTCAACATCACCCACACCTGAACGACGAAATCGGTACCCTAAAAGCGAAACTAGACGCGAAATTGACCGAGTTTGGGAGCTTAATAGCAGAACTGGGTTCACTGCCTCGGAGAAGAGAGCTCCTTGCGGGAATAAATCAAATGCCCATTGAGCGGGGGTTTCAAATTTCTCCAGAAACTTCTCGCCGGAGATCATTAGTAAAGGCTGCTCGGGAAACCATGGATGAGGGCCGGCTCCCCGCTATTCTAGAGGACAAATTTTACCGAAGATTATCACTAGAGTAAGGGGATGCTATATTGTAGCCCAATTACGGATTGTAAGCATACTGACGAATTCCACAGCAGTTCAGATGCCGCCGAACTAGAAAACGAGGAGCACGCGGAGAACGAGGAGAACAATTCCCCAGTTCCATCATCTTCTCCAATTTTCCAACCAGAGCTTCAGCTTCACAAGCCCGCCGATTCTTCCGTGGATAAAGAACCTCAAATGATTTTCAAGGGCGCCGAAAACCCTATTGATTACTTAGAAAATATTTCGAATTCCGGAGCGAGGAGGAAGAGGAGAGATAGTTCTGTGTTAAACACTACCCCCCGGAGCGCAGAAAGAGAAAACAGGGAACAAGCATTTGTACCAATACACATTTCAAAATCCGGATCCAAACGCAAGCTTAGCGTGCGGGATGACGAGGAGTTAGTATCGCACGATCTCGACGAACATGACGACTTCCAATACACTCGAATAGGGGACTCGTCAAACCACGTCTCCAGGGATTCCGTCGTAGAATCAGAAAGCACCCCAACAAAAGCCACAACGAAGAAATCAGGGACTCAACGAAAGGAGAGAATAGCCGTTCGTCGTGCTCTAGGCCCAAGTACGTATTATCTTATATTGTTCTCTTTGACTGGAACTAAGCTAATATTTCCTTTCACAGAGACCGCAAATACCAAGCAAAAATCCTCTACCACGGAAAAGGTTTCCGCTACTGGAAGTTGGGGAAAAGAGATCCCGAAACCAAATCCTAACCCGCCTAAAAATAGAAGTCACGATATTGTTGAGAAGTCTATCCCTACAGTACCCATTGAGCCAGTCAAACAGAAGAAACAGGAAGTTGTAGATATCAACTTATGGCCCAAACAACTCCCTGCTGAGGAAAACCAGGATCCCCTCCCACAAGCACATGCTGGGCTAGACACCAGTTATGCCGTCCCGACAGACTCTTCAGGGACCAGGGAGACACCAGCACTACCCCACTCGAGGATGAGTCGTCCGTCTCGGCGTTCTCGTGGCTCCATAAGTTATGCAGAGCCAAATCTCAGGGATAAAATGCGACGCCCAACAAAAGAGCTTGTGGATGCCGTTACTGGTGAAGCTCGTTTTCGACGAGCCTCGAAATCTGAAATTGAAATATCCAAAGATAGGAACAGTGAAGGAAGCAACCATAACTTCGGTATGACCAGTTCAGCAACGGACGGAGAATCCATGTCTTCAATGACTTATAATGATTCGTGTGCCGGCCTTCTAGGGGGAACGGATGACAACTCGATGGTGCAGCTACCATCCAATGTCATGACAATCAGGAAACGACGGACACTTTCAGCGAACAAGTTCGACGTCGAGACTACGTCAGAGGGGGGACCATCGACGTCTAGCGTTGCTATATCAACTCTTATGGCGGGGAGTAAAAAACGGAGCCATCGTACCAGGGACACTAGTGAAGTTCTGGCTGAGCAGGAACAAAATGTCGCCCCAAGAACGACAACCGGTGGCTCTCGAAGGCACTCCTCCAACCCCACTACCCTCGAAACTAGCTCCAGATCTCGTCGAAGCCAGAGTTCTACTAACCTCTCAAATGAAAATGTCGCAGATATTCAAGCAGCATTGGAATCAGCGGGTATAAGCACCAACAGCAGGCGGGGTGAGGATTACCATCACTCTTTCTCTTCACACTCGCGAAGTGTGAAGGGTGTCTCGGAGTTCGACTATGACGCCTATCTGGATGCACAGGAAAGCGTGAATGATGTCAAGCGGGTGCAACGGCTTGCAGAGTCGAGGCGGAGGAGTATGATGCTTTGAATGCTTTGGAAAAAATCACGATTATATAGATTTCCTTACATTTGGAGCTAGGATCAGGGGGTAGTGGACCATTTTTACTCTCCTAAGTCCTAAGGACGATCATTTTTTAACGACTTCTTTCCTTTTATCGCTGTTCAATATATGGTTTATTTTATAATACCCCACTTATGGCGAGTTTTCTCCTTATCGCGGGTGCTTTTTATTAACGGTGGACTTCATCATGTTATCCTGTCATGCTGGTTGGGCGTTGCTCTTTTACTTAAGTGGCGGTTTTCGATGAAGAAGACAGTAGTAATTGTACCTCTACATTGTCAACCCGCCCTTCATAGTCAAAAGACACAATGGGCGAAACATAAAAGAATGAACTTCTCAGAAACTTTTTCATTTGCACTCTTTTGTAAAACAAAAGACAAAAGCTGTGACCTCCACTGTCTGATAAACGTTTACTGTTTCGAATATCTGTCATACTGAGAATCTGGGCTGCTTCTTCTGTTGAAAATCGAAGTTGGAACAAGGGGTTGAAAATAAATGATAATGGTAGTATGTAATTCCTGGAAACCTATTTTAATGCTTTTGGGTCTAAATATTGCTGTTTTGTATCCGTCTTGTCTAGGAGCAGGTACGTAATGGTAAACGAGACCTGCTCTATCGTCATCATATTGCGCAATGAGCCAATGTACATGGAACCTCTCGGGGGGTCTTAAAAATGAGAAAAGGAGTAGGAAGAAGAGGGATAACTAGCCAGCAGTGGGGATCACCCAAAACGCCATCCGTGTATACATGCAGGACTTTATCAATGCAAACCGGTCCCCGTTCTCTGCTGCTCCGTGCACAAAACATAAACATCATCAATTCAAACCGGAATTCGTTACGTAGCGGAGGTACAAAGAAGACGCAAGGAAAATTGAAAAAAAATTTCGCTCGTCAATTGTATAAATAATGCAGTGAGAAGACAAGCTGTGGAAACCTCCCTGCCTTGTCTAATAAAACACCGTGCAAGGTTGGTATCTTCCTTTTTTTTTTTATAGTTCTCTTATGCAGGTTTATTTCGTTCATTCCTTCTTCGGATGCCTTTTCGGTACACGCTCATACGCATTTGGTCGCGGTCGACGATGTACCCGTATCCGTTTAGGTTTATCTGTCTTCCCGCTGCCACCACCATTCGACGGTTCCCTGCCACAACTGTCGTTGTCGCTTACATTATCATCTCCAGCACCAGTACCATCACCATGCTCTCCTTGTTCAGAAGGTCCGTCACTCTGAGGGCCGTGGTGGTTGCAGGAAAGATCCCGTTGTTGGCCACGAGGGTTTCGGTTACTTAAACCGTGACCGTTGGCCATTCTGGCTTCCCCGGTATCAAGGTCGCTGTCGCTGTCACTGTCATCTGAGGAAGAATCTGAGGAGGATTCGGAGCTGCTTTCACCCACCGGACGGGTTTTGTGGAAGATGCAGCAAACTGGATCAGATGGTTAGCTAGGGAAGGTAGAGAAGGAGGAAAAACATTGGAAACGCTCAAGAATATATGCCAACAGTTCAAAGGGAAGAAAACCACTACCCATCCAACGAACATAAGATGTGAAAAAAAACAAAGCAAAACGAACCAAAAATTCCACGAAACCACAATAGCAGTCATGTTTTAACATACCCTTCGAATTCTTCCTCCCCAGCCCCTCGTTATCAACCACATCCTCCGCCCACCGTATCCTCCTTCTACTAGCCTCTCCCGCTTCCGTCTCAACTTGCACGCCCGTGTCTGCCGCAGCTCGTAACGTCAACCGGCCCATTATTCTATTTTGCTGTTGTTCTTCTTCTCCCGCCATCGTCTCCACCTGCGCTACGGTTCCTCCGCCACGAGACCTGAGCATTGTTGCGCCGCGATCTCTGGACATAGAGATTTACCGTTGCTCCTTGCTCTTTGTTCTTTACTTGTGCCCTTTTTCCTCGGATTCTTTTATAGATGGGGTTATAGGAGTGGCCGCAACGAGGGATGGAGATTGGGTATGTGGAAGTTGCAGGTCCAGGCAACAGAATGCGAGAATGGGGTTTGAATGATATGTCTACTTTTGGGGACGGAAATAACGAATGAAAAGTCGCGGTAAAAGCAGCGTGTTTGTTAATTGTAGACACTGCAGTGGTTCATTATGGTAAGAGAAAGCACATAAAAATCCAGGATCAAGCTGGGCAAAAGGAACAGTGACATAGTTAATACCCTTTTTGTGTCGGGCCCTCAGCACGTGACTTGGTTTCCCCCATATGTTTGTTTTCATAGTTAACATTATGAGATCCATTTTACGCTCAAATGCAGCCAATTCAGGAGTTATCTTGTTGAAATCAGTGATTGCTTGCTTTATTTGATCTCTATATCATCTTATTTAAATAAAAAATCTATACTTTCTATTCAATAGAGTTTATAATACCTTTTTGAGTTAGTTAATATCATATAAAGAAAATGAAATATTAAAAAATATTTTGACTTATAAATCACTTTAAAAAGATTTATATTTTGATAAAATTCTTTTCTAAAATAGAGAAGTTCTTTTAAAAATGTTTTTATATTTATATTTTTAATCTATTAATTATTTAATCTAATAATAAAAATATTTAATTTAATAAAATTATTTTTATTATATATATAAAATCTTAAATATAAATAAATTTAATTAAATTAATTAAAATAAATTAAATCTCTATTTTATATGAGTTTTCATTCAAATTTTTAAAGCTTTAATAATTTAAAATATTATTAATATTTTAAAATTAAATTTTAATCTTTTATAACTTTTATAATTATTAATTTTTTTAACTTATAATATAGTTTAAAATTTTAAAATTAATAATAAACTTTAATATAATTTTTATAATTTTTATAAATATATATAATAAACTAATTATTAAAAATAATTAATAATTATTAAATATAAATAATAAAAAAAATTATATTAAAATAAGATTTGATGGTGAAAAAAATAAAATTTTATATAATATTTTTTTATTTATAAAAATATTAATAATTTTAATAATAAAAAATATAATATTAAAAAATAAAATATTAATTATAAATAATTTTATATATATTATATAAAATAATATTTTTAATATAAATTTAAATTTTTAAATTAATTAAATATAATTAATTAATTTATTATTATAAAAGTTTTATCATTAAAAATGATTTTAATTATTTTTATATAATTATAAAATTTATAAAATAATTTTTAAAATTTTAAATTAAAAATTATTATAAATATATTATAAATTTTACATAAAAATAATAATTATTATTATAATATTTATCTATTTATAAAATTTAAAAATTATATTTTATATAATTTATAATAATTATAATAATTTATAATTATATATAAAATATTTAATAGTTTTTAATATATTTATTATAAAAAATTTTAATTTATAATTTTATATATAATTTTTTGATTTAAATATTTTATTAATATTAAATAATATAATTTTTAAAGTAAAGTTTTTTTAATTAATAAAAAATATTTAAAGATATAAATATAAACTTTTAAATTAATTAAATAAAAATATTATTAATTTAATAAATTAAAATTAATTTTAATAATTTTTTAGAATAATTAATTACTATAATTAATAAAACTTTTATTAATATTATAAATTATTAAAAATTTTTATTATTATTATTTATAATAAATATATATAGTAAAAAATTATAATATTTAATAAATTTAATATATAAATATAAATTAATATATAAAATTATAAAATTTTATTTTAAAATAAAATAATATTTAATTAATTAATTTATAATAATTTTTAAATATATATATATTTATAAAACTTTTTATATATTTAATTAGAAATAATTAAATTTTCAAGAATTTTCTTTAAAAAACACTTATAATTAATAGAAAATTAATTTAAAATAATTAATTTATTTGAATTTATACATATATAAGATTATAAATATATAATAAAAAATAATTTTACTCATTTAATCATTTTTATTATTAAGTTGATTAATCAAAATATTAAAATATAGATATAAAAAAACTTCTAAAAAAACTTCTCTATTCTAGATAGAAAACTCATTAAAATTTACTTCTTTAAATGATATTCTATTAAATTTCATCTTCATATATCATCAAAAGATTTCAAAAACGCGTCAAGGACTTCATCAAATAGAAAATGTAGATCTCTTAATATATAAAAGTTCAAGTAAGGACTGGAAACAAGATCACGTGATATAAGGGGTCGACAATATTCCGTACTTCTGTAGACGTTTATTTTCTTGTGAGTAACGAACTAGCGTACTTTTTAAATATGTATTGATCATCCTGGAGATATTTTTCATATTCCATTCGGTCTCGATTTAACTTTATCCATCCTTTTTTGATCACTCGTACAGGGCAAACGCGGGAATCACTCAATCAACGGTCAACAGTCAACAGTTGGTCAGCATATCTAGATCCCATATTCAGATCTAGTTTAAAACAAACATACACTCCCTCCCAGTCTGGTTCATTACTCTACCTTCAACCTCAACTTTCTCAACGGCCCCTGAAGACATGTGTATATGTGAGGAGAACCACCAAGCCTCAGAGTCTCACCCGTAATTTTCAAAAAAGAGAGAACATAAAGAAACAATGAAAAGTGAACAATGAAAAGTGACCAACGATGAATCCGTAAGAAGAGAAAAGTTTAATATAGAAAATAAAGGGCAAAAAAAGATAATTATAAAAAAAGAAAAAAGGAAGAAAAGGGTAACCCAGTACCAACCAACAACCACCATCAATCACCGAATGTTTCTGATTTCTGACATCTGGTATTAGTAATCAATAGCAGTACATATCCCAGCCATCCAATCCATCCTTGTCCATATCCTGCTGGTGAGATGAAGACATACACGGGGGCCCATCAGTCGCTGTAGGTTTGTTGCCAGTCGTACTAGTCGCAGTGCTATCACAGCTAGACTTGATCTTCATCTCAGCTCCTTTGAGGACTTCAGCCCGAAGCTCCTCATCAAGTCACAACTCATCCTCCTGATCCATTTCAGCAGGTTTCAGCAGTCCACCAACCTTCATCGCCCGGTCCCTCTCCGCAGCCCTAGCGTCCCGCTGTGCCTGTTCGCGCTCCTCGGCATAAAGATCAGCGTTGTCGCCAGAAAATTCTTTCAAAGAGATTAGGAAATCGCGGAGGTGGGTTTTGAACTTGTTGAAGTCGTCATTTAGCGCGAAGAGACCAGTGACAAATTGGCGGATTTGGACTCTATTGTATTGTTAGTAATCTGTTCTATTCCAGAAGTAGCAAAAAGAGAGGAGTTGAGGGAATGTTCTGGTTTGATTGTCGTAGCTTACTCTTGCAGATTCTTGAAGGCGCCCTGAAGTAAATTGGCAACATATTGCTCGAGGAAATCCTTGTTGGAAGTACCGATTGGAGCTTGCTCCGGAGAGTATAGGGGCTCATGGATCTTGCCAATTTGAACGAAATAAAACATGCGGGAGAGAAGCATCGCTTGGTTTTTAAATCCTACGAAAGAAAGGGGAAAGATATTCGGGTTAGCTTTTGTTTGTAGCAAACCTTCCGCCAAGGACAGGGAAAGAAAAGGTAGAACATACCAGCTTTATGATCAGTATCAGTAAGAACGAAAAAGACATCCTGCAGGATGGGAAGGTAGAATTGCCGGAAGAAAATGCTCGACGTTTGTGGGTCCGTTTCAGCCATGTTATTCACCAATTCGAGACACATTGTTAGGCCAGTGTTTTCCACTTCCCTGTTATCATGCTTGCTAGCCCACATGCATGAATCGATCACGAATTTGAACTGACTGGCATCCAGCTTCAGGAGCGCGGGGAAGCAGTAAAGATTGATTGCTTGGAGGAGTTTGAAGAACTCCACGCGATGTTCTGGATATTCGTGGAAGTCCTTGTTGATCATTTCCAGCGTGCATTCGAATACACTTTCCATGATAAGAGGCACTTTGTCGTCCATTAGGTTCTGTTGCTTTGTTAGTTCTTGTCACAAACAAAAGAGAAACATGTCCTTCTTTCAAAAGATAGCAGGAGAGACCTACATGAAGCTTATGGATGATGGTAGTCATAACGTTGAGAACCTCTGCTTCCCGAGCGTCCGGAACGTTGCGGTTGTAGTCTACAAGAACAGCTTCCAGCAAGGGAGGTACCATATTAGCATTAACCATCTCCAGATCATCCGCTTTTTCAACGTAGATGTTTATAAGTTTGAGGATTTCCTTCTTAATCGTACGTAGACCCCGAACCTTGGGCGTTTTCGTGGCGATGTTTCCTGCCAAAAAAAAAAAAAAAAAAGGCGTTAAATGGCAACAATCATTAAAATTAAAACATGGAGTCAAAAGTGGAAAAACTCACCATCCCGAACAACGGCATCGGATATAAGCTGACTAGAAGCTCTATACATATTGAGCATATCATGATAGATCCGGCCGATTTGAGAGTAAAAGTAGCTTCCAATAGACGAACAAGCAGCAACATTCGTTTTCATAATGTTTCCCACAATCTTAATGGTCTCTCCATCTTGCAAAATGGACGGATCCTGATTTGCTTGGCTGATGATCGCGTCCCAGGCCGAATTCGGTAACGACATGAGATTCTCAATCAGTCGATCTTGCAAGCCCTTTTGGCCCTGGGCTGAAATCATATAGCCGCAGGCTTCGTAAAAGGTATGGATTTGTTGCGGGGACAAATCGCAGGTGATTTTTCGCATGGTTCGGACGATTTCCTCGATGAAAGGCTCCGTCTCACCAGGCTGGAGAGCGACGAAATGGCGTTTGCACTTGTTTGCAATTTTGATGAAGGTATCACACGCCATGTCTTGGACGCCTGTAGAAAAAATTTCAGGTTAGTATATTGTCAAGGTAAAATGAGGGTATGTAAAATAGGAACTAACCTTCGTGCGTTTCATGCATAAATTCGAACAACTTGTTAACCACCGTCTTCAAAAATTTCCAGTGCGCTTTCAAAAACCGTGGGTACTGTCCGACAATGTACATGATATTACTGGCCACGACGGCTTTATTGTCTTTGCCCCGTTTCATTTCTGTAAGGCCAAGGAGGTCCTTGATAACAGTGACGAGGAATCGTTTTTCAGTTTCTTCATTCATCGCGCCAGATATAGAGCCAATCGCCCAGCACAACGTATTACAGTTCGCCCACGACCATTCGGAGCCATCGACTTGCTTGGCCAGTTTATCTGCCATGATGTTTTCCGTATCCACGACATCTAGATGAGTAAGATATACCAAACATTCTCTTGTAGTCTTGTAGAGCTGGATAGTGTCGCTTTCCTTCACAAACTCGCGTACGATTTCGCCTTCCTCGTTCTCAACGATTAGAACTTCCTCCGGCCTCACCATCTTTTCTATCATGACGGTTCTCAGACTAGATAATACTTCCTGGTATTTGTGCTTTCGTAGTGGGTAGTTGGCAAGTGTGTTGGGATGGGGAGCGCCGCCGTTGGATAAACCGCTAACGCCCATGTTGACTAAAGGGTTGATGTCTGTGATCGGAAGCTGCTGCATTTCCTCGTACAATTCCTGTACCAGTTTTGTCCAGTACTCAAGACAGATCTTGAAGATTTCCCTGTCGTCAATTTGGCTTATACGGATAAGATAGAAATGAGCGTGAGTGAGGTAGTCGCGATTAGGAAGTTTCTCGATGACCTATCATCACGGGTTGTCAGTGTTACCGTTATAGAGAACAATGGTGTTTAAGAACAGGGAAACAAGAGGGGGGGAACCTACATTTAGTCGAACACTGAAGAAATTGCAAAGGAAAAGCGCTAAATTCAATACAAACTCCTGATCGCGCGAATTGCTAGTAGCATAGGTCTGCTTGAGATCCAACGATAAAGGAATGATCTTCGACACCGTTGTCAATGTGTCCGTAAACAACTGGACTAATTTCTCATCATACGAGTACTGAGACCCAATTTGAAGGCCCCCAATCTCCGTCAGACATTTGAGCGTCACGTTCCTGAAATCAGGCACATCCAAAAACCTATTGAGGAGAGTGTTGATGATGGGTGTTTCAAAAACATATCCTAAAGGAATCCAGTTCAGGAATCGGAGCAATGTTTCCAATGTGGCTTTGATGAGGCTGCTCTGGTTCGCGGTGTTAAGAACCTCTGAGCAAAGTTGGAAGATCGAAGAGAATTCTTGGCACATTGTTGTCTTTAGGTTCTTTGCCTTCGCGGATGTCATCTGGTCCTGGGAATAATCGAAAACTTCCTCCGATAGCAGCCGGAGAATAACCATGTTGTTCTCGCATATCGAGAGACTAGTGTGGCAAGACGAAATGATCTCGTTAATGAAGGTTGGCCAGTTATGTGGCCACTCTTGCTTCAAGATGGAAACAAGCACGAGGTTGAGTTTATTAAGGAACGCTCTCTCTGTTTTCAGTTTATCTTCCGTCTTCGAATGTTCGATGATGCAGTTGACAATGAAATTCCGAATGCCTGACAATGCGTGTAAACATAGCTGGAACAGCTGCAACAATAGAAGAAAATTGGCAAGGAGGATAGGTACCTTGACATTGCTCCCTAGGAAGAACCTTCCATCTTGTCATAATAACATCGTCCAACACCTGTAAACCGAGATCTAGAAGGCAACTGTTAGCCCACGAACTTCCCGCACGTATATTCTAGAGGCTGAAAGAAATCATTCTTACATTTCGTGTGGACATAACCAGATTCCTGCAGGATTGTCCCTACTAACAGCCAGGCATCAGGGCTTTGCTTGAACTGCATTTCCCAAGAGATTGTCAGATAACCTAATTTTTCTCATAAAAGGGAGAGGAACCCGAGAGACCTGGGATTAAAAAAGAGGGCACGGGGTTAATCACCTCGGTCAGGGTCTGTTGCGCTTGTTTTCGCTATATATTTAGATAAACTATGTCAGCTTCTGTTTCCTCTTGAATATAATGTTTCTTTTTTATATCATTTTACACCATTCCACAGCTCTTCCCCTTTCCCCTGCTTCTTTCTTTCCAAGGAACCATTTCAATCGAGAATTTGCCGCTAAAAATAACCAAAGATCGAAGATATAAAAACCGAAGATAGAAAATCGTCTTAACTCACTACATCGCCCTTTCCTTCATAGAAGGCTCGAACGGTATTATCTAGTTCTGCGATTGAAACCGACATGCCGCGCCAAGGGGAGGGGGAGGGAGGGA